>NC_090705.1:26521396-26827459 GCF_040954835.1 Lepisosteus oculatus
AAATATATGTGTTTTTTTTATTCACAATCAGACAAATGCAACATAAATTGATATCTTTGTCTTCTAAGTATCTTAATAAACTTTCAGCATAGCTTTCTCCCCGTTTAGATTTATGTTTCTTGGGATCAAACGTGGAAAGACTAGATTGTAATCGTTTTTATTTTTTAAATACATTTTAGAAAAGTGTAATCTATACTAAAAAGCTGTACACCACCTGCTATAAAGATACAGATTGTAATACTTTCGAGTTCGGATAGGACAGACACAAGAACTCAGACTTGCGGAGTTAAAGCAAGTTAAAGCAAGTTAAAGCCTTGATTTTATATATCACCTTTAAAAGTGGCATCTCAAAGCAAAGTAAATACCCAACACTGATTGTACCCATCTGTCATGCTAATAAAGCACCTTGAATTGAATTGAGAGAGAGAGAGAGAGAGCGAGGACAGACAGGCAAATAAGATACACTCCACAGACGTTCACATCAGCGACATATCATAAAACGTTTGCACATATAGTTAAATTATTATTTGTTTTTCAGGAAGTTTAAAAAAACACTTGAATTACTTATCCAGTCTCTTGAAATAAAATTATTTTTCAAGCGATGCAACTAACATTGCAACGTGTTTTTTTTAATCCAACATTGACAGCCACATCTTAAATCTTGTCAGTCAGTTCTTTTTTCTCTATTTGAATTGTGGCGATTCAAACAACCTGTGATAACAAGTGGTCTCAAAGTCACCGAGCTCACAGAGCTTCAACAACAGATGACAATCCCCTTAGTCCTTCCTTAGTCTTCCTGAAATTGTCAAATTATGAGTGAATAAAAGCTTTTTATTTAAAAAAAATTTAATCGCATATCTAAGCAAATAGCAGTATAACCTTGTTCATGCACAAACACTGGAATGTTACATTATTAATTTGGGCGTCTCCTCTTGCCAGAAAGCTCTAAATTGCATTTTGAGTGCGGTTTTTGACTTTTTTTAAATTGCAACCCATAAATTAAAGCTGATACTGTTTAGACTTAATTATTTTAAACTGTATTACTGCAGCACAATGGACAATGCAACGTAAAGTAAAAATCTGTCCAAGCTCTACTTTGTCAGGCATTTTCTTTTACTGCAACGGACATAAAAACTCCCTTGCTTTTAACAGAGTGTTCCATAATTTCTAACTACGAAAATTATTTAAACTGCGACACTTATCATTCAACCAGAGCTTGAAATATCACAAGGATCCCCAAGAGCACAGCAAAGACTGTATTAAAAGAATCGCGTATCTAAAGAAATTAATAAGATATAATTATATTTGTGTACTGCGACAGGGCTCTGTAGGGCTGTTTCACCTCTCTCTTCATGTGACTCTATTCAAAAGCCATTTAGCAAAGAGGGGATTAGAAGAGTGACAAACTAGTATACTTTAGGTCTTTTTTTCTGAACCGGGGAAAATCTGATCATGTTTCTTTATAACAATAATAAAAAACATTGCCACACCCGGACTGTTAAACCAACGCATTAGCACGTCAAAGCCCATTGAGGAGCCGGGCACAATAACTGTTTTGTCCCTTGATTTACTGATCTGCATTAATTACAGAAATCGAGTTCCTGCTCTTTGCAGACGACCTGGTCCTGCTGTCGCCCACAGAACAGAGGCTGCGGCAGAACCTGGCACTGCTGGAGCAGCACTGTCAAACCTTGGCGCTGACAGTCAATCTGGACAATACCAGAGTTATGGTTTTCCAGAAAAAAAGCCAGACCTTTGGGAAACAGGTACAAATTCACACTTAACAACAACACATTAACACCTAACAACGGGAGCAGGGCCGAATTAGGCCAGTACCCACTATTGATAAACATACAGAAAATAATATTAAAGTATTGGCTTTAGTATTAGCCATACAGAAGATTAAAGTGCCCCTTTCCATTCAGTGGGTGTCTGAGCTGCGTGTCCTATCTTCTGACAGTCGCTGTTGTGAATGTCTGTAGAGTGTATCTTATTTTTAGTACAATATTTTTATATTATATTCCCTATTAATCAAACTCTAAGAGTATGTATCGGCTTGTCCCCCCCTCCCGCCCCTCTCTGTGTACAGTAGAGCCTCCTGTCCAGCTAGCACATGTCCACAGACATTCACAACAGCGACATATCATAAAACGTTTGCACATATAGTTAAATTATTAGTTGTTTTTCAGGAAGTTAAAAAAAACACTTGAATTACTTATCCAGTGTCTCGAAATAAAGTTATTTTTCAAGCAATGCAACAAACGTCGGGCAAAGTGTTTTTTTTTAATCCAACATTAACAGCCACATCTTAAATCTTGTCAGTCAGCTCTTTTTTCTCTATTTGAATTGTGGCGATTCAAACAACCTTGGATAACAAGTGGTCTCAAAGTCACCGAGCTCACAGAGCTTCAACAACAGATGACAATTCCATTAGTCCTCCCTTAGTCTTCCTGAAATTGAATTCCGGATTATGAGTGAATAAAAGCATCTTATTAAAAACACGTTTGCGTTTGTTTGGGAGCTATATTATGTATTTTTCATATGTAAGATATAATGATGTGTTCCCGCTTACACATTGCACGACTTTAAAAACTAGAAAAACAGGTTTCGATTCACATTATCTGGCGAGCCTTGTTTTGTCAAAGGACAGGACAAAAAAAACAAACAATACACAGGGGGAGGAGGGCAAGCGAGAGAGAGAGTTTTTTGCCCTCTGTCAAAAAAAACCAAATCACCCGGGGCAGAGACTCTGGGGGGAACATTGTGTGGTACAGAACGGAGCTCAGTCAATCCAAACAAGTTCAGTAGTAAAGAGAGAAAAGTCAACAATTGATTGATGGACGATCTGTCAAAGTGCAATGAAATACAATACTGTTGTTGTTGCTGTTATTCTTGTTTTTATCTTGTAAAGCGTTTTGAGAAGCCACCTTTAAAGGCGATATATAAAAGCACTGATTCTTATGGAATGTGTTCTGCCTGGGATTAAAAAAAAACTGCAACGGACATAAAAAATCCCTTGCTTTTAACAGAGCGTTTCATAATTTCCAACTATGAAATTTATTTAAACTGCGACACTTATCGTTCAACCAGAGCTCAAAATATCACAAGGATCGTCTAGAGCACAGTAAAGACTGTATTAAAAGTATACTAGTGACAAACTAGTATACTTTAGATCTTTTTGTCTGAACCGGGGAAAATCTGATCATGTTTCTCTATAACAATAATAAAAAACATTATTTTACATATCACCTTTATGTGATATCACCTTAAGGACAGCACATACAAGGGTTAATTGCACAATGGACCGCGCAAAGAAATTTAAAATAGTCTTCTTTAGGTGTGAGGGCAGGAGTGGATCTCAGAAGGCATAATCAGCAAATTAGGAAAACAAAGAACAGGACAGGTGAGACGTTTATCCAGAGAGCGAGTGATCAGAAAAAGGAACAGCTATTACGCTCAGGTTTTACGCTCTCTCTGCTGAATGAATAAAAGCATTTTATTAAAAACGCATTCGCGTTTGTCTGGGTATTTACTTTGTAATCTGTGGTTTACATCTACTGTATTGCTTTGAGATGCCACTTTTAAAGGTGATATGTAAAATAAAGTTTTTTGTTATTGTTATAGAGAAACATGATCAGATTTTCCCTGGTTCAGAAAAAAGACGATCAAAATCTGTAATCTTTCCACTTGTATGTCATCGGAAAATTTCTGCTTTGTTTCTGATGACATACAAGTGGAAAGATTACAGATTTTAAAGAAGTTTCTGCTTTGTGTAAGGATGGTATCAAAAAGTAATCTAAATGGTGATAAAGCTGTGCTCCTCAAAGCGCTTTACGGGATAAAAACAATAACAACAATAGTGTTAAGCTGGGCAAATTATTTTTCTATAGAAATACAAAATGATATATAATGATGTGTTCCAGCTAAGACATTAACGAGTACAACCCCCCTCTCTGCGGGAATGCTGGCTGTGACGAATTAAAACGGTTTCACAGGTATTTTCAAAGTAGAAGGGGGCTAGATTTCCAGCGAAAGACACCTCCTCCCTCCAAAAACAAGGAAGTACAGTACTTACTCGTTAAGAAAGCTAGGCTCCTCAATGAACTTGCTTTAACATGCTAATGCATTGATGTAACAGTCTGGGCGTGGCAAGCTTCCAATGTCAACTCGACTCGATTGGAAGACAATGAACATATTCCAGCCCTAAATGAATTAATAGCAAACATGGTTTACATAAAATACATTTTAAGAAAGTTTATAATAATACGATCTATAGTTGAAATCTGAGCCTAAATAAAAAGAAAAGGCATTTTCAGAGAGCAATTACGCTGTGTTTATGTAGAAAAAGTGACTAGGTTTATGAGCAATCTAATTACTTATTCGTTTAAAACGCTATATAAAATAAAGTTTATTAATAATTTGCTGTACAGAGCGGTGAACATCATTATGGATAAGGCAAAGATAACGATCCTGATCAGTTTAGAAATCTGTGTACGCTGTAAGGTTCTTACTTCTTAAACTTTTAAAATACACGTTTCGAATAGAAAGAAATCCTCTTCCTGGTACAGTAAGTATAGCAAATCAGCACGCCTTTTTTCTCCAATCAGAGGGGTTAGACGCTCGGTTAAAAGCAAAGGAGATTGGGTGTTATAGTGGACATAAAAACAAGAGTTCGCTGGCATTATATCCTAGAAGACACAGACTGGTGCCAGACCGGGAGAATGCCCGCAGCATAAAAGAAAATACCTGATGAACTAGGGATTGGACAGTTTCCAAGTGCTTGTACAATCTTTATCATATTGGCTAGCTAATGTCCTCTCTTTGCTAGTTAGTGGCTGTGTTTCTGCGTTGGGTAGCAACGGGTGACTGTTCTCAGGCGGAAGATGTAAACAGCTTAATTTTCGTGTTAATTTTTTTTAACTAAAATTCATTCTATACAGCAATCACATATTTGGGTACCGTTTCATAAAACTTTCATGCTTAAAATGTTTAGGGAGAAATGGAAGACTGGTGTGTATTTTTTCTTTAAACTACCAAGACCAGCCATACACAGTACAGTTTACGTACATACAGTAATGTTTATGTTCCTAAATTAATATCGTTTATGACCTTCAGATGCATTATGCTCAGCTACTAAAATTTCCCTTTAGTGGTAAAATTCCATATAAATATTCAAAACTAAGCAGATTAAAATGTGCACAGTAAAGACATTAAATGATTAAATCTTTCACTACCAACCAATGCACCACGAGTGCCCCTGTCTGTCATTTTGGCCAGCCAATCACTTACCGCGGTGCCCTACGGTGGCCCATGGTGGCTTGTGGGTAGATTACCGTAGCGCGGGTTTGTACCACGCATTTTGAATGGCTGCATCTGTATTCCCTGTAGACAACAGACGTGAAGGCACACGCAGATCAGGGTGCTAGTCTATCACATGGCAGACACACAGGCACAAACACAGACATACACTCTCACACCTATGGCCAATTCTCCCAGAAGCCATTTAACCTACCAATAGGTTTTTGGATTGTGAAAGAAAACTGGAGCAACCGGAGGAAGCCCACGCAAACAATTTGATAACATACAACCCCATATAGATAACACCCCAGGTCTAGAATTAAACCCAGGGCCCCAGCTAACCACTGGGCCACTGTATCACCTCCTTATCTGAATAATGTTCATGTGCTGCTGCCCATGTTTAAATTATAATTTAATATAATGTAATTTAGAATAATTAAGTGCAATTGAGGAAGATGTGCTCGACAGAGACAAATGGAGAAGAGCAACCAAAGCAGCTGACCCCAGGACAGTCTGGGACTAAGGCTGTGAAAAAGAAGAAGAAGAAGAAGAAGTGCAATTGACAGAAAACATGATACTTTTGAATGTTTTGATTTTTGTTTCCAGTTACATTAATGACCACTTTAAAAGAAAATGTTGAAATTAGTACCTCTTTCTAATGAAATGGGTCACAGGATTTTGGAGCTCAATTTATTCCTTTCAATTACACACTTTAGTGATGACCTTGATTTTATAATAAAACAACAAATTGAATACCATTGTTCTGGGAATTTGAAAACGTTCAGCTCTTCTAATTGAAAAGTAATGTTTAAAAGATTTACAGTGACATTTAAAGTAAAGCATGACCTTGGAAACATCAGAAAGATCCCACTTTTTGCAAAAACATTTGAGTCTTTAATTACAGATTAATTATTTTCAAAACATTCTTAATCAGAAAACGTTTTCAGAATTATAGAGTTTCAGCATTGTAACTTAAGAACTATGAACTAACATCAAAATCAAATGCCAAATATACAGGAAATATTTCCATGCACCATACTCAGTGATAAAACTTTTATTTAAACATTCTGAAAGATAAATTTAATTTTAGGAATACACATATGTCACCGTTATTATTTTGTCCTTTTGTTAACCTTTACATTTTTACTTTTTAAATTAACAGTTTTGCTTTGTTTTTTATGTCTGTACAAGCATTGATATTTATGGACACAATAAATATACTATGTTAATCTTTAAAAACAACAAAAGAGATGGTAAAGTTAAAATAATCAGCAAGGTCCATTTAAGCTGTATTTTGGGATCCTATAAGTATGATTTCTAAGTATTTAATTAGATTCAGTTCTACCCTCTTGGGCCAATTAAATATATATAAATTGTTGAAGCTCTTAAAATTGAATGGAAAAAAATATTGAAACAATTGACTGACAGGCATCTATTCTTATTCAGGTGGCTTTTGTTGGGTAGGTAGTCTACAAAAGAGTAGTGAATTAGCTGTGCTTGGTTCCTGAACACCAAATAACTTTCTGTTAAGCAAACACCAACAAGCAAACAAGCAAGCAGATCAAAGAAAAGAAAAACTCAATATAAATCATAGCACAGAAATGTTGTATGGATGCTTTTCTTCAGCAGAGACTGGAAAGCTTATTAGTGCTGAAGTAAAAATGGAGCAAAGTATAGGCAAATACCAAAATAAACTATGTTGTGATATTCTGAATATTAAACAAACCACAGGTATAATTACCCATCAATCAAGACCAGGGAGAACAAGAAAACATTTGCAATTGATGACAGAAAAAGTATTATAGCTGTCAAGGAAAACCCAAAGACAACAAAAAGTGAAATCATGAACAACTTTCTGAGTGCAGAGATTAAAGTTTCAAAATCTACATTTTGCAGAAGCCTGAGACTGTAGAATAGCAAAAAGGCTTCACTGGAAGATGTAAAATAATCATCAGCACCAAAGAAAAAGAAAACCCAGCTTAGAATTTGCGCAGTTACAAAAAGGAGCCAGAAGACTGATGAAACAAAGTTTTCTAGACAGATAAGATAAAGACAAATCCTTAGAAATGTGATGGAAAGGTCAAAGTGAAAGAGTAAAAAATGTAAAGAACTGCAAATTCTGAAAAAACACCACCTCATTTGTGAAGCACAGTGCAGATAATGTCCAGGCCTGAGCATGCATTGCTGCTTCTGGAACTGGCTTACTCATTTTAATTGGTAATGTAACTAATGATGGCAGCAGAAAAAAAATCTAAACTTTATAGAAAAAATGTTAGATTATGTAGAATACAATGTTTCCATACAATTCCTTGCAACAGGTTTCATACCCCTGCACTGCTCTCATATTTTGTTGCTACAGAATCGGTCATGATACTTTGAAGTAGCAATTAATATATTATATACACATCCTTCTCCACACATTCAAGATAAAATGTAAAATAAAAAATAACATACAGTAGTATAAAGTGTATAGTATAAAGCGACACCTTTTGTCAAACGTTTTTTACAGGTACCACACCCCATTTTTCAGCCAATGGGTGTCTGCGGTGTTTGGATGTCCCGCCCCCTTGCCAGCCAATGATGGGTTGTTATGGGTGCATGTCCTGCCCCCTCAGGAGCCTATGATGCGCCGTTAAGGGTCAGAACTACCGCCTTCCCCCTGCCAGCTGGGCCGGAGCCTCAGGGTCCAAAAGCCCCAGCCACCAAATCCCTCGATTCATGTGTGTGAAAGCGTGTATTGGTTTGGAAAGGGAATATGTCTTTTGCGGGGTTGAGTGCGCTCTATTATAAACCTAGGGAATTGGGGAGTTACGGTGGTGTGGGGAGTCTGGTGAGGGCCGCGAGATCCCAGGGTGTGAGCGGCGCCAGCAGCGGCTGGGTGGCCGAGCGGTTGTCCGGCCAGGCGGCTTATACGCTGCACAAGCCGTGTCTCAAAAACATAATGGGTTGTAAGCACACACATACACTGACTGCATAAAGTCTCACGGAAAGAACTCGCAGGACAAACAGCATGTGAAATGTGAACCACTTTATTTTATCAATAGGTTTTCAAGCACCGAAACATCGTAGTACAGACTTTTCACACAAGTTACAGACTCCTGTTTGCAAGTATGTGAAATGTGAACCGCTTTATTTCAACAGTAGGTTTTCAAACACAGAAACATCGGAGTACACACGCGTTACCTGCTCCTGTTTGCAATCAACAATTAAATGTTGGTGTGGAAAATTAGTTTGGTACACATAACCACCACCCCAACATTGCTGAGAAACTTTGAGGCATCTGAAAAACCATTCATTATCTCCTTCCGCTCCCCATGTCTAAAACCATACGAACCACACTGGGCGATCCAATCTAGCAGAGCAAAAAAAATTGCCTGAGTAATCAGGGGGATGTTGTTACCACAGGTGCAAAACACACTGTATTTTGAAATACACACTGCAGAATCCCCCAGGCTTCCATTTCTGATCTGAAAGCAACAGCAATAATTTCACTCTTGTACTTGACATACGCATCTATCTCTTTAACAAATTTAAGGACATTCGCATTTGACTCTTTGTTTTTTATATCAAGCTTTGTAGAGAGAAGTGTGTAAAGCACTCTTTGTAAGAATTCAGACTTATACATTCGAAATTCTTCATTCTTCGGACAATGGCACACCCGGGTCTGTAAAACAGAGTGAATGCTGTATTCACACGCCGTGTATTTCACATTTGACATAGATCTTTTTTTTTGCATCTGTAAAAATAAGAATAATGTTTCTTTTGCAACGTATCAAAAGTTACGTCTACTAATTTTTCATCCAGCTGTTCAAGTATGGTGTGTACATGCTAGTATGGCGAGTGGTCGTCAATTATGTTTTTCAGAAAGTGTTTTATGCCCATCTCAGTGTCATTTGTAATGGTGTACGAACCCAGACACCTGGTGATGTACAGAACTGCTGATAAAATTTGGGCTAAACTGAGAGACTTATAAATTTCTAACGCGGCAAACGTCACATCTTCAAACCCATCTGTGTAGCCAACAGCCAGGCATGTGTGACCCCGCTGACCGGGATGGTCAATCAAACAAGCCGGGCATTCATCAATCAGAACCCCCTTTAAACAGTGTTTGAAGATGCAATAAACTACTGCTTTCACAATCTGGGCCATAACATCGGGCTCATTAGGGACATCGTTAGCTTAACCTGGTTGGGCATCAGCTTTATTAACACTTGGATGAACACACAAGCATAGACAAAAAACATTCAGGCGCGATGGTAGTTTGAAGATTGATGCATCGACCTCTTCATTATTCTGTTAAAGGAAAAGAAAGGAAGGCTTAACAAAATAAATAGACATGCTTTGTACCTAAAATATCTATCATTTAACGCTTCTTTTGTGTTAGGGTTTTTCGTTAGTATTTACCATTTGTAGCGAGGTATCATCACCACCTCAGGCAGTTCATCATTACTAGGTTCCCCATCTGAACTCACACGACAGCCGCTGTCACACGTCACAGAGGGCGGGGTCAGGTTTTGCTAAAAAGGGGACCAAGTATTAAAATGACATATGCTAAGCGTAACAACAATTTCATGATCATAAAAAATATTTTAGCAGCCTACCTCTTCACTTTGTAGAGCAGTGGACCCCAATGTTTCTCCACACAAAGAAGCCATCTTTGTAGCTACCAACACCGAGGTGGTGTCTGACAGATCCAGGGACACGCTGCGCCAATGTCAAGCCGGAGCGTTTAAGAATATGAACAAATGGTGTAACCACACCTACATAACACAAGACACTTTTCAATTCGTTGTGGTGTTTTAAAACAACCCCCCCCCCCCCCCAAAAGCCCCATGTGTTTTATCGAGAACGAAAAGTATTCACTTATCAGTTTATAAGTTTTAAACTTTAAAAGTATTAACACACAACACAAACACAAATGATGTGTTTACCCTGAAAATATTTTTTTAAACACGTGGGGTGGGTTTTAATGTTTAAAGTTTTAAAATAATATAATAAGACACAGCTTATTTTTAATAACACATTTGCGACAGCTTTTTCAAAAGTTTGAAATGAATTTCCACACACTGTGCACATAAAAGTCTTTAAAGTATTAACAAGCAACAAACAATTGGGTGTTGTTCTTTATATTTTAACGGACTGGTCTTAAAGTTTTAAAATAATGTATTAGTGATCTTTGGGAGTCGTGAGGGGGGTCGGCGTCATGGTAGTTAAAGGCTCTGGAATGCAGAGACAATGTATGGTTTTATCTAGCAAACACGTGCACACACCGGCTGGAGTCATGGGGGGGGGGGGGTTGTGCTAAAATTGACCTCATAGCAAAAGTTCATAAAATTTTAAATTTTAAACGGTTACAATTAACAGTGACAATTAACGGACAGATATAGGAGTTACAGTTTTTCATTTGTTTTAAATGCTGTTTTGTATATACATTTTAGGTTTATATTAATGTAAAGTTTTCTAATTTATAATCACCACATGTATTTCAAGCAAAAATGTTTTTAACATCGCATTGCGAAAAAATAAAACCTCAAAACGTTAGGGTTGGTTTGTGAACACGTCGCTATAAAGAATAGATACATTTTCTTATAGCGATACCATTAATAAAAAATATTTTTCTTAATAATATTCTTAGTGGTCTGTTGGTGAATCAAACATAGAAACCGGGGCACATTTTCACCACGTTTTAACAGCTATGAAATTTAGACACCGTTGTATGTCTTAAAATAATATAAATTTTAACATTATAACGCTCTAAAACGTTTTCTAAAAATGTTTCTTAAAATAATTTCTACAGCCCGGCATGTGCACGCCCCATGATACCTAAGGTTAATGGGGGGGACATGTGAGAAATGTGTTTCTTAGAAGAGGATGTTTATCAGTTGGGGTATAAGAACCAGCAGTAATATGGGAAGTTTTGGCTGGATTCCTATTCTTTCAGTCTCGCTTTATCGACTAACTTGTCAGAATGGATCGCACCGATCAATTTAAACAGTCTGAAGACAGTTTATTTACAGATTTAACACTGCTCGATTTCATAGACGACGAGGAGGACTTCACACATTACAGCGGTATGTATATCTGGTTTATTGTGAGATAAAATTACAACGTCACGGTGCATGTCTCATTTTGACGTGTTGTTAGCTATAGTTGCAAAACCTTGTATAATATTTGTATACTATGCAATATTGAATTATTATAATGGAATTACCAGGGAGTTATTCCGTAATGTGGCCGTGACTGCGTGTATCCATTCCTTTCCATTAGATGCACCGAAAACAACAACTGTAAAAAGACCAGTTACGACAACACACCGCAACGCAGGTGAGTAATTACAACAATGTTTTGAATAACGCTTTACAGTCATGTCCGTCTTAAAGACACACGGGTACTTTCTCCACATCAATACACGCTTGTGTCTATTTCACGGACGCTGGGGACGGAACGAGCTACATGTTTAAAAAAACATGTTTTGGCTTTACAATACCCCCTCAAAACCTTGTGGAGACACATGCAGATGTTCACGTTATACCAGAGGGTGCAGAGCATATTACCAGATCGCCTGGGAGAAGAGGTCGGTATTAAGGATTGTCTGTGTCGTGTTATAAAACAGTCTTTTAGCATGCACATTTTAAGGTGTCTATAACTAATAAAACTTACCACTGTTTTCAATTTTTTGGTAATTTGGGGTGTTGAGTTCTTTCACTAATGGTATTTTCCCCCTCCATGCAAAACCCGAACCTTCCAAAAATAAACTGCGACGCAACGTAAGACTTTAACTAAAACAGTGAACTCAAAACGTCTCAAATCAGCAAACAAAGGTTAATAATAATAATAATATAATAATAAACTTTATTTTATTAAGCGCCTTTAAAGGTGGCTTCTCAAAGCACTTTACAGGATGACAATAACAATAAATAAGAAGACTACAACAATAAGTAAGAAGAATACACAAGATAAGACACAATTACAATTACAACAATACAACAATAACAATAGAGGAGACTGTGGAAGGTGGTACTAAGAAGAGCAGAGGGGTGAAGAATGAAACCAGTTAAGTAAAGGCTTTTCTGAAGAAGAAGGTTTTGAGTCTGGATTTGAAGGAGTTTAGAGAAGGTGACTCTCTGATATCCTTGGGCAAAGAGTTCCAGAGCTTGGGGGCATAGCAGGAGAAGGCCCTGTCACCCATACAATGTAGACGGGCTTGGGGGACAGTAAGGAGAGCAGAATTTGAAGAGCGGAGGTTGCGAAGTGGGTAGTAGGGCGATAATAGTTCAGACAGGTATTGAGGTGCCAAGCCATGTAGATCCTTATAGGTGAGCATGAGGATATTAAAGTCTACACGGAATTTGACCGGAAGCCAGTGCAAAGACTCCAGGATAGGAGTAATGTGAACACTTGCACTTGACCTGTTCAGGATTCTGGCTGCTGAATTTTGGACATACTGCAGTTTGTTCAGAGTAGATTTAGATACCCCAGCGAGTAGAGCATTGCAGTAGTCAATTCGAGAGAATACAAATATGTTGATCAGCTTTTCAGCCACAGTTAATGATAGCATAGGGCGTAGTCTTGCGATATTTCTAAGGTGAAAAAAAGATGTTTTGACAGTATGTTGTACATGTGGGTCGAATGTTAAGCCAGAATCGACTATAACCCCAAGGTTTTTCAATTTTGATTGAAGCTCAAGTACAGAGCCATCTACAGATAGGGTTACAGGACTGGCTTTACGAAGTTGATGGGGGATACCAATAAGCATGACTTAAGTCTTGTCACAGTTAAGATGAAGGAAGTTTTGAGTCATCCAAATTTTTATGTCAGAGATGCAATTAGATAGACAGCCACATCAGTGTCAGGTTTGGAATGGATGTATATTTGAGTATCATCAGCATAAAAATGAAAGCTGAGGCCACGTGATCTTAAAAACTGACCTAATATAATTTAAGCATGGTCAAGATGTGTTCTGATCCACTTACTGCAACAGTTACTTCTTTGTTAGAATGTTAATTCGTTGAAAGATCCTAGTTCACATAGTTTTCTGTTTGGGGTTATTAAAAAACCTTATTTTAAAACTGCTTAGCCTTTAAAGTTAAAAGCAACTGGTCTGCGTCATGTGTCTATATGCCGTTAACCATCGAGCCCTAAGGTTGTGACAGCATAGAAGACGGCCATTAATAAGCTGACAAAATCCAAACTTGTCAAGCCTTTGGAGAGAAATCATAACGCGATTAGAGACTTGGTCTTTGGTGATGTGCTAGATTCAGTGTGGTGTATTACATAGTTACTATCAACTGTGAGCACTAATGAGGTGGATAAAAAACTAGATTTAGAGTGTCTAAGAGAGGCTTTAGCAGGTGTACATTCCTTGTTTCCAAAACCAATCCAGGCTTTTGCCACTAACCTCTTAGATATAATTTCTACAGAGGATGCAGCTCTAAACTCAGGATTTCACAATCTAATGATGATATTTCATGGTTCATTGGTGAAGATCCCCAGTGATAAATGACTAAGCATGCGGTCTAAAAAGTGTTTAAAAGAACGACCTCTTGCCAACATCAAGCATTTGTACATTAATAAAATAATTAAACTGGCAAAAGCATGTTTGTTGAGACGTAAAAGATTCAGAGAGAGGCCTCAAATTTCCCAAGGGCAGCCCGAACCAAACAATGAGAATGCATTGGTGGAAAATAACTTACGCTGTGGTGCTGTAGCAGAACAGGATGGCGGTAACTTTGAAAACCAAGAACTGGTTGTAATGAATGATGTGAACCAGGTTAGTGACGGTGTCGGCGCGAATAGAGACCCCTTAGTTTTCCTGGAGAGTATACGTAGTTATAACCGGTCTTATAATAATTTTAGAGCTTGAAGAATTTCATTTTGTTCATCTTGACAGAATAGCGTCGTATGTACAATTTTTTAAACCACATCTCAGTCCTCTTACAGAGCCACACAGAAGTTCTCACCGATGACAGCCTCCGATTAGTGGTGACGATAGTTAGGAATATGCAGTGGGGTGCCCGCAAAAGATTTAAATCCGTTCTGTACAGCAGGGTAATTGAGCGGAAAAAAGCACACCTTCGACTTACATTACACCGGGGGTAATCTGTGTTTCGCCGGGAGTGTGTACGGATTGCTAAATGAAGGTTGTACCAATTGGGAAATGTTACAGGGCGCTAAACAAATGCACAAAGAGTTGGGTTTTCCAGAGAATCTGAAAATTAGTTTGTCAGACATTACAGCTTTTGAAAAACATTTAGAGGTGGTCATTAAAATTTTGTACCACGACCAGGGTGATTGGAAATATTTTACAATGGGGCCCACACCACCAAATTCTAAAAATACTTTTTGTTCTACTGCATGAAGAGCATTTTTACGGGGTTTTAAATATTAAAGCTTGTGTGGGGGCGGCAAATATTTGCACTAACTGTCATGCCGCGTATAGTCACCGGTACGCACACGCCTGTGTTAAAGCTTGTAAAACCTGTATAGATCCCCAGTGTTGAGAAATTGATGCAGAAATTCAGAATTGTCCGGCCTGTAAGGTCTTTTGTCATAGCTCTCAGTGTTTGGCGAGACACTTTCAGAATGCGGCGACGGGTGTTAGTAAGTGTAAGTGCAGGGTCTTTTGTGAAAAATATGGGGTTTATAACCTCGCAAGTCACAAATGTAAAGAGAAACCGTGCTCGCGTTGTAACAATGTGATCGACACCCCTGACACACATTTGTGCCATATACCGCCTTTGGACAAACCCAAAGTTTCAAACAAGTACATTTTTTTTTACTTTGAATGCATGCAAGAAACGGGGACACACACAAAATTACGTCCACGCCCTTCATATTAACAATAAACGAACCTGGGAATTTTATGGTGAAACTTGTCTAAAGGATTTTGTGTGTAAATTTATCGATAGTCGTTTCAAAAACCATACTTTCATATCGCACCATGGCAAGGGATATGAAAATTACCCTGTAATAAGACAGCTGTTAGATGAAAAGATGGATGCTGAACTAATTAATCAGGGTGGTAAGATAAAGTGTATGACCGTAAAAGCTCTGAACATCAGATTTATCGATTCTCTAAACTTTCTCCCTATGAAATTAAGCAAACTGCCATCAGCCATGGGGTTCCCCGGGGGTAAGGGTCATTTTCCAAACTTGATGAACACTTCAGAAAACCAAAATGATGTTGGGCTGATGCCGCCACCAGAACTTTACGGCGTTAACTACATGCTGCCGAGCAAGAAAGCCGAGTTTTTGGTTTGGTATGAAGAATGCAAGGGAAGTGTGTTTAGCTTACAGAGAGTGTTGAAACGATACTGCCAGCTGGATGTGGCAATAATAAGAGAAGGCTGTGTCAGGTTCCGGGACGAGGTCATGAATATGACCAGACAGACACGTGTGACTGAGTCAGGGGTGGCCTGCGTTGTGTACATCGACCCTTTTCAGTTTGTGACCATCGCTAGTGTCTGCATGGCCATGTTCAGACTTATGTTTTTACAGGAAGAGACGATAGCGTTGCTACCCCATGACAATTACCACGGCCAGCAAAAACAATTTTCTACACCCAGCATTCAGTGACTTATGTACATTGAACACACAGAGCACATTAAAATCCAACACGCGTTAACCACACCCGGTGAGTTCAAGGTTGGACCATATTTTCTTGATGGTTATGCTGTAATTGACGGATTGCAGACAGCATTTGAGTTCAACAGTTGTTTTTTCACGGTTGTAGCGTTTGTTATTGTGAAAACGATTTTAATCCGCTGACAAACACTACTTTTGGTTGGTTGTACAGAAAGACGATGGTGAAAATTAATTTTCTCAAAATGAGAGGTTTTAACGTGCGTGTTTTGTGGGAGCACGAGTTCAGAGAAATGCTTGTTGAAAATGGAGACTTAGATAAATTTCTAGCAGTTGCGCAGTTACCAGAGCCTCTGCAACCGCACAATTCGCTTTTTGGGGAAAGAACAAATGCTATTTGTTTGCATTACACAGCACAGCCCGGTGAAAAAATTCATTACTATGATTTCACCAGTCTGTATCCGTTTGTGAACAAGACTAAAAAATACCCACTGGGGCACCCCCAAATAATTTATAACAACTTTGGAGATTTAAAACGGTATTTCGGTTTAGCGAAGGTGAAAGTTTACCCATCCAGACGTTTGTACTTTCCAGTTCTTCCAACCAAAATTGACAAAAAAATGTTTTTCACACTGTGATGTACGTCTGCTGAAACAAAACAGAGCACTCCCTGCAAGCACAGTGATGAAGATCGCTCCTTGACTGGTGTCTGGTGCACCCCAGAATTACAGATGGCCTTAGATCTGGGGTATAGAGTGGGTAAAATTGACTAAATTTGGCATTTCGAAAAGTCCTCACACGATCTTTTTTCCAACTACATCAAGCTGCATCTGAAAGGGAAACAGGAAGCTTTGGGGTTTCCAGAGTGATGTACAGATGTCGCGAAACAACAAAGATATATCAGCGAATATTATGAAAAAGAGGGTGTCCGGCTGGACCCTGGAACATTAAAAAGAATCCGGCCAAAAGGCAGCTTTCAAAAATTGCCTTGGACAGTTTGTGGGGCAAGTATGGCCAAAGAGACAATTTACCACAGACCACTATTGTGAGGAACCCAGATGAATTGTTCAGGTACTTATTTACGCCATATCATGAGGTGTCAGCCTGCAAGTTTATCGATGAAAACACAGCCTGTGTTACATGGAAACACACTAAAGACCATTATACAGGCCATTCAAACACTAACATTTTCATCGCTAGCTTTACAATAGCCTTTGCCCGCTTGGAGTTATACAACCTGCTAAATGCTTTGCAAGACCGCTGTCTGTACCACGACACAGATTCCATTATCTTTGTGAGCCGAGAGGGTGAGTGGAATCCAGGGCTGGGTGACTATTTGGGTGAGCTGACAGGCGAAATCGATGCTAGACAACATATCACCGAGTTTGTATCAACAGGACCCAAGTCGTATGGGTACAAGCTGTCTGGTGGGAAAGTCTGTTTAAAGATGAAAGTTATTACGCTCAATCTGAACAATTGTGAAAAGGTTAACTTTGAGAGTCTCCGGGACTTGGTTTTTTAATTTGGCATTAACCCTTATGCTGAGTGCTGGGAATTTAAACACATTTCTATTCAACAGCCTATGATCGTGCGTGTTAAAAGGGATTGGCGCATTGAGACCCGGACCTTAAAGAAAACCCAGAAGGTGGTGTACAACAAATGGGTGCTGAAAGAAAATTTGACATCATTGCCCTATGGATATTAACATGATGGATGTCAGGTTAAAACACCCTTTTTCATGCATTTTGTCCGGACCCTCGAATTGCAGTAAAAGTTATTTTATAACACAACTCTTGGAGAACGGTGATACCGTTATGACTCGTAAACCCGAAAACATAGTCTGGTGTTACAGCTGCTGGCAACCTCTATATGCTGAGTTGCTTGTGAAATTTCCATACATTCAGTTTATAGAAGGACTACCGATGTCGTTTTCCGATGACCAGCTACTGCCACCTGATAGAGTACATTTGATTATAGTTGATGATTTGATGGAGTCTGCGTGTGAAAATAATGATATAGAAAAAGCTTTTACCAAATACGTACACCACCGAAACCTTAGCATCACGTATATAGTCCAAAATGTGTTTTGTCAAGGCCGGAAAAGTAGAACCAAAGCGTTAAATACAAAGTACATGGTGCTGTTTAAAAACCCTAGAGATAAACTACAGATTACAACCCTGTCCCAGCAGATGTACCCCGGTAAAGCCAAAATTTTTTTGAAGCGGTCTATGACGCTACTAAAAAAACCTTTCGGTTAGTTGTTGGTGGATATAAATGCCGACACCCCAGATGACTATCGCTTGCAAACGGGTCTTTTCCCCCCAGATGTACCCACGGCTTATGTATTTAAAAAATCTAAAAGTCGGTGATCTCGCAACCATAGACACAGTTGAAAAAACACGTTCGGGCCATCGTCATGTCTTCACGTGTTCAGAGAAACCTGACTCTCTTACATTTTCTGGTAAAAGCCGCCCCCAATCAGTGGAAAGCTATTCTCTGTGGGGCTTCAAATGATCTTGTACAGGCCATAGCTGAAATCACCTTGAATACCTTGAAAGGGAACATACCGTTATCTGCAGTTTGCTGCGGTCTGGCCTCGAAAGCGATGTAAGAAAAATAACAACCCGCCGGTTGGATGATGAAATGAGAGACATTCTTTAGAACTCACATCTGGCCGAATATGAAAAAGTGAAATTGTACAGTCAGGTGTTACAATGGTATTTGACATTAGTACACCAGGAGACTTCCGAAAAGGGGACTTTAACTGTTGTACTACTGAAAATGCACCGCGGAGCTATCACGCAGGTTAGCACAACAGCCATCATCGAGCGACGCTGACTTTGGGTATATTTTGGACAGCGTGTCTCAGCAGTTCTGGAGAAATGCCGAGATATTGTTAAAGACTATGGCCTGCAATGAACCGATAATAGCCTGGAATGAAAAAGGAGAATTTGTGTACAAGGGGGCACTCGTTGAGGGCTCTCAAGCAGCAGCAAGCAGTTGTGGCTGGTAAGAAGCCAAAGGGTTGGGATGTGTTCATGGAGGCTAAGGCAGAAATCAACGTGCCGGGCACCTTGCTAGCCAACACTGGTAACTGAGAGCTACTTGAAAAACTCAAGGCTGCCCCGCTGGCGTGTGCAGCGTCTGTTAAAACTTTAAAACAACCGGTAGAGATGTCAACGCCCGACCCGGTCTCTAAGATAACCGCTGAAAGGAGACGATCATTAATACCTAGACCCACATGGTTGATTTTGTAAAAAAAAATCTCTCATCTGTGGGTATGTGTGTTTGTGATAAATGACTTGAAATGTATATTAAAAAGCGTGAGCAATATAGTTAAAAATGTTTGTAATAAAATGGCTTGGATGTAATGTGCATTAAAAAAAAAAGCTTGAGCTTTTAATTCATATTTTGTGTTCATTTTAAGTAATAACCACAAAGACAATGAAATGGTTCGATTTCATTTTTATTTTAGACTGTAAAGTCTAAAATGTTTCTAAAAGATAAGCCTTTACATCTATGGTATAGAAAAAAGATGCAATGTAGTCCGCAGGTCACTGCAAAAGAATCTTGCAATTGTCTGTTGTTGTAAAATATGGAATTAGCATTTCTGTTTAAGAAATCAATAATGTTCTTGGGAAAGGAAAAGGTTTCGGATGAAAATCCGTAGGAGTCGAAAAATTCTGCTCCATCGTCATCAGGTAAGTAAATAGCAAGCCAGTGTTCACCGGGGCGGTCATGTGGGTGAGTATTAACTATTAAACGCCAGTCTCTCGCTCGGTAGTGCATCACTGTGGAACACACCTAGAAAACTGTCTCGGGTGTAGTGGTCTTGTGTTAGAATGTCTTCCAGCTGTTTGGTGTTCATCTTTATGTGTAGGTTGTGTGGCCTCCCGTGCTTTTTAGCTGAAGTCGTAAATTACTTGACGTCTCATATCAAGCTCTATCACGTTGTCGAACAGCGTGTACACAACTATGTTAACTTTAGTGGGTAGCGGTAGTGTGAAACGTATTTCAGCTCTCAGATTACTCGTTTTGATAAGTGAATAATGACCTGTGCACTCATCGTTGCGGCTGAGATTGAAAGCGAACAATGTGTAACCGCGCGCGTACTCCTCGCGGTCCACCAGAAGTGGTTTGTCTTTCAGAAGATTCCTGGATGTTTCCACTAGATTAAAATATTCACGGAGGCAGTGTCCATTCTGGGAGTCTGGTTGAAGCGGTTAAGTGGAGATTTGTTCACCGTCAGCGTAGAGAGCCAGAAAGTTAACGTTGTATTGTTTATAATTGAAGGGGTTTTGTGTAAAACGCTTGTAACGTTGCTAACCACGTCTTTGGCGATGTTTTTTGCCACCGATGCCAGGTGCGGCTTAGCTATTTCAAACCCTCGTTTCAGCATGGCTTTTCTAAATAGTGCTCTGAAAATACCCCCTATACCCGCACCGTACTGAACCGGTAGCCCTGAAAATCCTAGTAATCCATAACCAGCCTGTTGTTTGTAGTAGTGTGTATACAAAGAAGGATCCCCGTAGCTCTTGATGACCGTCATCCTTTTGGATGTTTGTCGCTTTCACAGGTCTGAAATGCAGCTTGACGATGACGTTACCAAATGCAAATGACACATGCTCATTTTGATCCATCTTTATTTCAGTAGTGATGTTGTTAAAATGATCAATGCTCACCGGCACATAATGGGGTTTGTCATACAATACTGTGACGGATTCACCATCCACACCTCTGAAGGGCACACAACGCAAAAGCGGTGCGTAGACGTCGCTTATTAACTGGTGTTCTATGATATCGGTGTATATAAACATGGTGTTAAATCCGCCAGTCATATCGACGGGGTGCGGTGATTTTACACTTCCGACACCCGATTTGAAACCCAACATCCTCGCCAGACGGTTATGCACATGTTTAACGAACCGGTTATCACTAACAATCTTTACCGACCGGCTAATGGGGTTGTATTTAAGACTTACAGTTGTTAACTTGGATTTTTCAGCAGCCCGTTTCATTTCATGCAAGAGCTGCTCGATGTTGCTTTAGTACCCTCTCGGTAAGGTACACGGTCATATAGTCTTGAGCTCATCGCTGATGAACAGAAAAACTTTGTCTTCATCAAACGTGTTTAGCATATGCGAATAGTGTAGCTCGACCAGGCCCACTTCCCAGCTCCCATCCAGGTCAATCGCCTTTGCTAAATGCTCTGTGAAGCACGCGCTGGTGTTCTTTGGAAACATCTTTGAGGATGAATAACTGGCCAGCGTAACATAGAAGCCATTGAGGTTCATTTTTCACCACCTCTATATGACCTCGGAAGCCTTTACCCAACTATTGAATTTATCACTCCAGCCATGCCACTTTACCAAAAGCTGTTTGTTTTTGCCACGACCCCTGGCTGCTAAAATCTTTTGGATGTGGTAGACATTCTCAACATCAGGGTTTATCTTCTGTAGCTCTTCTGCATAGAAGGAGCCCTTAATGTCGTCGCCTGCATAGTCCTGCAGTTTGTAATAGGGTCTCAGAGCCGAGGTCCGCTCTTTGACAATGAAAATTTCATCTGTGAAGGTCTGTTCATATCTCTTCTCAAACACTCCCTTTATTTTGGACACCATCACGCAATCACCCACATTAAATGAAACTTTGACGGTTTTCTCTTAAAGTGTTCATCATAGACCATTCTCCACACCTCAAGGGAATTGTCAGGCGTAACAGAAGCCGGGGTTCGTTTAATAGTGGTATGGTAACTATGGTTATAAGAGTAAATAAGATCTGATAGGACGTTGATATATCGAAAGGTGTTTTTGTGTGTCAGGTACCTCCACATTTTTGTTTTAATAGTTCTGTTAAACCTCTCGACCATGCTAGCCTTCACATCGCTGGCTGTAACGAAATGTTCAATATTCTCATGTTTGAGAAAATTTTGGAAGGTCCTGTTAAGAAATTATTTACCCTCATCTGTTTGTAGCTGTTTAGGAGCACGCCCCTCTTGCAGTATATTTCGGAAGGTGCCTGTCACGGCCCCTCCAGACTTGGTTTTAGCGGCACGGCCCAAGCATATTTAGACAACATGTCTATACATGTTAAGATGTAACAGAAACTGTCGTTGAACTCGCGGTATTCTCTTATGTCCACCAAGTCGGCCTGCCACTGCCAGTCCATTTCGGACACCAATGTCCTGTTTCTCTTAAAACATCCGCGCACCGGCTCGTGCAGCGTATAAGCCGCCTGGCCGGACAACCACTCGGCCAGCCAGCCGCTGCTGGCGCCGCTCAAACCCTGGGATCTCGCAGCCCTCACCAGACTCCCCACGCCTCCGTAACTCCCCGATTCCCTAGGTTTCTAATAGAGCACACTCAACCCCGTGGAAGACATGGTCCCTTTCCAAACCAATACACGCTTTCACACACATAAATTGAGGGATGCAGCGGCTGGGGCTTTTGGACCCTGAGGCTCCGGCCCGACGGGCAGGGCGAAGGTGGGAGTTCTGACCCTTAACGACGCACCATTGGCTCCTGAGGGGGTGGGACATGCACCCATAGCAACCCACCATTGGCTGGCAAGGAGGCGGGACAGCCACACACCGCGGACACCCATTGGCTGAAAAAGGGGGCATGGTACCTGTCAAAAAAGTTTGATGAAAGGTGTCGCTTTATACTACTAACATAAAATAAGAATTTATGTAAAGCTATGAAAACATAAATATTCAATCCCTTTGTTGTTGCAAACTTAAATGAATGTCTTTAAAATTATCTTAACAAGCTACACAAATAGCTGAGTGGCTTCTGTCTGTGTGCAGTAATAGTGGTTCTTTGGAATAAGAACACTAACTTGGCAAAGAGGAGAGTGGTTAAGGATGCCACTGTGAAGCCAACAATAACTTTGAATGAACTAAAGAGCTTAATGTGCATCAATATCAATAATGTGAATCAATATCGCAGTCAAGCATTACATTTGGCACAGACCAAGTACAGCATATTGCCCAGTCCCTATTTTTATTATGGCACCATAATGTTATGTGGATGTTTTTCTCCAACAGGGACTGGAAAGCTTCTTAAAAATAAAAAAATAATCCAAAACTGGACAAGGCCACAGCCACACTGGAGTGGTTTAAGAATAAGAAAATGAATGTCTTTGAGTGGTCCTCAACATTTTTACTTATTGAGAATCTGTGGAAATAATATAGAAGTTTTATCCTCAAAGATCAGTTGGCTAAAAGTCTCTTCAGGTGTTTTAAAGTTCCTGCTGAAGTCACAGCTGGGCAGTGTTAACCATTTCCCTCATCATTTCATGGCAGGGATGTGTCAAGTTCAAGTTTCAAGTTTAAGTTTATTGTCATTATACTCATATACAGGTATATGTTATAACAGAAAGCTATTCAGCTAGCTCTCAGACAGTAAGCAGTACAAAAAAAGCAATACAATTGTATAAGAAAAGACAGATAAAACAGGCAATGTGCAATACAACAACAGGTAATGGGCAAAACAACAACAGGTAACAGGTAACAATGTGCAATACATAATCAGATGTGCAAAGCCATTCATCAGACATACAAACAACAGAATGAAATAAAGGATAGAAAATTATGGGGAGTGAGCTTCTTGACATGTGAGGTAGAGGTATATTTCAATGTGTGTTTTAGTTTTGATAAAGAGAGAAGGCACTGCGAGGGTTGAGATCATAGGTAAGAGAGCCTGGGAGTTTAATAGTACAGGGGTAAAAACAGTCTCAGAGTTTGGTAGTCTTGGCCCGAATGCTCCGGTACCATTTTCCAGATGGTAGAGTGTCAACCAGTCTGTAGCTGGGGTGTGTGGGGTCTTTGATGATGCTTAGAGCTTTCCTCAAGCACCATCTGTCATAAATGTCCTGCATGGATGGGAGAGGAACCCCAGTGATGGACTGGGCAGTTTTCACCACCAGCTGTAGGGCTTTGCAGTCAGCAATACTGCAGTTGCCTTTCTGTATGTAGTGCATCTGTAAAAGTTAGTGAGGATCTGGGGATACATCTTAGCTTTCTTCAACTGTCTTAAGAAGTACAGGTGCTGTTGCACTTTCTTGATCAGGCAGGTGGCGTTGAGAGACCATGCGAGGTCCTCAGTGATATGGACGCCAAGGGATTTGAAGTTACTGACCCTTTCTACTTCAGTCCTGTTGATGTTGATAGGGGGATGTCCGTTTTGCAGTTTTCTGAAATCAACGATCAGCTCCTTGGTTTCGCCGATGTTGAGAATGAGGTTGTTGTCTTCACACCACGTTGTAAGGAGGTTAACCTCCTCCCTGTAGGCCCTCTCATCATTGTCTGTGCTCCAAGGTGGGAGCAGCACTTAAAAAGACAACATCCAACTCATTTTTCATTGGTTAACTTATTGGCCCTTCATCTCTCACCTACTAAAATGGCAACCTAATTCTCCAACAACATGATTTCAAGCAGTCCGAGTCAGGACTTTTCTCCATAATTCCAGGCTGACGTTGTGATTCAGTAAAATAAAGAATACTGCCCAAGATATTCTTTCTGAAACAGAATAATGTGTTCGAGAATTCACCGTTATTTCCGCATCAACTAAATAAGACCATTAGACTAATGTCAGCATCTTGTTATCTGAACATATTCAGTACCAAGCTATAGCTGGGACGAATTGAGTGCACCTACCTGTCTAACGTGCGACTGGACCCAAGAAGACAACTATGTACAGACTGTTTTTCCAAGACCAAAGTTCAGCAACACTAACTTCTAGCTGAGCTGCCTGATAGCCAACAATAATTGCTGAGGATCAAAGCTATGCGTTACGACCCCAAGTGTCTAGGGGTATAGGGGTGTAACATTTAGGATAATTCTTTTGGAAGCAGGTGGGGGTTTTGGTGAGGGACTAGGAAGCGTGATAACGGTAAGGAACTAGAGTGGTGCCAAAGAAAAGAAAATAACAAAATGGAGCTGGCTAGGACAGTGAGGGAAAGCTAACCTAACTACAAAAGAAAACCCGAAACATATGGTCTTTGGTGTCTTCAACACCCTAGCTAACCTGCACTGACTACCCAAAACCATACAAGACAAATGGCACTCACCCGTACTAAACTAGTGTTACTAATACAGTCAACTAAGTGTGTAAGGTGTACCCAACAACCTAAACTAACCTTATATACAAAAGTTCACACAAGAACACAAGTGAACCAGGAATACAAATAAGGGAAAACAAGAGTAATCAACAGGAGCAGGGTACAAAAGAACACAAAAGTTGAACATGTAACACTGGGGCAAGGTAATGGCAAAACAAGGATGAACACACAAACAAAAGTACAAAGAAACTAACAAAAAATGGTGAGCCAATGGGGAAGGGAGAATAATCAAGGGTCAGCAGTGTGGAACAGAAAAAACACACAGAGAACACACACTAGGACATAACACTATGCAAAGCTCTTATCTCTCTTTCCTCTTCACCAGGTCACTTCCCGCACAGAGCAAGCAGCTGCCAAGTCAGACCAGGGATTAACCCAGCCCAGCTCTGTCTTCTCAGCAGGAAGTTTAAACTCATCAAGGACTTTTGGCCAATGGATCTCTGAGGATAAAACTTTATTCACATTGTAATCCTTGAGAATTAGCTATCATTATAGCTACTGCTATTATTCCAAATATGTTTGAAGTTTATGTCACAATAATAAATGCATATTTACTTGTATTTGATCATATGAACGTGATGTGATAAAACAGTATGGGACTGATAAACCTTAAGAGGTAAACTATAACATTTATAGTTTATGTTGACGTTTTTGGTGTTATATCACTAAATTGTATATTGTATATATAGAATCGATGTGAGACTGTAAATGATTATGTTTTATTGATTCCTAATAAACATCAAGTACAATTGTAATTTACTGTTACAATTTCTAATTGTTACTTTGGTAACATTGTCTGATTGCTATGCTGGATTATCCATCATTAGGGAGTTGTAAGAACAGCCCCATCTATAATGCCATGGTCTGCTAGTCAGAGAGTCCCTTTTCAGTTGCCTTCCTAATGTTTTACAAAGAGGTTGGTTATATTGTGGTCAAGGCAACAGAAACAATATTAAAACATTTTTAGCTCTAATAACATTTAATTCTTAGTCTTGCTATTACAATAGTAACTTAAAATGATTGGATTGATCACAAAATGGTTGTTTTAATATGATAAACAATTTAAAAACACAACATATTAGTTTTGTAATTCATATTAAACACATGATCACAAGTAGAATGTACTTGAATATAAAGCAAAAACTAAACAGCACCAATACATTTGTTTGACACTGTTATAACTATTCTGTCAAGAAAACAAAGTTCCAAAATTTACAATCATCTCATTGCTCACTAGGAAAATATCTTACAGACTTAAGCAAACTGGGTTACTGGGCTATAGAATGCAGAGGCATTTTTATATCTTGGTCATTAATACACTCCCTGCATTGCAGTCTTTTGATTTTTCACATGAAAACAAGCCAACAAATAATGTATAGAAGTATTTATTTGCTATATTGTTCAATTTTAACATTCTTTTTCATTAAGATGTAAAACATAATATTGATTAAATGACACCTGTAAATGTGCAGGATTTGAGACCAGGAATAACAAAGTTTACTAACTCTTGCTGACTCTATGATAAACTAAGGATGTGCTATATTGACAGCCTACTATGGGTAACTACAGGCAGTTCTTCCTATTATTACGCTGGAGCTGTTCACATGGAAACATACTTTTTGTACATAAAACCTCAGTCTGGATTTGTTCACAAAGTTATCCGTTACTTCAAGTATAGCCTTCTGTCTTCTCTGAGGACTTCTATTTTATTTTATCTAAAATATATAAAAATACTCCAAATGGATTGGGACAGCAAGGGCATTAATGCATCCATATCAATCATAATAAGCACATGGTCACAAATACAAGTTAGATAGAGAAATAATTATCATTTTGCTGTTCAAGTACTTTGGGAAGTCTTTGTGTATTTTGTGTATTTTTCTTTTGCTGAAACGTACACAGAAACACACTTTATTTTATACACATCGCATTTTCTTTAGATAATGACAATTATGTATTTTGTGCTTAATGGTGTACCCTGTACAAGCCCTTGTACTGGATCATGGCCTCTTCTGTATGGTAGTTCCTAGGTTTTAAAGAATGACAAATAATCCATTACTTTATGGTATTTCTCTTTTTGTGATGTCCTGATGTATTATTGATCAACATAAACCAGTACAAGATTTCTTTGAAAATCATATTCAACACTAACATTTAACAAGTCTTAGGTTTATTCCATGATGAAAAAAAGAAGAAAGAAAACACACCTTCTTCAGGTGAAGAAGGCTTGAAGACGAAAGCTTGAAGAAGGTTCCACACCTGAAGAAGGTTCCACGGCCGAAACGTTGTGTTTTCTTTCTTTTTTTCAGCATGGAATAAACCTATTACTTGATCCTTTGCAGCCTATGCATGCTGACGCAGCTACCCACCTGAACTTTAACAAGTCTACCTTCTTACTTCATAAAACACAATATATGGAGGTTTGTGTTCATCGAAATATTAAAAGTGCCTTTCAAAAACAAGAAGCCATTCTAAGAAAAACATTATTAAAGTTAATTTACTTAGGTTCAGGTAGTAGACATTACATGAATATAATCTAAACTAGAATATGCCAATTAAAAAAGGCCTTAAGCCATTCAGTCTTTCATACAGTTAACAACAAATTTTAAATCTTAATGAGGTATTTCTGATAAATAACAGATACATACATGGGAAATTTCCAAGTCTTAAGTAGGAGGGATAATAATTAACCACAGCAAAACATGAGCCATACCACAAATGTACAATATAATGTAAATCCCTAGGTTTGAAATTCGGAAATATGGAATTTCTTACCATTAGGTATTAGTCTTTCTCCCTTTCTGAGTACATAGCACTATTGATTTTATTATGGTACAACATTAAAACTCAAAGAAATCAATACCTACATTTTCAAAACTGTTTATAAGAATAATTATAAATGTGTACTATGCAGCTATATTCATGCACTGGGTAAGTCATATTAATTGTTCAAGAATTATTACAATATCCCCCATAAAATTGGAAAAAGTTCATTTGGAATGCAATGTTTTGTTCTCGTGTCTAAAATGATCTTATTTGTGGAAAGCGTATCTTACTTATCTTTTAATTAAATTCAATAATTACACATTAATGTATCTTCAAAATAATTTTAATTACAGTAGAATAGTATATATTTTATTTTTGAAATTATTTTAAGTGAAAATACGGTAAAGCATGCATTTTGTACACAAATACGATCTAAAACCCAAGTGAAAAATCAAAATGCAGTGAAAGAATGGTAACTGAGACCAATTAGTGATGAAAAAGGACAACATCATATTAATCTGATATTAAACCAACAGAAACCATGATTAAGCTCTAGAGTGTTTAAAAGGTGAGTGATCAAACTGATTTAGAGACTTGAACTATAAAATACCCTTACTCCAGTGTTCTTGGAGCAGCTAAATCCATGCAGAATTACAATAGTTTTGTCATGGTAAACTTATATTAAATGTAGCATTTCTGTCTTTCACAAAGCAGCAGGTCTAGCAATCTGAAAACCCTGACTCTCAACCAAGCCTTTGATGAACTTTCTGCTGCCAAGGGACTTCTGTTTTCATGCTTTTGCACTTTCTAATATTTACTCTAATTCCTGCCTTCAACGTTGGAAACCAGGAGAGGATTGCCTCCAGAACTGATTTGATTAAACCAAAGCGAAAAATAATTAACTTTCACTGCCCCATTGCACCAGCTTCCATTCTGAATCAAAACAGACCACACACACAGATCACGGGGCATCAATTTAGCAGTGAGATTGCTTATGACAGCTCTAAGGATGGACAGTGTATGCTACATAATTAAATCTTCAAGTGTGCCGCTTCACTGGGGAAGGGAAACTCGATTCAATATTTCTCATAAATGAGGCAGGTGTACACTGTATAAACAATAACCAACTCTATGGCATCTTAGCCCTTTTAAAACTTAAAAAGTCCACCTGACCTGCTAAAGCACTCACATCCTGCTGCAGGGAATATGAGGTTGCACTGTATACTGCAATTACCTCCTAGACATGTTTCAAGTACTTGGAGGTCACATTAACTTATTTTTCAATTATCATATTTTATGCAGCCTTGTTACAAGAATCAGTGCACAGCAGACAGAATTTATTTTCTGCCAC
The DNA here is from genome assembly GCF_040954835.1 of Lepisosteus oculatus. Classification (NCBI taxonomy): domain Eukaryota; kingdom Metazoa; phylum Chordata; class Actinopteri; order Semionotiformes; family Lepisosteidae; genus Lepisosteus; species Lepisosteus oculatus. The sequence goes on from NC_090705.1 coordinate 26,550,510, forward strand.
AGAAAATGCTATCACCAAACATTTATCTGTGCAATGTTGCAAATACCTAAGGAATTGTGTATAAAACATATAATTAATTGAGTTAATAATTCCTTTGGCACATCCGTAACATTGCATTCTACCTAGGGTTCTTTCCATCTGACAATAGCAAAAATGTTGTGTCATGGGAAGCATATGCTGTAATGCTATCTTGACTGAGTTTACATATTTTACAAATTTGTTAAGTATAATACCCTAAAATGGATCAATTTGCTAAATGAAGGCCAACTACTGTATAATAACGTTGAGCTAATTCCAAGAAAAAATATGACAAATACCATATTGATTCTTCCTCTATTTTTTTCCCTAATCAACAGATCACGGGTCCCAGTGACCAATGATGACGGTGGGTAAGGTCATACTCACAATAGTAGCCAAAGGCTTGAAATGGCCTATTGAAAAATTACAGAAGCATAATCTTATTAAACCAGTAAGTGGTTGATTAGCAGGTGTTTGTGTGTGTATTAGGTTGAGAGCATGTGTTATCATCAGTGTTGGAACACAATTTCTTAAAATTTTAATCTCATTAGCAGTTTTGTAAATGTCTTCACAATTCAAATGAGATTTTATAAGTTAAATGTTATATTAAATTGAAAGGTGCCAAAAATATTTTGTTTCAGGTATACTGTATATTCACTTGTGTGGGGATTAGATGGAATGGATGTTTGAATAGTAAATAAGAATGTTAATTTAGTAAAGAAAATGATTGTTTACAATACTTTAAGCTTTATTAGTAAATTTACTGTATAAATTTACTTTATTTACCACTCAGGTCCTGGATTTGGATGCCTTTTATGGTGATTTGGTAGAATCTCCTCAGGCTCATATGAGTTCTGTCTAGGTGCTCCTTTTCCTTCCACCCCCAAAAAGATAAAACTAGATTAACTAGGTTCTCTAAAAGGTTCCAGTTTGCTTCCTTTGTGCTCCGAGATGAACTGGCATCCTGTTCAGGTGTATTCTGTGTTCTGTGTTTTGTGTTCTGTGTCTCAGCTTTAGCTTGTCATGACCCCTAAAGGATAAAGCAATTATAGATAATGGATTGAAGTCTAGTATAATAAAAATATATATCAGTATTGTGTATATCAATACCATACAGCATCGGTCACATCTGTCAAAATATTGACTTTATTGCACACACAATGTAGAAAAGTCACAACTCACTGAACAATATATTGAGGATCTTTTTCTGGCTTCAGTGAAGTTGTTCAAGCTCTGCATTACAGAGATTTTCAAACAAAATCATGCAGAATTTACAGGATGAGATATCTGTGGTAGTAAGCCACTTTCTCCACTTCATAATCCTAAATGTTATGCTGGAAATGGAGATAGGTACTGCAGATATGAACATAGATATAATGCTGCCTTAAGCAGTTATTGTTAGGTATTTGATGAGCAGTATGGATTGATTTTCTGTAACAAAAATCACTTGCAAACAAGCTTTCGTGTCTTAGCTGAATGTACCAGTTTTTTAATTAAAATCGTTTTGTAAAATGTGTATATTCATGTTTTAATTTACGAAGTTAAGCATATATAATGGTTCTTTGGGTTTCCACCCTTGCTGCTCCTACCCTGCCAGATCGTCCCTCACTGCCTGGGCACAAACCAGGTCTCCGGCATCATGCAATGTAACTTGTCGGCTGTGCTTAAGGAGACCTCCCTTAGTCCAGATGGCTGAGATCCCTGTTATACGCAGAGGCGTATTCGTTTCACATACTTTACAAACTTCTCAGCAGATTCACCAAATGTCTACCGAGGTAAAAAAGATTGATTTAATGAATTTTAAAACTTCATCTCATCAGCATATTTTTAATTTTCTGAAAGCATATACCCAGAATTCCTTAACTCGTGTGAAACTAGCTCAAGTTTAGGAATAAATATTTTATTAACATTTTTCAGTATTGCCAGATTAAAAATATATTTGATATATTGTGTTTTTTGATTATTTAAAGGCAATTAATATGTGCAGATAGTTTACTGGAATCTACTGTATATATCCATCAATTAAAAAGAGTACAGTATAAATAGGTAAAGACTTTAAACCAGTAATACTGAAACATATACACTATACATAAACATTCACTATAATTTCAAAGCAAATTTTTGTCATTTTATATTGTGTTTCAAGATTGAATAGGAAAATTTTAGATTTAAACTTTTTATATATTAGTGAAAGAATGTACATGTAGGCCTTACAATAATTGTTTTCTTTCATTTTACTTATTAAACTGTAATCAAAATTAATCCGTTTCAACTAATAACGTTTCGGATACAACCATATTTCAGAAAGTAATTGAACTGAGTGAGTAAAAATGACTTGTTTTGCAATATAATGTAAAATTTTTATAATGTATGTTAAAATGAATTATTTTTAAAGCTGCATATTGTCATATTGAAGGTATTAGAAAGTATGATGTTACAGGGAATTCTAAATGAAAGATGGCCATTTGAGAAAAAGACTGCAATTGTATACAGTATGCAGTACATGTCAATTATAAATGCTAAAAATACTGTTTATTTTATCTGATTCAATTAGTTTTCAGTCATGGCAGTTCTGTACAAAAAACAAAGATTTTCTTTAAACACTCAATATCACCCAATTGTTAGCGTGTATACAAGAATCAAAGATAAAGGGGTAAGATATCAAGCTATTTATGTATATACCCCCTGTAGGCTGGGTTATGTAGAAAAGTATTAATATTTCCGGAATAGACATTTACAAAGATGAAATAATCTTAATAATTAATATATATATATAATTACTAACTATTATTAATGGAGGAGAAATAATTAACACATATCTAACTTTAACATTAACATAGATATTACATATTATCTAAAAGGAATTATAAATTAATTTTTGAGTAGCTTTCAGTCTCCTTTTAGTTGCAGTAATTTTAACTCTGTTTACATTACTGCTATACATAAAGCAATTAAAAATGCATTTGAGAAGAAGGCAAGTCCCCTTTTCCTTACCAATCTCTTATACAGTAAATGCCAGCTGTATGTTTCTTCCTGAAGATCTTTGCTCAGCAGCCCTCCTCCCTTCCCGCTCTATATCCACAGCAGCCTCCACTTGGTTTACCTCTAATTGAAAGGCCAATCACCTCATTCATATAGGCAGGATTCACCTCTTCGGCCAAGCTGGTTAAAGCCAAAGACGTAGAATTTACACTTCATGTTTAAGTGATAATTGTTATGAATGTGTTTTTAACCCAAGACAGCACACCTACTATTTACAGCACATAAAATGAGCTTGACTTATTATTTCAAGATTTTAACAAATGTTTATACAAACTTTTGAATAGTATTGATTATTATTAAAAAGTGATCATCAGCAGACCGGGATTTGCCAGTACCTTTGTAAATTTGGTTTTGAAAACACTGGTGTCAAAACGTATTTTCAATCTTCAGGAAAGAGGATGTTAATCGCAACTTGCAAGTGGGCTGGTATTTTTAGCTGGTTTTAATGGTTTTATTTTCATTCAGTTCAAAGTATTAATGCACTTATTTTTCAATCAGATGTAGCAGTCACATGATTCATCTGTGTATTCAGTGCTAATTCTAAACTCTTTCTTATGACCCTTATTTGTACAACATAGTGAAAAAGATCATAAATCTTTTCTGAGCTATATAATTAATATCGATCATACTTAAAAGACAATTACATACGGACACTTCATATACAGGATTATGAGCCATTTTTCACCTATGATAATGATACCTATGCCTCACAGTTTCCCTACCGTACTTCTTTAAATTCACATAATGTGGAATAATAATATGGAATTATGTAACTAAATAAAAATTTTGGTAGCTGAAAATAAAATTAACCAAAGTATAATAACATCTCTGGACGTCATTAACGATGCTATTTTATTAATATAAATATGTTATAATACTGTATCGCGTTCAAGTTCAAGTTTATTGTCATTATGCTCATATACAGGTATATGGTATAACGAAATGCTATTTAGCTAGCTCTCAGATGATAAGTAGTACAAAAAAAAACAACAATACAATTGTTTAATAAAAGAAAGACAGACAACAGGCAGTGTGCAAAACAACAACAGGCAATGTGCAAAACAACAAAAAGGTAACAGGCAATGTGCAAAAACAACAGATGTCCAAAAATATGCATCAACATAATGAAATAAAAGGATAGAAATTATGTGGAGTGAGCTTTTTGACATGCAAGGTAAAGGTAGATTTCAATGTGTGCCTTTTTGGTAAGAAAGAAGGCACTGTGAGGTTCAGATCATAGGTGAGAGGTGAGGTGAGAGTGAGAGAGGCTTGGAACTTAATAGTTCGATAGTGTGGGGGTAAAAACTGTCTCTGAGTCTGGTAGTCCGGGCCCAAATGCCCCGGTACCGTTTTCCAGATGGTATAGGGTCATACAGTCTTCAGCTGGGATGTGTGGGGTCTTTGATGATGCTTAGAGCTTTCCTCAAGAACCGTCTGTCATAAATGTCCTGTATAGATGGGAGGGCAACCCCAGTGATTGACTGGGCAGTTTTCACCACATAACTTAGCCTTCTTCAACCATCTTAGGAAGTACAGGCGCTGTTGCGCTTTCTTGATCAGACAGGTGGCATTGAGAGACCATGTGAGGTCCTCGGTGATATGGATGCCAAGGAATTTAAAGTTACTGACCCTTTCCACTTGAGTCCGGTTGATGTGGATAGGGGCATGTCCGTTTTGCAGTTTCCTGAAATCAACGATCAGCTCCTTGGTTTTGCTGATGTTGAGGGTGAGGTTGTTGTCTTCACACCATGTTGTAAGGAGATTGAGCTCCTCCCTGTAGGCCCTCTCATCATTGTCTGTGATCAGACCTACAACTGTGATGTCATTGGCAAACTTGATGATGGGGTTGGTGTTGTGTTTGGCCTTACAGTCGTGGGTGTAGAGACAGTAGAGTAATGGACTAAGCACACACCCCTGGGGGACCCCAGTGTTCAGAGTTAGTGTGCCGGAGGTGTGGTTTCCAAGCCTGACAGCCTGAGGTCTGCCTGTCAGAAAGTCCCGAATCCAGTTGCAGAGGGTGGTGTTGAGACCCATTGCACTGAGTTTCTTGACTAGTTTCTCTGGAATGATAGTGTTAAAAGCTGAGCTGAAGCCGATGAATAGTATGTGCGTATGTGTTCTTTTTATCCAGATGAGGTAGGGCAGTGTGTATGGCAATGGGGATTGCGTCATCTGTGGATCTGTTGGGCCGGTAGGCAAATTGGTAAGGGTCCAGTGTGTTTGGAATGGTGTCCTTAATGTGCTTCATGACCAGGCTCTTGAAGCACTTCATGATGAAGTGCTTCGAAGTGCTTCACTATCACTATATAGCTGATAGTGGTATCTAAAATTAAAAAAAATTGGGTACACAACAGTACTCCACCTTCTACATAAATAGTTTCCGCATCAAAGTTTGTTAAAAGTTTTGACATGCTTGTTCTAGCTATATAAATTGTATATACTTTATAAAATGCTATAATATTTGAACTTTATCCATGAATACTTGCTGTCATTATTGTTGTAAATTATAATGAAACACTTGTAGGAAATAGAAAACGTAATCCTGGTTGTTTTTAATTTATTTTGTTGAAAAAGAGTGATGCTTTGGTTCAATGGTACAGTTCTTGCCTGCCTCCTGAAAGTTCCTGGATTTGAATCCCAGCCAATGTACAGGTTGTTGTTCGAACAGATGAAGACTCTTTCTTTGATAATATATTTTGTATACTATATTGGCATTTTTATTAATTTTATATATCACAGTATGTTCAATATTAAATTAATACTGAAAATGAATAGCTACAGAGGCAGCCATTCAAAACACGCAGTTGGCGTGTCGCATCACAACGCATCATACTGCATTAACCGCATGCAAATTAGATTATGTTAATCGTATCTGGATTCACCTTGTAAAATCGCCAGGTGGAGCTAATAAACCTTAACCTCTCATGTACAGCATTTGAGCTGTCACCAGAAAACACCCGGTTTTGAATCCCCATCACTGCTAAGGGACAATCTTTATCCAATTAAGAATTTAAGTTGTATACTCATTAGACTTTTAATTTTAAACTGCATATTACAGCATGTTAATCATTAAACATTAAAAAGTTGGTATATTTTATAAAATAAAGATTGCTCAGTTGAACAAAAGTACACAACCTACCAACTTTATCATAAATATTTTAATTATATAGAAATATTTTATACATCAAAGTATAAAAGTACCAAAGATATTACTAATAGTATTAATAATGAATGACCTTGGACAAGCTGTAAGCTCAAAGTATTACCCTGGTCCACTTTCTTTGTAACCATCTTGTAAACGAAAATACTTTATTTTTTCATTGAGAAAAAGTAACACCACAGCATTTTGTTGATCCAATCACGTATTTGTTTCCAATCATACTAAGTAAGTTTTGAGAATCTCCCATTTGCCATGCCTTTCACATGCTCATAAACTATATTAATTTAGGATCATATAAACTGTATATGTCACACCAGTATTCCACTTTCTCCCTAAACATTTTAAGCATCAAAGTCTTACATGTGGTTATTTTGGAAACGTTTTTACATGCTCCTTCTGACCATATTAAGCTTATATACTTTGTAAAAAGTAATAAAGTTCTAACCTTTTCTGTGAATTCACTCGTTATCGGCGTAAGCAAAAGCATACTTTTGGAATTTGATTAACAGAGAATATAATATGGAATCGCGTATCTAAACAAATTAATAATGATATAATTATATTCATGTACTGTCTGGCGGAATAAACTGAAGAGCTAGTTAATGCGACACGGAAGATAGTATTAATAATTGAGCACTTTCGGGCTCACACCTTACCAGCTGGGCAATTGAACCCAGGCCTCCAGCGTCACTCAACAAGGAAGCAGCCAGTCAAGCTACAGTGAGATCTGCCTTCAACCCTGATGGACCAGGTCGCTCCTATACATATGAAAGGTAGTGATGTCACTGCGCTGGCAAGCCCTCATCAATGTTTAACTCATTCAGAGTGCCCTACATTAAAAACTCAAAGCGTTTCATTCTGAGCTGAAGACCCTCACACCTGAAGAAGGCTTCACTTGTTGCTTTGTAGATTACACAGGCTGACATGGCTACCCACCTGAAGTAGTGTTGTACAGTGATAATAGACATGGGTAATGTCATCCCCATTAAACAATGTGCTTATTGCACAAATCCTGCTAAACAAGAAGCAGTGCAGAACTTGATAAACTGTACATTATTTACTGAAGCACAGTTGAGTTCAAAGAAGGAAGTCTATGAAGACCAGGGTAAAGTTAGCCTGAAGTTCGAAAATGATTTTGGCACGCCTATAGCGTTTTCACGAAACCTCCTAAAGTTACAAAAACACATGCTGTGTGTACAAAGTACATTGTGAATGTTTTCACAGCCTTCACTATGTCTTTTTTACACCATTTTTTGGACCATGCACGAATATTCTGATGTCCATATCTTCGCAAGGGAAACACAGAAAGCCTTCAAACCAAACTGATTTTAAAGACCTCTACTTTTGAAAATGTTCACAGCCTCCACATAAAACTATCAGTGAGCTAATTCTCTTTTTGTAAACCTCCAGTTTTCCAACGATGCGTAATTGAGCACTAACTGGAACCCTGGGGGACCGATGTGTATACGAGTGTCACAGGATGTCAGAAAGGACGAACCGTGGAATGACAGGAGAGCGAAAAGGCCCTATGCGTAGCGGCGAGATGGGGGTTAGCCCGGCCTCAGCTGTTCAAGAAATCCCGTATAGAAACCTATGCCCTCAGGTAGGGGACGTGGGGCGACCTGGTGCTAGGCGGGTTTCAGGACATCTGAACGTCAATGCTGAGCCAAGGCAAGTGAAAGACACAGAAATATATAGCCCCAGAGAGAGAGAAACACCAGAAGGACAGCAAAGCACCGGAAATGAGAGACAGGACAGAGAAGAGGCGCCCTCTGGCGGAAAAAAGTTAACCCTGGTTTTTGATAGTCAAATGTAATGTATATTTGAACACAGTCTTGCAAATTAATGTTTTTACAAGACGTGGAAGTGCAACAATTTATCACAGTGTGAATTTTAATACTAATTAAATGAACGCGGGCACTTTTCCTTCCCCTCTACATTCTCAGAGTAGAATAGGCAAGCCTTCTAATGAAAGACAGTCCCCCCTTTTAACTCAGCATTAAAATGTGCACAGTAAAGAGATTAAATGCTTACATCTTTTCACTAACAACCAATGCACCACGACTGCCCCTGTTGGTCATTTTGGCCAGCCAATCACGTACCGCGGTACACCACAGTGGCTTGTGGGTAGTTGCGTACGGTACGGGTTTGTACCGTGCATTTTGAATGGCTGCATCTGTATATGGATAAACCTGCAAATTAAACTGACACCCTAGAGCAAGATTACTTAACTGGATGTGTAAAAAAATACTACATTTTTTGTAGTATGTTATGAAGGTGATTTGGTTTTTCAGGTCTTTATCTCAGTCACTCACTCTCTCAATTGAAATCAAGATGTCACGCCCGACATCCCTCCCTAGAGGGCGCTCCACTGCTCTCATTATTGTTCGTATGATTTAGCTCTCCAGGTGTACCCTTTTAGCATTATTATTTAAAGACCAGCTCCTCCAGTCCTCGGGGCTCATCATTAGGGTAAGATGTCGCGAGGCCCGTCTAGCACCAGGAAACCCTACGTCCGTCTCCTGAGGGCATAGGCCTCATCCCCGACACCTCCCGCTTCCTGAGCCCGGGGTCTGGAGGATCTCGCCCCGTCAACCTTGGACCTCCATGTTTCGTTTGTCTGTGTGCTCCCCCCTCTCGGGGATTTTAACTTTGTCGCGTTCCAGGATGGATTTCCAGTTTATGGACTTTCGGACCGTGCTTTGACCTGCCCTTGGACCCGTTTGGATTTGGATGCCGTTTTGTCTTCCCCGTACACTGTCTCACGGACTGTCACTATTATTTTGTGCACTATTAAACCCCTGTGTGTTCCTTTTTACCACGCCTCCTGTTTTCTCCAGCTCTTACCGCATCGCATAGGGTCTTCTACAAGATCTGACACGGATTCCAGTCCGTGTTCGTTACACAAGACCTGGCATGACTGATGAATTACACCCAAAGAAATGCTCCACAGCTGAAACATTGTGTTTCTTTTCTATTTTCAGCATGGAATAAACCTTTACTTGTTCCTTTGCAGCCTACACATGCTGACACAGCTACCTACTTGATGAATTATAGTGTTGCCAAAGCATATACAGTACAATCAACACAATATTTACAGACATTTACAATACATACCTACAGTATTATTCGACATTTACATACATAAAACATTAAACACTATTGAGAGACAGGCTCACTGTTCCTCAGACAAACCATTAAAAAAACTACTATTTCATGGCCCTGCCCCTCTTTAAATACTGTTTCTAATTAAGTCAATCTTTGACCAAGTCTCTATAGAAAGCAATGGAAAAACTGAATGATGCATTAATCTTGACCTTTATCCAATAATCTGTCATGAATCCAAGTCTGGATTAGGTTAGTCGTTGTTACTACAATAGATAAATAGTAAATTGTCTGAATCTATCAATAGGTTTCTGTTGATATCTTTGAACAAAAGCAGCACAAACACTAATTTTAATGGCACAAACCAGCTCACATGGAGCACCAATGAATGCATGCAGTTTTATTGTTTATGCTTTTTCTGTAAGGGGGCCATATTAAGGAGCTAATTCCCATCTGGGTACAATTTGGTCATATTCCCTAAAGTTATCTGGTTAAGTAATCTCACTTTGTGAAACCATTCCCTGGTGCTCACTGATTCATTTCTCCCTTGATCATTAAAACACAACACCCATTGAGCACATCATACTCTCACTTGTGGGTGCAAAATATGGTTAATAATTTCTGGTATAGATGATTTGAGATTTGTTTTAAAATGTGTACCTGTTGTGACTGCTAACACAATGGCGAATATAATTGAAATTCTACTGTATGTTTCGAGTCATAGATGTGTGTTGCACCAGTGATACAGTTGTTAGGGGTGTACAGCAGTAATGCATATGTTCAGTCGTTCATAACCCGATCTAGTGTTATGAAGTTCAAAGCTCATATTTAACTACAGATGCAGCCATTCAAAGTGCGAGGTACACACACGTACCAGAGGTAATTGGCTACAGCGTCGCGCATTATGACGCACGATGACGCACGGTACCGCGGTACGTGATTGCTTGACCGACAGGGGCACTCGTGGTCCGTTGGTCTGTCGTAGAAAGATTTACAGTAAACGTCTTTACTGTGCCCGTTGTAGTATTGAATATTTATATGGAATTTTACCACTGAAGGGAAATCTTAGTGCCTGAGCATAAAAAGAATAGGAGCATACGGCAACGCGTGTGAAGGCCATAAACGATATTCATTTTGGAACTTAAACATACAGTTTATGGCTGGTCTCGGTACTTTAAAGAACACATACACACCAGTATTCCATTTCTCCCTAAACATTTTAAGCATCGAAGTCTTTCACTAACGTGATACCGGAGTCAACAAGCATACTTTTAGAATTTGATTAAAAGGGAATATAATATGAAATCGCGTATCTCAAGAAATTAATAACGATATAATTATATTCATGTTGCAAAAAAACTGCAACGGACATAAAAACTCCCCTGCTTTTAACAGAGCGTTCCATAATTTCTAATTATGAAAATTATTTAAACTGCGACACTTATCATTCAACCAGAGCTCGAAATATGACAAGGTTCCTCTAGAGCACAGCAGAGACTGTATTAAAAGAATCGCGTATCTCAAGAAATTAATAAGATATAATTATATTTGTGTACTGCGACAGGGCTGTGTAGGGCTGTTTCACCTCTGTCTTCATGTGACTCTATTCAAAAGCCATTTAGCAAAGAGGGGATGAGAAGAGTGACAAACTAGTATACAGTACAGTACTTCAGATCTTTTTTCAGATCAACACGCATTGCAGTATGCTCCTATTCTTTTTATGCTCAGGCACTAAGATTTCCCTTCAGTGGTAAAATTCCATATAAATATTCAATACTTAAACGGGCACAGTTAAGATATTAAATATACATATACATACTGTATATAGTACAGTTTGCATACGGTAATATGTTTATGTTCCTAAATCAATCTCTTTTATGAGCATGTGAAAGGCATGGTGAATCAATTCTCAAAAATTACTGTACTTTGCATGATTGGAAACAAATGCTTGATTGCGAAATGCTGTGGTGTTACTTTTACAAAGACGGTCAATGAAAAAAAGAATGTGGACCAGGGCAATACTTTGAGTTTACACTTACAGCTTGTCCAAGGTCATTCATTATTAATACTATTAGTAATATCTTCATTAAAGACTTTGTTGGCGACAGCTCAAACATGAGAGGTTGAGCTTTAGTAGCTCCACCTTGCGGAAATTCCGGATACTATTATTTTGCTTGTTGTATTATAGGAGAATTTACGGTAACTAGCGGTTTTTACCAGTAACTCGCGCTATTTACCGGTAACTCGTGGTAAACCACATACAGCTGTAGATTATGCCGGTTCAGGGACGCCAAATATGTAATCATAGTGGCTTTCTGAAGGCACCAGTTCTGTAGGGTTTGGGCATTTACTGAGACAATTATTAATTGTAGCAGTAAATCACAAAGTTGATTCTTTTGATGGCTTTAGAATCCAACCATGCGACATAACTCAAACAACGCGCACACACAGGTACTAATACACGAGGATACATTTATTAATACATAGAATATGCATATAAACCTAACAGATCTTATCGAGAGGGTTATCAGAATACAAAAGATATATATTCAATCAGTTACAAAGAGTTACACATCAAGAGGAAATACGTTCAGTATATCATTCATTAAGACTGTTTCGTAAAGTGGACTTGGTTACAACTTCTACATTAGATACTCAAACAAGTACATAACTCTTAGGAATTAAATTGATATCAACTGGTTGGGATAACAATTGAATTCTCGTGCTGTAATGCATTGAAGTTGAATACTCATCCAATCTTTGGGGATTCAGATCTCCTGCGGGCACAAAGGAACAGTTGCAGGCTGTTGCTGTCCAATCCGCGCTCTCTGGCTCGGTGCCAGGCTGTGCTGTGCGGCTTGCGACGGTGCGCTGCTGATGCTCATTGTGGCTTTAACTTGCAAAGTTTGTGCACAGGAGAAAAGATGACTGTGGGTCCCAGCAAGTCAGGAAGAGGACCGGTTCGTTCCTGATGAAGAGCTAGTTCTGAATAGTGATTCAGCTTTCCACAGTTCCGACCTGTTCACGAGGCCTGCTGCTGGTTACTCTCTGGCAACCTCCACTCTAGACTCTTCGAACAAAGGAAGGTTCTGGCATTCGGACACACTGGCCGTTCCGTGGTTGTCCGGGCTGAGTCTCAGGATGGTCAGGAGGCGCGCTGCGAGAATGTCCTGCCCTTGGGAGCCTTCTGCTCCTGGGCCTTCCTGCCCTGGAATTCTCCTTTGAATTCCCTTTAGAACAGTCCACAGAATCCTCTCCAGAATCTTGCTGAATCTCAATCTGAATCTGAATCTCAATCTGAATCTCCCAGGCTCTCTGTGCTGCCTGTTTTTACCTGGAGGAACTTCAGCTCATTGATTGGCTGAAAGTTCCATGGGCATCAGAGACCCACGTGGGTTACTCGGTCCTACCAGTCCCTGATTGGTTGATCAAGGTGAGATATGAGTAACTTACTCCTGACACTTAGTAATGCAGTCCAGATGTCCAACTGGCACTCCCTAGACAGATAGGCGCCAATGGGTGACCATTGATCATGATAGCCAGGCTTAGCTAAGTGCATCCCCCTTTGGGAGCTGTCCTTGGACCTTAAATCACCTTGCATGAATGGTTTCTCTAAGGCTGCACCACAGAGATGAACAGAGAAATGAGGCCTAATTTGGGAAAGCTCAGAAACATTTAATTCTGTCTTATTATTAAGCCTCACCGCTACACAGCGTACCGAAAAATTTTGCGGTATCGCCCGCGCATTTTGAATGGCTGCATCTGTATGTATTGTGGATTTCATCATCATCATTATTATCATCATAATACAATAATTTAAACACAATGCAACAAGAGAAAATTGTGTGGCAATGCTTAAATGACTGGTTTTATAGAACTAAAAACTTCTGCATCAGTATATTGAATCAAAAAACAAAATGTTTTAGATTTATAATTTTCTACTTACTTTTCTAACAATATTAGCCTTCTGTTCCTGAAGACTTCTTTAAGGATTATCTCACTCCAAAAATGTTGATGATTATAAGAAAACAGTACAAAACAAGTTAGTTATTCAAGACAGTAAAACAAAAAAAAGCATTGCACAAACAAAAATGAACAACTTATCAAAGTGAAAAATGGGTTGCTAATAGAAAAGAGCTGCATTAAACAGCAGGTGTACTAAATAAGTAATATGATAGAGTACTGGGCTCACATCCAATGAACCCATAGTGGACATATTTCTTTCAGTAATGAGTTCCCATTACAGTGTACAGCTTATGGGTCTGATCTTTCAAACAGTATTCTTCATCATTAAAATGCTAAGCTCACAAGGTACATATGAGCCAATTACTGAATATGAGCTATGTTGCCAGCCCAGGCATGCTTCACATTCCAACTTGGGAAATACAATTTGAAAAGGTAAGTTTGTTTCTTAATCAAATAACCAAATTTTCAAAAAACTACTATTTGCCAAAGTTTAGAAGTTTGGAAAAGCTTTGATTTGTTTTTCAATACCCAGTATATCATGACGACAAAAAGGCATCAGCCATTAATACAGTAGGTACTGTATATGTTTCATAATAATTTATCTTTTAACAGGAAAAATAAAAATACTTGTACATCTAAAGAGACAATTTCATCAGAAAATCTGTAAAAAACGTATCTTAATATCTTGCACCATATCGTGCAGATATTTAAAATGTAATAATAATAATAGCTAACACTTATACAGCGCTTTTCTGGACACTCCACTCAAAGCACTTTACAGGTAATGGGGACTCCCCTCCACCACCACCAATGTGCAGCATCCACCTGGATGATGCGACAGCAACCATAGTGTGCCAGAACGCTCACCACACACCAGCTATCAGTGGGGAGGAGAGCAGAGTAATGAAGCCAATTCATAGATAGGGATTATTAGGAGGCCATGATTGGTAAGGGCCAATGGGAAATTTGGCCAGGACGCTGAGGTTACACCCGTACTCTTTTTAAGAAATGCCCTGGGATTTTTAATGACCACAGAGAGTCAGGCCCTCAGTTTTACATCTCATCCAAAGGATGGTGCCTGTTTACAGTATAATGTCCCCGTCACTACACTACACTACACGACCCACATGGACCCCACTAACACCTCTTCCAGCAGCAACCTTAGTTTTTCCCAGGGGGTCTCTCATCCAGGTACTGACCAGGCTCACCCCTGCTTAGCTTCAGTGGGTTGCCAGTTGTGAGTTGCACAGTGATATGGCTGCTGGCTATCTATATATGTCTGAAATATAAATATACAGTATTCTATGTCTGATGGACACAATTGTGTTAAACAGTGTTATTACCTTCTATGGTGTATTTGTAATAGTATTAAATGGACTCAATGGTGGTGTATTTATCTTTTCTAAACCTTTGGTTTCCAATTTTGTACAGGTTCCTTACTAGGATTTAAACATAATATTGCCACATGTTTTTTTACAATTATGAGTAGAACAATAATGAACTGCAGATTATAATGTTGCTTATTAATATCCATATACAGTAAGGTACGTTAACAATGCATTGCAATAATCACATTTTAAAATATTCAGTGTGTACGTTTCAGGGTCATTCCTACCATAAAGAATTATGGAGTTTCACCAAAGCAGATATTTAAAGATGTTAAAGAGGTTAACCGCTTCTAGGAATAAACTTAAATAAATAAGTACCTTTAGATTTTCAATTACTTGAAAGAGAAATAATTTTACTAAGCTCTTTGTGTATGCAATATTATAACTAGATTGTCATGCTTTGAAACTTTAATCTTTTTTGAAGAGGGATTACCAACTTACCCTCATAGCTGTGCATTACCTGTTCAAACATACTGTAATACTTTCAAAACCTCATGAGTAGTATAATACTTTATATACTGTACAGTTAGACATCACTTTGGAAATGCCTTCCCAAGAACACCTTTTAGTGTGTGATCTACACACTTTAAACCTGTCATGCACAAGGACCCTGAAAACTGGTTCCTTAATGTGGGGGATATTAAACACTTACTCTTAAGAGTCTATTAGAATAGTGCTACTACAATATCAAAACCACTATAAGCCCTCTCATATTAGTGTTTTGCAAAAATGTATAGGAATGATATTCCCATCTGATCCCAGAGGGCTATAGACCAGCACTTTGTATTTGCAAATTAAAATACTGTACTTAGTGACTAAAAAGTATGACAACTAAGGTAATTAAATCAAGAAGTGATAGAATTAAGTTATCAGGAGCCTCAGTGGACAGACTACAGGTCCTGCAGCCCTCCAGGATCAGAAGTAAAGTATCTCTGTTTTAAGGGCAAAATTTAAAATTAGACCACATTTCAGCCATAATTGCAGATATGAACCACACTTTTGTGAGGTAAATGTTTTGAAAAATAGATTGTTTTAGTTTAATTTGCCTTTAACCAAAATAATCCACTAATTCAGTGATTTGTTTTGTAGGAACTCTCAGTTTAATTCAGTTGAAAAATATTAGAAAATAGATATCATAGCTATTTTGGTAAAAAAAATAATTGACATTCAGTAATAAACCACAGGCTCCCAACACACTAGAAAAGACAAGTTTAACCTATATCAAGTACTGTGTTTGAAACTGGGCATCCAGTAATTGCAGCTATTAATAAATAGAGAACAGCATGTGGGGAGCAGATGGCTTGTATATGAGCCTCTCCACTTTCTCACCAGTCTCTAACAAGGTCCTAGGGGATAAACTGGTTGAGACATCTTACTGGCTAGACTGTCTATTAGATCACAGCAAAGCTTTGATAAGGTGGAGAAACATTCTATAAAAGCTACTGGAATTTGCAATTCTGGGCAATTGAAAACAGGTTCAATATCAAATCAAATGCATCACTCAACAAAACATGAGAACACTCAGTGAAAAAAAAAGAGAGAATATGTATGTAGAGCCATTCAGTAGTACTGGGACAGTAAAGTTAAACTTTACTATTAATAATTAATAATAACTTTGCAAAATAACTACAGCACCTCTCATGGAAAATACAGTACAAGACAATTACAATTTACTACTGATAACTACTACTAACTTTACTTTAAATGAAGACATTTAAGTTAAATTCTCTCAGTCAATTAAACAAATTAACAGCGTTGAACCTCTTTATTTTGAAGGAGCAAAAGTATTGGCTGACAAATGTTGCTTATTGGTTGGATGTTGTTGGGTAATTTGAAAATGAATAAGATATCTGTGAACATCCTATTAACTTATTAATCATAAAACAATAGTCAATGAAATAAATATAAATAAACACCAAAAGATTATCCCTTAATTTTTCAACATGTTGATACTTATCTCTATGCAGCAAAGGTAAATTTGAGGCTTTCTTAATCAATTTAGGATTTGCATCATATACTGTACTTATTGATCCTTTAGTTTGTTGCAGGAACAAGTGTGGTGAAGCTGTTTGGTGGAAGAGGAGCAGAACATGTTGAGTTCTGTGGGGGTCCAGCAGATATCCAAACTGCAGGTGAAGCAGCACCTCTCAAATAGCCCCAGTGATAGCATGGAAAATATGCTATTGTCTACACTAGAAACAGATGATATTGACCCTAGTTAGGGAAAGCCTGATGCCAAATTTATGTTTAAGTAGAGGGGAATTAAACCTTAGGTGTGTGTATGGGTGAAAAGAAGGAGTATGGGACTGCTATAATGAAAAGGTCATGATTTAAAAAATGTGGCTTACCTAAGTTAATATTGGTGCACAAATTTAGTGTAGGATTGTATTGGACACACAATTAGTGTGGATGTATTTTAAATATAATGCTTACATCTGTATAAGGTAGTGAATTTCAAGGAAAGACCATAAAGCCCAAGGAGCTTCGAAAACATGTCAGGGATAATGTTGTAGTGGTTTGATGGGTTTACTGAGACAATTATTAATTGTAGCAGTAATCACGAGGTTGTTCGTTGGGGCTTTTAGAAAATCAATCGTCAGAACGACTAACAACGCACACACACGGGTTCAATACACGGGATACATTTATTAATATAACTGTGCACCAAACATATACTAGTCTGCCTGGATACGAGCGGCAGACCTTACGGTGAGGGTTATCAATATACAAGGTATATAATCTCGAAGAGATGCAAACACAAAGAGATACACAACAGAGAATATATGTCAATATATATCGTTCGGTTACCAAATCGCTACTCAGTGTTATTACCCACTGTTACTCTAAACTTGGAAGTAAATACATTACTCATGAATTAAATTGATAACAACTTGTGTTGAGGTACAATTGAATTCTCGAGACGCAATGTAGAACATGGGGTTTACTTATCCACTGTGTTTGGATTTGGAATTTCCCGGCACGAACACCAAACCAGCTGACAGGCTCTGTTGCAGCCTCTGTTGCAGTGGTTGTCCAATGGGCGTTGTGACGGCGTCCTCTGGCTACCGGCCAACCAGTCGAGGTGCAGCTCGGAGTAGGACGGGCGGAGGAATCTAACTGCGGCGCGCAGGGCAGTCGTTGCTCCGAGGGGATCTACCAGCAGTCCGGCTGGCTAGTAGAAAGTCTCTATGCACAGAGTGTGACCGCGAGTCCTCACAAGTCACTCTTTTGCCTGGGAAGAAACTGGTTTGTTCCCGGTCCAGCGCTGCTTCTGAATAAGCTATTCAGATTGTCGACGAGGGTCCAACTGTAGGCTGCCGTTGATCAAGCGGAGCATTCACGTTGGTAGAATTCTGAGTACGTACGGGTTCCTCGGCCTCGCGCTTAGAACAAAGTCCAAGTCCTTTTGCAGACAACAGCAGCTGTCACGTGATTGTCTCTGAGGATGCGCGAAAATGGCCAAGGAGAGCCCAGAACTGAGCTTGCGCTCCCTTTTTGATCAAGACCCAGATGTGTGCTGATTGGTTGAGAGTTTGGCGGGCATTGTAGACCCACGTGGTATTACCACGCCCTGCCAGTCCCTGATTGGTTGGTCAAGGTAAGATATAAGTCACTTACTCTTGACACCTAGGAATGCAGTCCAGATGTCCATTCGGCACTCCCTAGACTGATAGGCGCCAATGGATGAACATTGATCATGATAGCCAGGCTCAGCTATTTGCATCCCCGTCTGGGAGCTTGTTTCTTATCACAAGAAAACACTCTTAAATCGGCTTGCATGAATTCTTTCTCTGTGGCTGCACCACAGAGATGGAGGGTGAGATGGGGCCTCTTTTAGGAGCATACCAACGCTTAATTCTGTCTTATTAACAAGCATTGCCGCTACAATGTTTTAAAAAGACACAGACCAACAGAAGGGTATAAAACTACATAAACTGAATATATCTTTGTTTGCTGAGAAGTAAATCATTATGAAGTGGAAGGTGTAGTGTACTGCTGATACAATGCCTAGATCAGGCTGTGCCATCAAGAAGAAGGAAGCCATTACTAAAAAAAATAAGTTCTGGATGGAGTTTGCGACAATGCATTTACTGTAGGAGTTACTGCAAATGCATGGCAAAATTTGTTATTGAGAGACAATTGGAAACATTTTGATTTAAATGAAAAATGATCTCAATTATCTAAATACAGTATGACACAAATGTGTACCCATAATGCATTTTGTTATTCTCTGGAGCAGAACATGCAGACACTGTGAGTCAATACCAGCTGCCCGATCTAAAACAAGAGCATACTGTAAGTATTCAGAAGAGACTGGAAGAAAATGGATGAGCAAAGGGCTGTGTTTTTATATTTATAAATTTATTTATTTTAGTACCAGTGAGGCAGAGCTTGTACTGCCTCTCTTAGATGGTATTATAATTTGCCATTAGTATTAAAGATCCTGTGGACTTTTGCTTTGTATAAAAATCAACCTTATCTTCCAAAGATGCAGCATTTCTGTTAGCTCCCCGTAATGACGATCCTTATATGAAGGAATACATGAGAGTAGCTTTGGGCTCTAGCAAGCTCTAAGTCTTTAAATATATTGTAAACAATACTATACAATATGTGCTCATACAGATGCAGCCATTCAAAATGGGTTTAGTATTTTGTGGTATACCCCGTTGGGTGTGTCGCATCAAAATGCAGTATCATGCAGTATCTCGGGGTTAATCAATATGGTTAATTTGTTATTGAGGGATAATTGGAACATTTTGATTTAAATTAAAAATGATCTCAATTATCTATATACAGTATGACACAAATGTGTACCCATAATTCACAAATGTGTACCATAACGCCATAATTCAATATGGCGCCGTGAGTGCGGCAGCCTGTTGCAGCAGCTTCAGTTAGTTTGTGATTTGTGTGTCTTTTTTGTTGTTACTACCGGTAGTTACGTTAGTTTTAGGTTGGGATATCGTTTACTTTCGTTTTTGTTTCTGCTTTTTTTTCTCTCTGAGTCATTACGGTCTCTGAGCAACTTTTTAAATCGGCGTGTACTACGGGCAAACCGGGCTCCTTTGTTTACACCAGAGACCAACTCTTCATGTTACGCAAGCCGGCAGTGTTCTCGGGTGAGCGATTGGAGATCCCCAGAGAACTAATTCAATGGAGTAGAGGCTGTAGATCCGGAACAACGTATCGGGCTAAAAAAAGGAGGTACAAACCTTCTTTACCTTCTATCATAATGAGGAATGTACGATCTCTTGCCAACAAGATGGAGGAGCTAGCGGTGCTGACGAGGAGCCAGTGGGAATATCGTGAATCCTCTATTATGTGCTTCACAGAGACTTGGTTGAATGAACTAGTTCCCGACGCTAACGCTAGAATAGAGGGTTTTCAGATAGTGCGTGCGGATCAGAAAATCAAGGAGAGCGGTAAAAAGAGAGGAGGAGGGCTAGCAGTGTTTGTGAGTAACAGATGGTGTAACTGTAATAATATAACTGTAAAAGAACAGCTCTGCACCCCGGACATTGAGCTACTAGCAGTTAGTCTGCGGCCATATTACCTACCTAGGGAGTTCACGCAGGTTATTGTTGTGCTGGTATATGTCCCGCCCTCTGCCGACGCAGCCTCAGCGTGTGACGTCATACACACTGTTACATCCGGACTACAGACTCGTCACCCACAAGCCATATTCTTGAAAACTGGCGATTTTAATCATGTTTCGCTCTCCTCTACCCTGCCTACTTTTAGTCAGTTTGTTAAATGCCCTACTAGAGATAACAGGACTTTGGACTTGCTGTATGCTAATGTCACGAATGCCTACAGCTCCACATCACTTCCTGGACCACCTCAGGCTTGTACTGGACCACCTCAGAACCCTGGTGAGTATAGCACTGGACCCCCTGCAGTTTGCCTACCGGTCATGTCTGGGAGTGGAGGATGCAGTTATATATCTGCTACACAGAGCTAACTCTCACCTGGAGAAGATGGGGAGCATTGTGAGAGTTATGTTCTTTGACTTCTCCAGTGCCTTTAACTCCATCCATCCACCTTTACTGAGAGATAAGCTAAGGGCGGTGCAGGTGGACACTCCCCTGCTGTCCTGGATTATAGACTATCTGAACTGCAGGCCACAGTATGTACGGCTACAGAGCTGTGTGTCCGAAGAGGTTGTTAGCAGTACTGGAGCTCCACAGGGGACTGTCCTTGCTCCATTCCTGTTCACCTTTTACACCTCTGACTTCAGGTACAACTCTGAGACATGTCATCTGCAGAAGTTTTCAGATGACTCTGCAATTGTGGGGTGTATTAGAGAGGGGAGGGAAGAGGAATATAGGAGCTTGATTACCAATTTTGTGGAGTGGTGTCATCTTAACCATCTAAAGCTTAACACCAGCAAGACCAAAGAAATTATCTTTGACTTTTGAAGGAATAAGCCTCTGCTGAACCCTGTTTCCATCCAGGGTGAGGACATAGAGGGCGTACATTCCTACAAGTACTTAGGTGTACACCTGGATGATAAGCTGGAGTGGTCTGGTAACACTAATGCCCTGTACAAGAAGGGTCAGAGCCAACTCTATTTTCTTAGGAGACTCAGGTCCTTTGGTGTGTGTGGAACACTGCTACACATTTTTTATGAATCAGTGGTGGCAGCGGCCATCTTCTACGCTGTTGTGTGCTGGGGCAGCAGCATCATGACAAAAGATGCAAATAGGCTCAATAAACTCATCAAGAAGGCTGGCACTGTGCTGGGGATGAGCCTTGACCCCATGGAGGTGGTGGCTGAGAGGAGAATGCTGACCAAGCTCACAGCCATCATGAACAACACCTCTCATCCGCTTCATGGGACTGTTACTGGGCAGCGGAGCACATTAAGCAATAGACTGCTCCAGCTACGGTGTTCAAGGGAACGTTTCCGAAGGTCTTTCCTCCCGGCGGCTGTCAGGGTGTAAAACGATGCCCTTGGCTAGGACTTTTAGCCCTTCATTTGCTCCTCTATGGACAGCATGTTTACTCCATTGTACTTTTTGGACAATCAGTCTGTATAAACCTATGCACATTTTGCACATATTTTATTGTTTTTACAGTGACTATGATCAGCACATTTTGCACACACCTATGTATTTATTTTTATTTGTCTTGTTTGTCTTTTGTTTTATAACTATTCTGATGTCTGTTTTGCTTGTCTTGGGCTGGACTGCTGTAACACATCAATTTCCCTATGGGATTAATAAAGTATTATCTATCTTTCTAATCGCGTCATTTGACGTCATGCCGGAAAGTATCGGGCATCACCTTGTAAAACCGCCAGGATAAGCCAATAAAGCTTAACCTCTCATGTACAGCATTTGAGCTTTTAAATTTAAACTGTGTATTACAGCATGTTAATCATCAGTCATTAAAAAGTTGGTATATTTTATGAAAGCAAGATTGCTCAGTTGGACAAAAGTACACAACCTACCTTTATCAGAAATATTTATGCATCAAAATCTTTACTTAAAAACTCCCTTGCTTTTAACAGAGCGTTTCATAATTTCTAACTACGAAAATTATTTAAACTGTGACACTTATCATTCAACCAGAGCTCAAAATATCACAAGGATCCTCAAGAGCACAGCAAAGACTGTATTAAAAGATACTTGTATCAGATACATGAGAATCCAGGCTTTTTTATCAATACTTTCTTTTCCGTATACCAGATATTATGGAACCACTTCAGAAGGGTGTCAGCCAGTCAGATTCCAGGAATTGGTACTTTTAAAGAAAAAATACACACCAGTATTCCATTTCTCCCTAAACATTTTAAGCATCGAAGTCTTTAACTAACATGTGAAATAGCGTGTAAAAAAGTGGTAGTTTTTAGCTTTGTGCTAATACAATATGGAATCGCGTATCTAAAGAAATTAATAACGATATGATTATATTCGTGTACTGCGACATTTCTTTGAAAAATAGAATAGTGATATTATAGACAATTAATTGACTTTTATATTTTTAAATATCACAACATGATAGAATTTAAGTCATTTTAATAACAATGAATAGTCACCTATGCGTTACAATATAAACATTTATATTGATTTAAATCGCGTTTTGATTTAAATCTCAAACGTGGGTTTAAATATATGTGTTTTTTGATTCACAATCAGACAAATGCAACATAAATTGATATCTTTATCTTCTAAGTATCTTAATAAACTTTCAGCATAGCTTTCTCCCCATTTAGATTTATTTTTCTTGGGATCTTGGGATCAAACGTGGAAAGATTAGATTGTAATCGTTTTTATTTTTAAATACATTTTAGAAAAGTGTAATCTATACTAAAAAGCTGTACACCACCTTCTATAAAGATACATAGCAGTCACAGCCAGCACTCTGGCAGAGAGGGGATTGTACTCGTAAAATAGAAGCAGGCGAGATTTCCAGTGAAAGACACCTCCCCCCCCCCTCAAAAACCCAGTAAGCACAGTACTAGTTAAGAAAGGCAAGGCTCCTCAATGAAATCGCTTTAACATGCTAATACGTTGGTGTAACAGTCCGGGTGTGGCAAGCTTCAACCCGACCACAGCGAAAGGAACCCTTCTTTCATTTGAAGACAATGAACATACTTTAGCCCTGAATGAATTAATAGCAAACATGGTTTACATAAAAGCCCTTTTAGCCTTTGTCACTAATGAATCAAAGGTCACTAGCCTTTGTCACTAAAGAAACCAATAAATAAAGACATAAATATAAAAATCTTAAGATTTTTAAAATACATGACTTTGCTAAAATTTATTTGAAAATAAAAACGATTACAAACGCCAGGGGAGAGAGAGATCAGGGGAGGGATGTTGCTTTTAGGTATGTTTGGGAATGTGTAGTTACATGTTCTGGCTGTTTGTGAATTATCGTTGTTGAGTATGGAATGTTGAGGTATTGATTTTGTGTAATGCTTTATGTTGAAAATTGAGGTGGATTTTGTTTATGATAAAGAGGATAAACTGGGATGGGAGGAGGGTTTGGTTTTGCATAAGGGGCAGGAGTATGATAATTGGAGGAATTTGCGAGAGTATAATGGTTTGATATATTTGATTTTGTATTGTGGTCGTTATCTATGTTTTTGGTTGGTATTATGTTTATATGGTTGTTTTTGTTGCTTGGTTGTTATTATGGTTATTAATAATACGATCTATAGTTGAAATCTGAGACTAAATAAAAAGAAAAAGCAAGTGATTAAGTTTATGAGCAATCTAATTACTTATTCGTTTAAAACGCTATATAAAATAAAGTTTATTATTAATTTGCTGGACAGAGCGGTGAACATTATTATGCATAAGACAAAGATAACGATCCTGATCAGTTTAGAAATCTGTGTACGCTGTAAGGTTTTTACTTCTTAAACTTTTAAAATACACGTTTCGAATAGAAAGAAATCCTCTTCCTGGTACAGTAGCATGAAGAGAGAGGCGAAACAGCCCTACACAGCCCTGTCGCAGTACACGAATATAATCATATCGTTATTAAATTCTTTAGATACGCGATTCCATATTATATTATCAGAAAAGCTTAAAACTACCACTTTTTCACACGCTATTTCACGTTAGTTAAATTTAATTTATTTATATATTATATATTTATATCTCTGACCAAGGGAAATGTTTCATTTTTTCAAAGAAAGGTTTTTTAAAAAAAGAGTCATAGTTTTAGTGGGATTCGATCACAGACCATGTGACATGGGAGTCAGGAACATAACACACAGCGCCACCGGCAAGGTCACATGGAGACTGCTGAAAAAAGCACTACAGAAACATTATCGACAGACAATGTACAGCGTGTACTATTCTTGTGTTGCGGTACATGAATATAATTATATCGTTATTAATTTCGTTAGATAAGCGATTCCATATTATATTCCCTTTTAATCAAATTCTTAAAGTATGCTTGTTGACTACGGTATCTCTTTAGTTAAAGACTTCGATGCTTAAAATGTTTAGGGAGAAATGGAATACTGGTGTGTATTTTTTCTTTAAAGTACCAAGACCAGCCATATACTGTATGTTTATGCTCCAAAATTAATATCGTTTATGGCCTTCACACGTGTTACAGTATGCTCCTATTCTTTTTATGCTCAGCTACTAAGATTTCCCTTCAGTGGTAAAATTCAATATCTACAACGGGCACAGTAAAGACGTTTACTGTAAGTCTTTCTACGACAGACCAACGGACCACGAGTGCCCCTGTCGGTCAACCAATCACGTACCGTGGTACCCCGCGTCATCTTGCGTCACGATGCGCGACGCCGTAGCCAATTACCTCCGGTATGTGTCTGTACCGCTCACTTTGAATGGCTGCATCTGTAGCTTTCTTAACTATCAAGTACTGTACTTACTGCATTTTGGAGGGGGGAGGTGTCTTTCGCTGGAAATCTCGCCCCCTTCTACTTTGAAAATACCTGTGAAACCGGTTTAATTCGTCACAGCCAGCACTCCCGCAGAGAGGTGGGTTGTACTCGTTAATGTCTAAGCTGGAACACATTATTATATCTCCTTTTGTATTACTATAAAAAAATTAATTTGCCCAGCCTAACACTATTGTTGTTATTGTTTTTAACCTGTAAAGCGTTTTGAGGAGCCACCTTTAAAGGCGCCATATACAATAAAGTTCATTATTATTACTATTGTTAATTTGCTGGACAGAGAGGTGAACATTATTACACAGAAGACAAAGATAGCGATTTACGTTGCATTGTGCATTGTGCTGCTGTAATACAGTTTTAAATAATTAAAAGTCTAAACAGTATCAGCTTTATTTATGGGTTTTAAATAAAGGCGATTTAAACGCGAGTGAGGTTTTAATTAATTTCTGACTCAGGAAACGTTTCATTTTTTCAAAGAAATGTTTGTTAAAAAAAATTCATTGCTCCAGTGGGATTCGATCACAGACCATGTGACGTGGGAGTCAGGAACCTAACCCACAGTGCCACCAGCAAGGTCGCATGCAGAGTGCTGATAAAGCACTACAGAAACATTATCAACAGACAATGTACAGCGTGTACTATTCTTGTGTTGTGGTACATGAATATAATTATATCATTATTAATTTCTTTAGATACGCGATTCCATATTATATTCCCTTCTAAAAGTATGCTTGTTGACTCCGGTATCACGTTAGTTAAAGACTTTGATGCTTAATGTTTAGGGAGAAATGGAACACTGGTGTGTATGTTTTCTTTAAAGTACCAAGACCAGCCATATACTGTATGTTTAAGTTCCAAAATTAATATCGTTTATGGCCTTCACACGCGTTACAGTATGCTCCTATTCTTTTTATGCTCAGGTAATAAGATTTCCCTTCAGTGGTAAAATTCCATATAAATATTCAATACTTAAACGGGCACAGTTAAGACATTAAATATACATATACATACTGTATACAGTACAGTTTGCATACGGTAATATGTTTATGTTCCTAAATCAATCTCTTTTATGAGCATGTGAAAGGCATGGTGAATCGATTCTCAAAAATTTCTGTACTTTGCATGATTGGAAACAAATGCATGATTGTGAAATGCTGTGGTGTTACTTTTACAAAGACGGTCAATGAAAAAAAGAATGTGGACCAGGGCAATACTTTGTTTACAGCTTGTCCAAGGTCATTCATTGTTAATACTATTAGTAATATCTTCGTTAAAGACTTTGATGGCGACAGCTTAAACATGAGAGGTTTAGCTTTATACGCTCCACCTTGAAGAAATTCCGGATACTATTATTTTACTTGCGATATGATAGGAGAATTTACGGTAGACCGCGTAAAGCGCACCACAAAATAATGCGGTATCTCCCGCGCATTTTGAATGGATGCATCTGTATATGTTCTCTCTGAATATGCTAGACCAATTGGAACAACCTGTCATATACATAAACTAGGACAAGTTCCCTCACAAATTGCTGCATTAAAAACATGGCCACCAAAAGTCAATTAAATTTCACTTGTGCTTGATATTTATATATTTATATATGTTGCAACCTCATGAATAATCACAGAGGAATAGAAGGTTATTGGAAGTGAGAGTTTTAAAACATTCTTTGTCCTGCAAGTGAGATAAGCAGTGCAACTCAGTCCATCCAGGCCATAGCGTTTACTGAATATACCTGGATATTCAGGATGTTGACAAAAATATTCTTATATTGAACTGTCTCATTTTGTTGAAGAGGCAAAAATACCAGTGTAATGAAAGCGTTCTTTCAGGACCTTATGCATACGACATGATCTGGGGTAGAGTGAGGAAAACATGGGGAAAAAGCACGCGGGAGTCGGGAATGAAAACAGGGGGCGTGTCCATGCTGCGCTGGTGTTCGGGGAAGGTGTGGCCAAGGCAAACAATCCAGAAATAAGTCCAATGGGGAATCCAAGAGAAGGCGAAAATCCCAAACCGGGCTGTCCATCCAAGACGAATGGAAAAAAAATGGAAACGGGTTGGAACGGGCAGGAACAGGAACTTAAAAGCTTGATGGGACCAGGCGCTTTTATCCTGTAAAGCTCTTTAAGGAGCATAGCTTTCTCACCACTAAGATTACTTTTTGATACTATCCTTACACAAAGCAGAAATTTATTGTATTTTCTGATGACATACAAGTAGAAAGATTACAGAGTTTAATCGTCTTTTTTTCTGAACCAGGGAAAATCTGATCATGTTTCTCTATAACAATAATAAAAAACTTTATTTTACATATCACTTTTAAAAGTGGGATCTCAAAGCAATACAGTAGATGTAAACCACAGATTACAAAGTAAATACCCATACAAACGTGTTTTTAATAAAATGCTTTTATTTATTCAGCAGAGAGAGAGCATAAAACCTGGGCGTAACAGCTGTTCCTTTTTCTGATCACTCGCTCTCTGGATAAACGTCTCACCTGTCCTGTTCTTTGTTTTCCTAATTTGCTGATTATGCCTGCTGAGATCCACTCCTACCCTCGCACCTAAAGAAGACTATTTTAAATTTCTTTGTGCGGTCCATTGTGCAATTAACCCTTGTATGTGCTGTCCTTAAGGTGATATCACATAAAGGTGATATGTAAAATAACGTTTTTTATTATTGTTATAGAGAAACATGATCAGATTTTCCCCGGTTCAGAAAAAAATATCGAAACTATACTAGTTTGTCACCAGTATACTTTTAATACAGTCTTTGCTGTGCTCTTGAGGATCCTTGTGATATTTCGAGCTCTGGTTGAATGATAAGTGTTGCAGTTTAAATAATTTTCGTAATTACAAAATTATGAAACGCTGTGTTAAAAGCAAGGGAGTTTTTATGTCCGTTACAGTAAAAGAAAATGCCTAACAAAGTCGGGCTTGGACAGATTCCAAGTGCATTTTTGCAATTTACGTTGCATTGTGCATTGTGCTGCAGTAATACAGTTTAAAATAATTAAAAGTCTAAACAGTATCAGCTTTATTTATGGGTTGCAATTTAAAAAAAGTCAAAAACCACACTCAAAATGCAATTTAGAGCTTTCTGGCAAGAGGAGACAGCCAAATTAATAATGTAACATGCCACTGTTTGTGCATGAACAAGGTTATACTGCTATTTCCTTAGATACACGATTAAAAATATTTTTTATTGAGTTTTTAATAAAATGCTTTTATTTACTCATAATTTGACAATTTCAGGAAGACTAAGGAAGGACTAAGGGAATTGTCATCTGTTGTTGAAGCTCTGTGAGCTCGGTGACTTTGAGACCACTTGTTATCCCAGCTTGTTTGAATCGCCACAATTCAAATAGAGAAAAAAGAGCTGACTGACAAGATGTGGCTGTCAATGTTGGATTAAAAAAAACACGTTGCCCGATGTTAGTTGCATTGCTTGAAAAATAATTTTATTTTGAGAGACTGGATAAGTAATTCAAGTGTTTTTTTAAGTTCCTGAAAAACAAATAATAAATTTAACTATATGTGCAAACATTTTATGATATGTCACTGTTGTGAATGTCTGTGGAGTCTATCTTATTTGCCTGTCTGTCCTGGCTGTGCTCGCTTGCCCTCCCCCCCTTCTCTCTCTCTCTCTCTCTCTCTCAATTCAATTCATGGTGCTTTATTAGCATGACAGATGGGTATGTAGCGGCGTGGCTTAATAATAAGAAAGAATTAAGTGTTTCTGAGCTTTCCCAAATTAGGCCTCATCTCTCTGTTCATACGTTCAGTATATCATTCATTTATACCATTTCGTAATTGAACTTGGTTACAGCTTCTACATTAGATACTCAAAACAAGTACATAACTCTTAGGAATTAAATTGATATCAACTGGTTGGGATAACAATTAAATTCTCGAGCTGTAATGCATTGAAGTTGAATACTCATCCAATTTCTGGGAATTCAGATCTCCTGCGGGCACAAAGAAACAGTTGCAGGCTTGTTGCTGTCCAATCCGCGCTCTCTGGCTCCGTGCCTGGCTCTGCTGTGCGGCTTGCAACGGTGCACTGTTGATGCTCACTGTTGGCTTTAACTAGCAAAGTTTGTGCACAGGAGAAAAGATGACTGTGGGTCCCAGCAAGTCAGGAAGAGGACCGGTTCGTTCCTGATGAAGAGCTAGTTCTGAATAGTGATTCAGCTGTCCACAGTTCCGACCTGTTCAAGAGGCCTGCTGCTGGTTACTCTCTGGCAACCTCCATTCTAGACTCTTAGAACAAAGGAAAGTTCTGGCACTCGGACACACTGGCCGTTCCGTGGTTGTCCGGGCTGAGTCTCAGGATGGTCAGGAGGCGCGCTGCGAGAATGTCCTGCCCTTGGGAGCCTTCTGCTCCTGGGCCATCCTGCCCTGGAATTCTCCTTTGAATTCCCTTTAGAACAGTCAACAGAATCCTCTCCAGAATCTTACTGAATCTTGTTGAATCTCACAGGCTCTCTGTGTTGCCTGTTTTTACCTGGAGGAACTTCAGCTCATTGATTGGCTGAAAGTTCCATGGGCATCAGAGTCCCACTTGGGTTACTCGGCCCTACCAGTCCCTGATTGGTTGATCAAGGTGAGATATGAGTCACTTACTCCTGACACTTAGGAATGCAGTCCAGATGTCCATCTGGCACTCCCTAGACAGATAGGCGCCAATGGATGACCATTGATCATGATAGCCAGGCTTAGCTAAGTGCATCCCCCTTTGGGAGCTGTCCCTTATCAAAGGAACCTTAAATCAGCCTGCATGAATAGTTTCTCTGTGGCTGCACCACAGAGATGAACAGAGATGGGACCATTTGGGAAAGCTCAGAACACTTAATTCTTTCTTATTAATAAGCCTCGCCGCTACATCAATATAAATGTTTATATTGTAACGCATAGGTGACTATTCATTGTTATTAAAATGACTTAAATTCTATCATGTTGTGATATTTAAAAATATAAAAGTCAATTAATTGTCTATAATATCGCTATTCTATTTTTCAAAGAAATGTCGCAGTACAAGAATATAATCATATTGTATTAATTTCTTTAGATACGCGATTCCATAATATATTAGCCTGAAAAGCTTAAAACTACCACTTTTTTACATGCTTTTTCACATGTAAGTTAAAGACTTCTATGCTTAAAATGTTTAGGGAGAAATGGAATACCGATGTGTATTTTTTCTTTAAAGTACCGATTCCTGGAATCTGACTGTCTGACACCCTTCTGAAGTGGTTCCATAATATCTGGTATACGGAAAAGAAAGCGTTGATAAAAAAGCCTGGATTCTCGTGTATCTGATAGAAGTATCTTTTAATACAGTCTTTGCTGTGCTCTTGGGGATCCTTGTGATATTTTGAGCTCTGGTTGAATGATAAGTGTCGCAGTTTAAATAATTATAGAAATTGTGAAACGCTCTGTTAAAAGCAAGGGAGTTTTTATGTCCGTTGCAGTAAAAAGAAAATGCCTGACAAAGTGGGGCTTGGACAGATTCAGTCTTCTTGAGAACTTCAAATTTGATAACTTTTTTCTGATCTCTGAATCACATTATTTAAATAACATTGTAACCAAAAACGTGTTCCATGTAGGTGGTTTAACTAATTCTGCATACATGCAATCAAAATTACAGGAACATATGGAAACCTTACAGACATACAAATCAAATTTTCACATGGCTCTCTTGTCTTAATGTTATCTGTTTTTAGAAGCTGTCCTATTAGAGTTAGTTCTAAGATGTACTAAGTCTATCACAAGGGGTATTAGTTTTATGGGAGAAACTTGAAATCTAGTAAAACCCATATGCTATATACTGTACAGTATATTGTCACACACCCATCAGTGTACTGCATAGATATAAACATAGCCATTAAGGTAAAACGTGTTCTCTTTTTATTACAGTGCTGGTAAGCACAAAAGAAAAACCACAAGAATGAAACCTAAGCATCTCTTTCAGTTGCAAGTTTTTTCCAAAGTTCTTTTCTAATAATACAGACAGGAAGCTAACTTGCCTTTTGACTTCCAAACACCATGTGTTCTAAGCTCAAATAAATGTGATGATTTTTGTCAACAAATTATCTCTTTGTCAAAAACCTGAATTTCTTTCACAACCTCTCTCTTAGAGACCCTGTCTTTTCTTTTCGTGTGTTACCAGTCCTTTGCTCACTCTTTCAGTTCCTTCTCCCACTTCTTCCAGGCAGTGCAATGGATCTGCCCCGTGTCACCAGATGGCAGATGTTGAACAACATAGAAGCCTCAGCTTCCTGGTTTTAAATAATCATCAGGGAATGTAGTTCAGAGTACAGCTTTCATTCTACAGTACATGAACCTGTAAACCCCTCACAATATTTACTTTTGAAGTGAGTAATAAATATTTGCATTTCTTATTTGGATTTAAGTAAGATTTATAGATGTATAAAGAATGCAGATACAACATACAGTATTAGTATACTGTATACAGTATGTTTACTAAACTTCCTAAATACTGGAAAGTAGTATGATCCATTGAAGTGATCCATGAGTCCTGTACTTAGTATGTCCTATGACTCCTGGAGTGTAAAATATAGTAAACCAGGTATTCACCTTAGTGTGCTAGGATATAGGAAAAAAGCTAATATGTCAGTGACTGAAAGCTGGAAGCACAGACTCAGCACAGCTGAAAGAAGCTACAGAGCCAAAAGACCAGACTGCAGATTTCCCGCTTGGCAGAATAAGAATGTAAGAAAATAACTAGTGGCTGATCATACCTGCTCATGGTTTTGTGTATATCAGTTTAAAAGCTTCACTATGTCAATTGCTGTTTCAATAACATATAGGTGGCCCTAGTTACACCTTAGGTTTATTCCATGCTGAAAAAAAGAAGAAAGAAACACAACGTTTCGGCTGTGGAGCCTTCTTCAGGTGTGAGAAAGACAAGGCAGTAAGCAAAGGTAATGTAGCGGGAGAACAAAAGCTGGGAGAGAGGGGGAGCGAGAGGCGGGAGCAGGGGGACAGAAAGAGAGGCCAATAGAGAGTGTGAAGTCAGAATAGGTGTAGAGAGGTGTGAAATGAAACCTCCATTGAATGGAGAAAATTTAGAAGAAAAGTAGTCTATCGTTAAGAGAAGGGGGAAGGTGTAATCCTAGCTGCACGATAATTTTGGTTTCTGTAGTCTTTCTGATGTATGAGTTCGGAAAACCATCTTCGAGAACACAGACGGAGAGATTAGAGTGGTCACGGCCATCAGAGGTGAAATGGGAAACAATGGGCTTGGAGAGATCTTTAATCTTCACAGTCCTAACATGTTTTTTGAAGCGGTCTTGATGCTCCTTCCTGTTTCTCCAATGTAAAGGGCTGGGCATTTACTGCAAGAGATACAGTAAATAAGGTTTCTGGAGGTACAAGATGCCATCTGGGTGATCCAGAATTGTCCTGAAGGGCCTTGAGTGAGTGTGGTGTTAGATGTGGCTTGCAGGTGATACAGCGAGCTCTGTTGCAAGGGAAAGTGTCTGCTGTGGATGGTTGCTGAGGGTGGTCAAGGGAGCTGTGAACAAGAAGGTTGCGCAGATTAGGTGGTCGGCAATATGAAGTTATGGGGCGGTCAGAAAAGAGAGCCCCATTGGAGGGATCATCCTGTAGTATGGAAAAGTTGTCGTTAATAGTCCTGGGTATAGGAAGTGTGTTAGGGTGGAGAAGTGGAGAGTCGTGGGTAGTTGATGGAGAAGTTGATGTCTAGAAACGGAAGAGTAGTGGGAGATATGTTAACCGTATACAGATGCAGCCATTCAAAATGCGCGGTAAAAACCCGCGGTATGGTAACCTAACCACAAGCCACCGCGGGGCACCGGAGGGTACCGCAGGGCAAGTGATTGGCTGGCCAAAATGACCGACAGGGGCACTCGTGGTGCATTGGTTGGTAGTGCAAAGATTTAATCATTTAATGTCTTTACTGTGCACATTTTAATCCGCTTAGTTTTGAATATTTATATGGATTTTACCACTAAAGGGAAATTTTAGTAGCTGAGCATAAAAAGAAGAGGAGCATAACGCATCTGAAGGTCATAAACGATATTAATTTAGGAACATAAACATTACTGTATGTATGTAAACTGTACTGTGTATGGCTGGTCTTGGTAGTTTAAAGAAAAAATACACACCAGTCTTCCATTTCTCCCTAAACATTTTAAGCATGAAAGTTTTATGAAACGGTACCCAAATATGCGATTGCTGTATAGAATGAATTTTAATTTAAAAAAAATATTTAACACGAACATTAAGCTGTTTACATCTTCCGCCTGAGAACAGTCACCCGTTGCTACCCAACGCAGAATGGTGATTGGCTGACACCATCTGACACCCCTCTGATTGGAGAAAAAAGACGTGCTGGTTTGCTATACCAGGAAGAGGATTTCTTTCTATTCAAAACGTGTATTTTAAAAGTTTAAGAAGTAAAAACCTTACAGCGTACACAGATTTCTAAACTGATCAGGATCGTTATCTTTGTCTTATGCATAATAATGTTCACCGCTCTGTCCAGCAAATTAATAATAAACTTTATTTTATAAAGCTTTTTAAACGAATAAGTAATTAGATTGCTCATAAACCTAATCACTTGCTTTTTCTTTTTATTTAGGCTCAGATTTCAACTATAGATCGTATTATTAATAACCATAATAACAACCAACCAACAAAAACAACCATATAAACATAATACCAACCAAAACCATAGATAACAACCACAATACAAAATCAAATAATCAAACCATTTTACACTCACAAAGTCCTCCAATTATCATAGTCCCGCCCCTTATGCAAAACAAAACCTTCCTCCCATCCCAGTTTATTCTGTTTATCATAAACAAAATCCACCTCAATTTTCAACATAAAGCATTACACAAAATCAATACCTCAACACTCCATACTCAACAACGATAATTCACAAACAGCCAGAACATGTAACTACACATTCCCAAACATACCTAATTTCCATAGCCCCACCCCTTATGCAAAACCAACATCCCTCCCCTGTTCTCTCTCTCCCCTGGCGGTTGGAATTATTTTTATTTTCAAATAAATTTTAGCAAAGTCATGTATTTTAAAAATCTTAAGATTTTTCTATTTATGTCTTTATTTAGTGGTTTCATTAGTGACAAAGGCTAAACTTTCTTGGAAAAATGTCTTTTATGTAAACCATGTTTGCTATTAATTCATTCAGGGCTAAAATATGTTCATTGTCTTCTAATGAAAGAAGGGTTCCTTTCGCCGTAGTCGGGAGCCTAGCCTTTAACTAGTAAGTACTGTATTTACTGAGTTCTTGAGGGGGGGTGTCTTTCGCTGGAAATCTCGCCTCCTACTTTGAAAATACCCGTGAAACCGGTTCAATTCGTCACAGCCAGCACTCCTGCAGAGAGTTGGGTTGTACTTGCAGTGCATACAGTACATGCGTTATGCTCTTTGTTAATGTCTGTGAAGTTTTATTTAATCTCTGAGCCATACTGATTCTTCTGGAAGCCAGTTTCCACCAGGGAGTAAAAAAAAAAACACACTATGGTATTCTCTCCAATGCAGTGCAGTTAAAAACATACCTATGATGCTGCTCCTAAATGAATATCGTTTATGACCATCAGAAGCTTTATGCTCCTTTTCTTTTTTCCAGTGGATTGAACAGGGAGAGGCATTTCATGATGTACTTTTCACTGATGAAACAACAGTGGCTCTGGAACAGTTTTCAACCAAGTCGTTTTATAAAAAGGGGAGATATGTACACGTTACTGAAGCTAAAAGTTTAGCCTTTGTCACTAATGTAAACACTAAATAAAGACATATAGAAATCCCTACGTTACAGACTGTATATGGCTGGTATTGGTAGTTTAAAGAAAAAATACACACCAGTATTCCACTTTCTCCCTAAACATTTTAAGCATCAGAGTCTTACATGTGGTTATTTCGAAAACGTTTGTACGTGCTCCTTCTTACCATGTTACTGTTTACCGTTACTGACCATATTAAGTTTAAGTGCCTGTGGGCACTTTTCCTGTCTGTGGGGGGTGGACCGTCTTTCATTAGAAGGTTAGTCTGTTCTACTCTGAGAATGTAGAGGGGGTGGAAAGTGCCCGCGGTCATTTAATTAGTATTAAAATCTTAGTTATCTTTCTAGTTCACAGGTTTGCATGCATAATTTAATTTTGAAAGCCACTGAGACATCAGGCACTACTGTTGTATTTATGAAAAAGAAACAAAACAAAAAACATACTAACAACTGTGCCATCCTACTCCTTAGTTAATACATTTTATTATTCATAAACAGTTAACATTGTTAGCAAAATATTTTGAATTATATTTAACCCTATTTTTTCTTTAGTTTTGTATTTAACTTATTATATGATAGTCAGACGTAATGTATATTAATGTATATTTGAACAATGAAAATATATTTTTACAAGATTTTACATTAAGCACTTAAAATTAATATGGTTAACAATAGTAAACTGTAACATGCTGTAACAAGATCGGTTAAACTGCGAAGAAAATGCTTTCAGAGAAAATGTTTCAGGTGTGAAGAACATAGATCTCCAATGCAATTTCAACCAAACCTGTTCCCACACACCCTGCCACCCTGCCTACCATTAGAATATACACAAACATTTTAGCGTTTCATTCTGAGCAGAAGACCCTCACACCTGAAGAGTGCTGGCTGTGACGAATTAAACCGGTTTTACAGGTTTCAATCACAGATTGGGACTCAGTAAAGTAACACACAGCGCCACTGGATTTGATAATACTGTACCTAACCAAAATCCGCAATATGGAAACAGAACCTGTGTAATTGTTGATAGATGATGTACTCGTAACATTTTTTCAAGACGAACTACAACATTTAAAAAATGACTTGTATGTACTTGATATCTCTAATCAATCCACGGGTTCCAGCACAAAACGAAACTAAAACGCATACCGTTTAGCGCTTCTTATTAGTTGCTCAAAAGTAATTTGACCGTATGAAATGCATAATATAAACCTAGAAACATATACGTGAGCAGTACTTAAGCACTGTAGTATCGGTGTTAAGACATACCTCTCAAATACTGTAAATCAAGTTAAAAATATCTCAAGACCGATTCTGGTCGTAATGAAACCATGTTTCGTGTATGTTTTCTTTTTCATCTTGAAATAACTCATTTCTAAATACCTTTTTCACTGTTAACATCTTGTAGCAACTTTGCGACAAAATATACACTCTGACAGTTCATCCTGCTACCAACATTAAATAAAACAAATCTTAAGATTTCTATATTTATGTCTTTATTTAGTGGTTTCATTCGAAGCTTACAATGTTTAAGGAGAAATGGAATACTGGTGTGTATTTTTTTCTTTAAAGTACCGAGACCAGCCATATACTGTATGTTTATGTTAAGATATCCCTTCAGTGGTAAAATTAGATATGAATATTCAATACTTAAACGGGCACAGTTAAGACATTAAATATACATATACATATTGTATACAGTACAGTTTGCATACGGTAATATGTTTATGTTACGCGATTAAAAAATAAATAAATAAAACTGAAAGGTCCAGCACCAGCTGGATTCGAACACACAACCTGCCAGTTGGTAGTCACGCACCTAGACCAGTAGGCTACAAGACAGCTCGCATAAGCAGGCAAGCGAAACAGCCCTGCCGCAGTACACAGATATAATCATACCGTTATTAAATTCTTGAGATACGCGGTTCCATATTATATTCCCTTTTAATCAAATTTTAAAAGTATGCTTGTTGACTCCGGTATCACGTTAGTTAAAGACTTCGAAGCTTACAATGTTTAGGGAGAAATGGAATACTGGTGTAGGGAAAACCGGTTCAGGGACGCCAAATATGTAATCATAGTGGCTCTCTGAAGGCACCAGTTCTGTAGGGTTTGGGCATTTACTGAGACAATTATTAATTGTAGCAGTAAATCACAAAGTTGATTCTTTTGATGGCTTTAGAATCCAACCATGCGATATAACTCAAACAACGCACACACACAGGTACTAATACACAAGGATACATTTATTAATACATAAAATATGCATGTAAATCTAACAGATCTTATCGAGAGGGTTATCAGAATACAAAAGGTATATTCGATCAGTTACAAAGAGTTACACATATCAAGAGGACATACGTTCAGTATATCATTCATTAAGACCGTTTCGTAAAGTGAACTTGGTTACAACTTCTACATTAGATACTCAAACAAGTACATAACTCTTAGGAATTAAATTGATATCAACTGGTTTGGATAACAATTGAATTCTCGAGCTGTAATGCATTGAAGTTGAATACTCATCCAATCTCTGGGGATTCAGATCTCCTGCGGACTCAAAGAAACAGTTGCAGGCTGTTGCTGTCCAATCCGCGCTCTCTGGCTCCATGCCAGGCTGTGCTGTGCGGCTTGCGACGGTGCGCTGCTGATGCTCATTGTTGGCTTTAACTAGCAAAGTTTGTCCACAGGAGAAAAGATGACTGTGGGTCCCAGCAAGTCAGGAAGAGGACCGGTTCGTTCCTGATGAAGAGCTAGTTCTGAATAGTAATTCAGCTGTCCACCTTTCCGACCTGTTCACGAGGCCTGCTGCTGGTTACTCTCTGGCAACCTCAACTCTAGACTCTTAGAACAAAGGAAAGTTCTGGCACTCGGACACACTGGCCGTTCCGTGGTTGTCCGGGCTGAGTCTCAGGATGGTCAGGAGGCGCGCTGCGAGAATGTCCTGCCCTTGGGAGCCTTCTTTGAATTCCCTTTAGAATTGTTGAATCTGAATCTCAATCTCCCAGGCTCTCTGTGTTGCCTGTTTTTACCTGGAGGAACTTTAGCTCATTGATTGGCTGAAAGTTCCATGGGCATCAGAGTCCCACGTGGGTTACTCGGCCCTACCAGTCCCTGATTGGTTGATCAAGGTGAGATATGAGTCACTTAGTCCTGACACTTAGGAATGCAATCCAGATGTCCAACTCGCACTCCCTAGACAGATAGGCGCCAATGGATGACCATTGATCATGATAGCCAGGCTTAGCTAAGTGCATCCCCCTTTGGGAGCTGTCCTTATCAAAAGAAAACATCTTGCATGAATGGTTTCTCTGTGGCTGCACCACAGAGATGAACAGAAAAATGGGGCCTCATTTGGGAAGCTCAGAAACACTTAGTTCTGCCTTATTATTAAGCCTCGCCGCTACACTGGTGTGTATTTTTTTCTTTTCATTATAGGTGTCGCATTTTAAATCATTTTCGTTGTTAGAAATTATGAAACGCCCTGTTAAAAGCAAGGAAGTTTTTATGCCCGTTGAAGTAAAACAAAATGCCTGACAAAGTATGGCTTGGACAGATTCCAAGTGCTTGTACAAATGTGCTAAAGAAATTATACTTTGAGTATACATCTTGTCCAAAGTCATCCATTATTAATACTATTAGTAATATCTTCAGTAAATGCTTTGATGCATAAATATTTCTGATAAAGGTAGGTTGTGTACTTTTGTCCAACTGAGCAATCTTGCTTTCATAAAATATACCAACATTTTAATGACTGATGATTAACATGCTGTAATACACAGTTCAAAATTAAAGGCTCAAATGCTGTACATGAGAGGTTAAGCTCCCCCTGGCGGTTTTACAAGGCGACGCCGGATAGTTAACCACGTGACACTCGTTAACTGCGTGATACCGCGTGATACTGCGACACGCCCACCGGGGTATGCCGCGAAATACCTCACCCATTTTGAATGGCTGCATCTGTATTTTTCTCTTCGTACTACAATGTGCTGTATTCTTGTTTGACTTCTACATAAATCCTTTTAATTCCTGAAGCGCACTCCAGGTTCGCTGCATTCCTAATTTCGGATGCGGTACTTTAGCCCATCGGTCAATATCTTCCGGTTTTTGATTTGATCGTATGGGGGAATCAGGAAAGGTAGGTGCGAGTGTGGACCCCCTCGACGGGGTGCGAGACAGTCTGTCTGTTCCCCTATGGGAGAGCAGGATATAACACATTAACTAGTGCAGTGCGACCAGGAACTAATTCTTCTTTTAGTTTCTGATTCTCCTGCACTGCCTCTTTTCGCTTTTGTCATACGCTTTTGTAGTGAGTAAAGTATCTTTTCTTTCGGGTTTTTGTTTTTCCCATAAACACACTTTTAAGAAGTCACATCCCAATTTCTTTTTTTTTCTCTCTCATGTATCTGCCACCACTGGTGCCGGCCGTGCACCAGGGTGGGAGCTACATGCTTGTGCTTTTGCCAATCAATACGCATATGCTTTCTTTACAGGCTTCTTCGCCCCAAACTCCCTCTGACAAAATCAGCTTTTCCCATATTTTTCTCCTTCTTTTCCGTCAACTTACATTTTTCCGATATATAAACGGACCCTTCCACCACTTTCTCAAACCATCAGTTAGCACACATGTTCGGTCTCTCTAAGAGTTTACTTTTGTCGTGTGTGAGGTAACAGCTCATACAGTAGGGGGATGCTTTCACTTTGGAAGTCCTGTGCATTCCTGCACTCATTCAGCTAAGGCGTCTGTTACCTCCAGATCTAAATGTCTCTCAGAGTCTTTAGAGAGGACTTACACCACACTGTTCACAGGCAAGGAGCAAGACCTCGAAAACCCCTTCCTTGATCAGTAATTCACCATCCCTAGAATGCCAGCATCGCTGCTTTTGCCGGGGTGGACTTACACACTGAGCTCAATCAGGGCGATTCTTGTGTCTCAACGTCCTTTAAATCCTGCTACTTAGTGCTTTGCTCTTTTATTATGAGGTGTGTTTATGGTGTTTGTATCGTGCGTGTGTATATGTTCACAAACAAGAAATACACCAGAAACATACATCTATATCTATGTCTCTGCTGCTCCCTTTAAGCGGAGGAAAACACAAAAAACATACATGTATCATCTATGTCTTTCCTGTTCCCTTTAAAACAAACCAAAACAAAACCACACCACACCAATCCGTGCACAATCAAAGCGTAGCTACTCTCAGCACCCAATCCTGAATTATATGTGCATTCAAAGCACCACTCAAGCCTCAGAACTCCGGGCGCAATTAAGGCCCACACCAGTCCTGGATTACGTGCCTACCTTAAGGCACCACTCGGCTTCAGAACCCTGGGCACAATTAAGGCCCACACCGATCCTGAGCTTCACGGTAAAGGTCCAAACCCGTTCAAAAACCCTGTGCAATTAAGGCATACACCCGACACCAGTTTCATACGTGCAATTAAGGCATACACCCAACACCCAATTTCATACTGTACATGCAATTAAGGCACACACCCGACACCCAGTTTCATACTGTACGTGCAATTAAGGCATACACCCGACACCAGTTTCATACGTGCAATTAAGGCATACACCCGACACCAGTTTCGAACACCTGTACACAATACCGCGAATCACCGCCTGCCAGACCAAATTCTGGGCTTACAGCAAACCACCCATTACATACACCGGTGTCTTCCCAGGCCAGAGGTATCCAGGAACTCACGTTTACTCCGTCATCGGGCGATTCTCGCAGGGAGCAGAGATTTCCCAATCGGTCAGAGAGAGTCGGGACTTTTTTTTAAAAGAGGAGTCCTTACCTCTTAGTAATGTGCTCACTGACCGTCTCTCCTGCCGATGGGAAGTTCTGCACCTTCTGGAACATCCGCCGACTATGCCAAAATTGTTGTAACAGAAAGAATAAGGTTCTGGATCCCGAGATGAAGTTTATTGCATGCAAAGAACAATAAAGCCGAAGTCTTGTTTCCCGCAAGAAACAACAAAACCGAAGTATTGTTCAAAGTGTCGGTACAAACTTTAGGCTTATATAGTCATTCCTTGCTGTTCTGATTCCTCATTCGTTATTTTGGTAAAGTTGGGAGGTCACGTGTTTGACCAGTTTACATCTTTTTGGCCAAAGGGATTAGTCTCCAGGGGTTCCCTAGCTCTCCCTAGGAACCCCTGCCGTAACAACTGCATTCCTTTGGTGCTTCCCTACCACCCCAACACACTTCCTATCCCCAGGACTACTAACCACAACTTTTCCATCCTATAGGATGATCCCTCCATTGGGGCCCTCTTTTCTGGCCGCCCCATAATTTCATATCACAGACCACCTAATCTGCGCAACCTTCTTGTTCACAGCTCCCTTGACCGCCCACAGCAACCATCTACACCAGGCACTTTCCCTGGCAACAGAGTTCGCTGTATCACCTGCAAGTACACATCTAACACCATACTCATTCAAGGCCCCTCAAGACAATTCCGGATCACCCAGATGGCATCTTGTACTTCCAGCAACCTTATTTACTGTATCTCTTGCAGTAAATGCCCAGCCCTTTACATTGGAGAAACAGGAAGGAGCCTCAAGACCGCTTCAGAGAACATGTTAGGGCAGTGAAGATTAAAGATTTCTCCAAGCCCATTGTTTCCCATTTCACCTCTGATGGCCGTGACCACTCTAATCTCTCCGTCTGTGTTCTCGAAGATGTTTTTCCGAACTCATACATCAGAAAGACTACAGAAACCAAAATTATCGTGCAGCTAGGATTACACCTTCCCCCTTCTCTTAAGAATAGACTACTTTTCTTCTACATTTTCTCCATTCAATGGAGGTTTCATTTCACACCTCTCTACACCTATTCTGACTTCACACCTCTTGATTGGCCTCTCTTTCTGTACCCTGCTCCCGCCTCTCGCTCCTGCTATCTCCCAGCTTTTGTTCTCCCACTACAGTACCTTTGCTTACTGCCTTGTCTTTCTCACACCTGAAGAAGGCTCCATGGCTGAAACGTTGTGTTTTCTTTCTTCTTTTTTTCAGCGTGGAATAAACCTATTACTTTTTCCTTTGCAGCCTACGCATGCTGACGCAGCTACCCACCTGAACTACTAGTAACACCTTGTTTAGGTACTGGAATTAGGCAGTGTTTTGGTGTTGGTAAAAGCAGGACACAAGCGTTTCCTGATCAGCCTTCAGGATTCAGAATCCAGGAGGCTTGAACCTGTTTTTCTTAGAACATTACTATACAATGTGTTATAATGGACAATGGTTGTAATGTTGCTGAAAATGTAGTCTCACAGTACACTATCATCTTCCTAATGGGAAAATGTATATCTACAATCTTATTGGATTTCATGTAAGTAATATAAATTGTTTTACTATTATATCTGCAAATGGAAAGGTACCAAAAGGTACTCTTCATTGCAAGTCACTCCATAAAATAATTGGGTTATATTTGTTTTACAATATGTTTCAGTAGGACAAGATGTGACTTGAAACATCTGAGTTCTGTATTTCTAAGTATATTTATGTAAAAGTTCAATTAATTTTAGAAAGTTTATTGTTTATAAATAATATCAGATGGAACTTTCATTAAAAATAGTAAAGAAACAGCTTCTGCAACTCAGTTAAATGAAACTAAACATATCAGAGGAAAATGCATATAACTATCTTTTTCAAGAAATATATGTTTTATATTAATAATTCAAAAACTGCTATGTCTTTTGAAATATGAATTATGCATGATGTTCTCCACGTGATATGTAAAAACAAACCTATTATTTCACAAGAGGGTAAATCACAGACTTTCTTGGATTCTTGAAGAGTACCTTGCATATTCCATCCCTATTGAAATGAAAAGAAAACGAAATCAGTAGATTCCTTAAGGTTACATGGACAGTTATAAATATACATTACACTCCCTGAGATGTGCATTATTACTAATTCTTTTTAACAAAGTGACCTGGGCATTATTCATATTTTTAGGTATTAATAAGATGATACTCTAAAATTACATTCAGTGCGTGCAGAATCCTGCTGGATGCAGATATTGTGCACAGCATACCAACAGACAGACTTATGGATTTCTTTGAGAATGTGACCCACATGTTTCAGCAGTGTTTTTCCACAGAACAGAATTTAATAACCATACATTTGCAGGTCAGCAATTGTGCCATTGATGAATGCATTCCTGTCTGTCACTGTTGAAATATCTCTGTAATGTGACCAGAATATCTGTGGTCAGGAAGAGTTTCTCAAAAGATTAGCAGTGAGCTGTTCTAAGGAACAGCTAAGGAAAAAACAAGGATTTTTTAGATTTTTTTTTTTTTAAGATTACCTGCTAAGGACTTTGGAACTTGTATTGGTAATCTCTAAAATACATTTTTGGAATTCAGTTTTATAACATGTTTTAAAAGAAATTAGTATAAAGTTAGAATATCCTGCAATAAAAGTGAAATATACTGTAAATTACAATGCTCTGTCAAATAATTATTATGTATTATGTATATAATATACCTGTAAATAAAAACAATATAATGTGAATACTGCATACATAATACTTATTAATGTTTAGGAACATGTTGTCAGCCTGTACATATTGTACTTCAAGTTCTTGCTCTTTAATAATACGTTTAAAGGAATTTCTAGGCTAAGGCCTGTGAATTTCTTAATTGCCAACAAATATAATTTTTCATACAAAAAACTGCAGAAGAAATCATAGCCAGAGAAACCTAGCTTATCTAGCTCTCTCTGTCCATCACCCTTGGCAGTAAGTCAGCATGTATCGGTAGGTAGAAATGTGTTTATTTATCATGTTTATCATGTTCCTGGCCAGTAGGGGGGAAATGCAGCGAGGAAATTTATCACTCACATCCAAGATCAAATTATCTCTTATGAGTGTTGTGAAAGCAGAGTTATTCCTTTAATTTTTATGCTAGAAACTTCTTATTTTATTTTATTTATCAATTCTCATTTTACTTTACAAGTTACTATGCATATACTGTATATTGTTTGCCTGTAATATATACAAGATAGCCATTGCAAATCTTGTATTTACCTTGCTGAAAGGGACTACATTTTTAGATAAATACTTGGCACAAAAAAAACAAATGAAAAATATAACTGCAAGCAGAAATCCTTTCCATGACAAAGGATATTTTACATATTATACTGGATATGGCTCTGTATAAGGTTCCATATTAACAATAACCCAGTCTGCACCCTCTAAAGAGTTATAACTCTACCTTTAGCACCTAAAGAGAGGTCAAAGGTTATTTTTGATTGCGTATGTACAGTATTATTACCATGATCCTTTCGGAACTCTGTATGGAATTACAAGAATATTTTATTGTGACCTTTATAAAATGTCACAAAATTATGGACAACGTCATTTTTTGGTAAAAGACATTTAAGATCATATTTGATTTCCACTGTAACCATGACCCTTATCTGCATTCATTACAGAGTTATTAAATAATTTTTCACTTTACTGTACCAGAAAGGTATTGTAGGTTAAAGGTTGTGTCTATCAGCCAAGTCATGTGATCAATCAGCTATATTCAGTTGTGTACAATGTAGCAGCAAGACATTTCATTGCACTTAGAATTACGGTGCCTTGCGAAAGTATTCGGCCCCCTTGAACTTTTCAACCTTTTGCCACATTTCAGGCTTCAAACATAAAGATATAAATTTTTTATTTTATGTGAAGAATCACCAACAAGTGGGACACAATTGTGAAGTGGAACGAAATCTATTGGATTTTTGAAACTTTTTTAACTAATAAAAAAATGAAAAGTGGGGCGTGCAAAATTATTCGGCCCCCTTGCGTTAATACTTTGTAGAGCCACCTTTTGCTGCGATTACAGCTGCAAGTCGCTTGGGGTATGTCTCTATCAGTTTTGCACATCGAGAGACTGAAATTCTTGCCCATTCTTCCTTGCAAAACAGCTCGAGCTCAGTGAGGTTGGATGGAGAGCGTTTGTGAACAGCAGTTTTCAGCTCTTTCCACAGATTCTCGATTGGATTCAGG
This sequence comes from Lepisosteus oculatus, assembly GCF_040954835.1. NCBI lineage: Eukaryota > Metazoa > Chordata > Actinopteri > Semionotiformes > Lepisosteidae > Lepisosteus > Lepisosteus oculatus. Next base: position 26,595,394 of record NC_090705.1, read on the forward strand.
TCTGGACTTTGACTTGGCCATTCAAACACCTGGATACGTTTATTTGTGAACCATTCCTTTGTAGATTTTGCTGTATGTTTGGGATCATTGTCTTGTTGGAAGATAAATCTCCGTCCCAGTTTCAGGTCTTTTGCAGACTCCAACAGGTTTTCATCCAGAATGGTCCTGTATTTGGCTGCATCCATCTTCCCCTCAATTTTAACCATCTTCCCTGTCCCTGCTGAAGAAAAGCAGGCCCAAACCATGATGCTGCCACCACCATGTTTGACAGTGGGGATGGTGTGTTGAGGGTGATGAGCTGTGTTGCTTTTACGCCAAACATATCGTTTTGCATTGTGGCCAAAAAGTTCGATTTTGGTTTCATCTGACCAGAGCACCTTCTTCCACATGTTTGGTGGCAAACTTTAGACGAGACTTTTTATGGATATCTTTGAGAAATGGCTTTCTTCTTGCCACTCTTCCATAAAGGCCAGATTTGTGCAGTGCAAGACTGATTGTTGTCCCATGGACAGACTCTCCCACCTCAGCTGTAGTTCTCTGCAGTTCATCCAGAGTGATCATGGGCCTCTTGGCTGCATCTCTGATCAGTCTTCTCCTTGTCTGAGCTGAAAGTTTAGAGGGACGGCCAGGTCCTGGTAGATTTGCAGTGGTCTGATACTCCTTCCATTTCAAGATGATCGCTTGCACAGTGCTCCTTGGGATGTTTGAAGCTTGGGAAATCTTTTTGTATCCAAATCCGGCTTTAAACTTCTCCACAACAGTATTACGGACCTGCCTGGTGTGTTCCTTGGTCTTCATGATGCTCTCTGCGCTTTCAACAGAACCTTGAGACTATCACAGAGCAGGTGCATTTATACAGAGACTTGATTACACACAGGTGGATTCTATTTATCACCATCAGTCATTTAGGACAACATTGGATCATTCAGAGATCCTCGCTGAACTTCTGGAGTGAGTTTGCTGCACTGAAAGTAAAGGGGCCGAATAATTTTGCACACCCCACTTTTCATTTTTTTATTAGTTAAAAAAGTTTCAAAAATCCAATAGATTTCGTTCCACTTCACAATTGTGTCCCACTTGTTGGTGATTCTTCACATAAAATAAAACATTTATATCTTTATGTTTGAAGCCTGAAATGTGGCAAAAGGTTGAAAAGTTCAAGGGGGCCGAATACTTTCGCAAGGCACTGTAAGTGTTATTAAAGATCTCTAATAATCTTTCTGTTGCCTTGACAAAGCAAAGCAGAGACCCATCTAGCCTTTGACCTCTCGACAACCCTTTCATCTCGCCCCTTTTTGGATTTGTTTGCCTAGCTGATCTCTGGACCCGGATTCGACCTTGCCTGGAACTACTGACCACTCTGCTGCCTCACGCAACATATACAGTGCTGATGGTCTCCATTGAGTTTGCCTAGTCTTATTCTGCTAAGACCATGGGTCCAAGGTCAATGTCCATCAACCAAAGGGCATCACTCAGTGAGGGACCTACAGGGTGGGTACACTGACAGCATCCTAATTCAATCTCCAACTGTGATGTTCCACCTTTAAAGCTAGCACCCAACTTATTTTCATTAGTTAACTCACTGACTTCTCTCTACAAATGAACTAGTAAAATGACTTAACCAACCACATGACTACAAGAAGGATTAAAACCTTTCTCCAAGACACCAGGCCAAGAGAGTAAGACAGTAAAAAGTACAAAATTCTGCCCATGATATTCTTTTACAATATAAGAAATCTAATTTTTGTGAACCCACTGTTTGTCACGTTTGTAAACCCCTCCTCTTAAGGCTCCAGCCCTTCCTTGTTTTTTACTCATCTCCCTCACCTGCTCTCTGTTCCAGGCCCCTTTTTGGTTCCCCTTTAAAGCCAAACACCTACTCTGTTCCGTGCTCTTCATTGGTTTCCGTACCAGGCGAGTCCGGGACCTGGAAGCGCCTGGTCCCATCAAGCTTTTAAGTTCCTGTTCCTGCCCGTTCCAACCCGTTCCCATTTTTTTTCCATTCGTCTTGGATGGACAGCCCGGTTTGGGATTTTCGCCTTCTCTTGGATTCCCCATTGGACTTATTTCTGGATTGTTTGCCTTGGCCACACCTTCCCCGAACACCAGCGCAGCATGGACACGCCCCCTGTTTTCATTCCCGACTCCCGCGTGCTTTTTCCCCATGTTTTCCTCACTCTACCCCAGATCATGTCGTATGCATAAGGTCCTGAAAGAACGCTTTCATTACACTGGTATTTTTGCCTCTTCAACAAAATGAGACAGTTCAATATAAGAATATTTTTGTCAACATCCTGAATATCCAGGTATATTCAGTAAACGCTATGGCCTGGATGGACTGAGTTGCACTGCTTATCTCACTTGCAGGACAAAGAATGTTTTAAAACTCTCACTTCCAATAACCTTCTATTCCTCTGTGATTATTCATGAGGTTGCAACATATATAAATATATAAATATCAAGCACAAGTGAAATTTAATTGACTTTTGGTGGCCATGTTTTTAATGCAGCAATTTGTGAGGGAACTTGTCCTAGTTTATGTATATGACAGGTTGTTCCAATTGGTCTAGCATATTCAGAGAGAACATATACAGATGCATCCATTCAAAATGCGCGGGAGATACCGCATTATTTTGTGGTGCGCTTTACGCGGTCTACCGTAAATTCTCCTATCATACCGCAAGTAAAATAATAGTATCCGGAATTTCTGCAAGGTGGAGCTAATAAAGCTAAACCTCTCATGTTTAAGCTGTCGCCATCAAAGTCTTTAACGAAGATATTACTAATAGTATTAACAATGAATGACCTTGGACAAGCTGTAAACAAAGTATTGCCCTGGTCCACATTCTTTTTTTCATTGACCGTCTTTGTAAAAGTAACACCACAGCATTTCACAATCATGCATTTGTTTCCAATCATGCAAAGTACAGAAATTTTTGAGAATCGATTCACCATGCCTTTCACATGCTCATAAAAGAGATTGATTTAGGAACATAAACATATTACCGTATGCAAACTGTACTGTATACAGTATGTATATGTATATTTAATGTCTTAACTGTGCCCGTTTAAGTATTGAATATTTATATGGAATTTTACCACTGAAGGGAAATCTTATTACCTGAGCATAAAAAGAATAGGAGCATACTGTAACGCGTGTGAAGGCCATAAACGATATTAATTTTGGAACTTAAACATACAGTATATGGCTGGTCTTGGTACTTTAAAGAAAACATACACACCAGTGTTCCATTTCTCCCTAAACATTAAGCATCAAAGTCTTTAACTAACGTGATACCGGAGTCAACAAGCATACTTTTAGAAGGGAATATAATATGGAATCGCGTATCTAAAGAAATTAATAATGATATAATTATATTCATGTACCACAACACAAGAATAGTACACGCTGTACATTGTCTGTTGATAATGTTTCTGTAGTGCTTTATCAGCACTCTGCATGCGACCTTGCTGGTGGCACTGTGGGTTAGGTTCCTGACTCCCACGTCACATGGTCTGTGATCGAATCCCACTGGAGCAATGAATTTTTTTTAACAAACATTTCTTTGAAAAAATGAAACGTTTCCTGAGTCAGAAATTAATTAAAACCTCACTCGCACCAAACAAATTTATATTTCTAAATATCACAACATGATCGAATTTAAGTCAGTTTAATAACAATGAATAGTCACCTAGGCGTTACAATATAAACATTTATATTGATTTAAATCGCGTTTAAATCGCCTTTATTTAAAACCCATAAATAAAGCTGATACTGTTTAGACTTTTAATTATTTAAAACTGTATTACAGCAGCACAATGCACAATGCAACGTAAATCGCTATCTTTGTCTTCTGTGTAATAATGTTCACCTCTCTGTCCAGCAAATTAACAATAGTAATAATAATGAACTTTATTGTATATGGCGCCTTTAAAGGTGGCTCCTCAAAACGCTTTACAGGTTAAAAACAATAACCACAATACTGTTAGGGTGGGCAAACGATTTTTTTTTTAAGAAATACAAAATGAGATATAATGATGTGTTCCGGCTTAGACATTAACAAAGAGCATAACACGTGGGCGGCGTAGAGGTCGGCTCTGGCTTTCCCATCTACTGTATACACTGCAAGTACAACCCCCCTCTCTGCGGGAGTGCTGGCTGTGACGAATTAAACCGGTTTCACAGGTATTTTCAAAGTAGAAGGAAGCGAGATTTCCAGCGAAAGACACCTCCCCCCCCTCAAAAACCCAGTAAGTACAGTACTTACTAGTTAAGAAAGCTAGGCTCCTCAATGAAATTGCTTTAACATGCTAATGCGTTGGTGTAACAGTCCGGGCGTGGCAAGCTTCTAATGTCAATCCAACTATGGCGAAAGGAACCCTTCTTTCATTGGAAGACAATGAACATATTTTAGCCCTGAATGAATTAATAGCAAACATGGTTTACATAAAATACATTTTTCCAAGAAAGTTTAGCCTTTGTCACTAATGAAACCACTAAATAAAGACATAAATATAGAAATCTTAAGATTTTTTAAATATATGAGTTTGCTAAAATTTATTTGAAAATAAAAACGATTACAAACGCCAGGGGAGAGAGAGAACAGGGGAGGGGTGTTGGTTTTGCATAAGGGGCGGGGCTATGGAAATAAGGTCTGTTTGGGAATGTGTAGTTACATGTTCTGGCTGTTTGTGAATTATCGTTGTTGAGTATGGAATGTTGAGGTATTGATTTTGTGTAATGCTTTATGTTGAAAATTGAGGTGGATTTTGTTTATGATAAAGAGGATAAACTGGGATGGGAGGAGGGTTTGGTTTTGCATAAGGGGCAGGATTATGATAATTGGAGGAATTTGCGAGAGTATTATGGTTTGATATATTTGATTTTGTATTGTGGTTGTTATCTATGTTTTTGGTTGGTATTATGTTTATATGGTTGTTTTTGTTGGTTGGTTGTTATTATGGTTATTAATAATACGATCTATAGTTGAAATCTGAGCCTAAATAAAAAGAAAAAGCAAGTGATTAAGTTTATGAGCAATCTAATTACTAATTCGTTTAAAACGCTATATAAAATAAAGTTTATTATTAATTTGCTGGACAGAGCGGTGAACATTATTATGCATAAGACAAAGATAACGATCCTGATCAGTTTAGAAATCTGTGTACGCTGTAAGGTTTTTACTTCTTAAACTTTTAAAATACACATTTCGAATAGAAAGAAATCCTCTTCCTGGTACAGTACTGTATGTATAGCAAACCAGCACGTCTTTTTTCTCCAATCAGAGGGGTGTCAGATGGTGTCAGTTAATCACCATTCTGAAGCCCTACCATAATCTCTGGTATGGGGAGACCCCAGAATTCTCTCCCATAGTTTAGACAGATGATAGATACTTTTATTGATCCCGTGAGGGAAATAAAGTAAATCATTTTCATTTTAGGAAATTATTAAACGCTCGGTTAAAAGCAAAGGAGATTGTCTGTTATAGTGGACATAAAAACAAGAGTTCACTGGCATTATATCCTAGAAGACACAGACCGGCGCCAGACCGGGAGAATGCCTGCAGCGTAAAAGAAAATGCCTGATGAACTAGGGATTGGACAGTTTCCAAGTGCTTGTACAATCGATGGAAATGTTCACATAAATGTGCTAAAGAAATAAACAAAATAATCATTTATTTCTTTATCATATTGGCTAGCTAATGTCCTCTCTTTGCTAGTTAGTGGCTGTGTTTCTGCGTTGGGAAGCAACGGGTGACTGTTCTCTGGCGGAAGATGTAAACAGCTTAATTTTCGTGTTAAATATTTTTTTCAAATTAAAATTCATTCTATACAGCAATCGCATATTTGGGTACCGTTTCATAAAACTTTCATGCTTAAAATGTTTAGGGAGAAATGGAAGACTGGTGTGTATTTTTTCATTAAAATATCAAGACCAGCCATGCACAGTACAGTTTATGTACATACAGTAATGTTTATGTTCCTAAATTAATATCTTTTATGACCTTAAATATTAAAAACTAAGCGGATTAAAATGTGTACAGTAAAGACATTAAATTATTAAATCTTTTCATTACCAACCAATGCACCACGAGTGCCCCTGTCAGTCATTTTGGCCAGCCAATCACTTACCGCGGTGCCCTGCGGTGGCTTGTGGGTAGGTTACTGTACCGCGGGTTTGTACCGCGCATTATGAATGGCTGCATCTGTACTGTATATTAAATATTTGGTACTCAAACCATGTAACCATATGTCGAAGAAAACTCAGTCTTCACTCAGGTTGGGAGATTGTCAAACAGAGATCTTTAATACAATCAGCTGAAGGGGAGCATATCACTGTGATAGGGTTGCCCCTAGCACTCAAGACCTTCTCCCTGGACTGAAGTTACACTTTCCTTTTTATATATTGTAACGCCCTCGCCTGGTGGTGAGGAGGAAGTACACCTAAGTGCTTGTAGTATCGCCGGGCATGCTGGGAGTGGTAGCCGGGGAGAGTCTGAGGGTCAGCACGATGACCAGCGGCTGACCCACCTGTGTAAATAATGTCCTAGTAATTCTAGTGCCCTGTGTAGTCCTGTAAAAGTATAGTGTGTTGTTAGGTAATTACCACCCTAAATATGTGTACGTGTTCCGTCAGTCTTCTCATGTGTGTGTAGATCCTGTGTTTGGTTTTTGTGTGGTTGTTAAATAAAGCTAGTGCTTGGTTGGTTAATCGCGTCTCCACGGTTCTTTAGTTCTGAAAAGAACCTGCAAACGCTACATTGGTGTCATATGCGGGCAGAATGAACAACTCGTGGCAGACACTACCCGATTCTGTTAAGCGCCGGCTGACGCTGAAAGACGCAGAACCCATCGGCGGCGCACATAGGGAGCCTGAGGAACTCCTGGGTGCGACAGGTGGCCACAGCCCTTACCAGGGCTACCCAGTAGTGGTCCCGCCAGTAGAATTGGGGCAGCTGCCCCGGAGAGAGGATGTCCTCCCTGCCGGAGCCGATCAGCGATTCCCACACCCATCGGCGCGGGTGCGACCAGGTCGCTACGATGAAGCGCCTGGGGAAACCTATGGGGTGCAGTTCCAGCTCGCAGCCCGGACAAATGGCTGGAGCTGGGCGGAGATGGCCGGCCACCTGGTGGCGGCGCTGGAAGGAGCGGCCTGCCAGGTGCTCCTGGACGTCCCAGAGGAGGACAGAGGCGACTACACGGCGCTGGCAGCAGCCCTCCAGCTGCGCTTCGGTGTAGGGGAAGCGTCAGACTTGATGCGGGAGGGGCTGGAGCAGGCCTTGGCCCTTGCTACACGGGCTGAGGCGGTGTTCGGGGTGACTGGAAGCACCAGTAGATGCAGTGCGCCCTGCCGGCTGACCGAGGCGGCGACGGAGGAATCCAGCGAGGGGGAAGAGGAGCCAGCCCGTGCAGCGACCCCTGCGGAACAGCCCCGCACGCTGATTTGCAACCGCTGTGGGAAGAGAGGACACCGAGTCCGGTTTTGCCAGGCACCCGAACCTCGCACTCCCCGATCGGCGTCGGGAAACGGGAACGGGGCGACACAGCACGGGGAAGGCCGCCCTTGAACACCTCAACCCCCGCTCCGGAGAGCGCTGTAAAAACCGGCGCCCCTCACACCACCTCACGCGAGTTGGCTGTAGCCGGGGCCTGTACCTCCACTGCCGAATCGAGGACCAACCCTGCCTTGCCCTACTCGACACCGGTTCATCGGTAACCCTACTCCGGCCGGGCGTCCTCCCCGACACCGAGGGCACCAACCCCCCAGGATGGGAGGCCTCCAGCCTGCGGCTGAGGACCGTGATGGGACGGCTCGCTGCAGTCCAGGGGAAACAGGTGCTTGCCTTCCGTCTGGGTGCAGCGACGGTGCGCCACCCCTGCTACCTTGCACCCATCCAGGAGGACTGCATTATGGGGCTGGACCTACTGCAGGGAGTGGGGGCCAGTTTGGACTTGGACCGGCAGGAGTTGGTGTGGCAGGGGGAGTGACTGCACCTGGCGGAGGGCAGGTCCGGTGAAGGCCGAGGGACGCGGGCTTGCAGGAGCCGGGGGAACAAGAGGCAGCGGCGGCGACAGCGGCGTCAGTCACTGGGGCAGACCAGGCCTGCGAGCCGGGGAGCGAGCGTGCCGGATCCTGCCCCCGAGTCGGCCGGGGGGCCAGACAAGGCGGCGGCGGCGGCGGCGGGGGCCGAGCGTTGCGTGGAAGCGAGGCGTGCCGTTGAGAACCTCTTCCAGCGGAGCTGCGAGGGCCTCGATCAGGACCAGCGGCAGCGGCTCCAGGAGCTACTCGCCCAGAACGAAGACCTCTTTGGGGCGAGAGATGAGGACTGCACCCGCACTGCCCTGGTCCAACACGAGATCAATACCGGCGATGCTCGGCCCATCCGCATCCCACCGGGACGCATGGTTCACGCCGCCAAGGAAAAGATCCGGGAGATGGCCGCAGCGGGGGTGTTTGGCGTCGGCCGTACTGGTAAAAAAAAAAGACGGCTCGTGGAGGTTCTGCATCAACTACCGCAAGCTGAACGAGGTCACCCGGAAAGATTCCTACCCCCTGCCGAGGATAGATGACGCCCTGGACTACATCACCGGGTCGACATGGTTCAGCTCCCTGGACCTCCGCTGCGGCTACTGGCAGGTACCGCTTGCTCCCGATGCTCGCCCGAAGACGGCCTTTTCCATCGGCCAGGGCCTCTGGCAGTTTACTGTCATGCCTTTTGGCCTGTGCAATGCCCCGGCGACGTTCGAGAGGCTGATGGAGAGGGTGCTGGCATCGGTCCCGCGGAACCAGTGTGTGTTGTATCTGGACGATCTGCTGGTTCATCCCCGGGGTTTTGACCAGGCCTTGACGAACCTCCAGGCGGTGCTGGCCTGCATCCGCCATGCTGGCCTGAGGCTCAACCCCTGCAAGTGCGAGATCCTCCGGCGGGAGGTGACCTTCCTGGGACATGTTGTTGGACCGCGATGGGTGGCTACGGACCCAGGTAAGGTCGCTGCAGTGAGGGGCAGGCCGACTCCACGCACCGTCGCGGAGCTCCGCAGCTTTCTGGGGTTGGCCTCGTACTACCGAAGGTTCGTCCGGGACTTTGCCAGCATCACTGCCCCGCTGCACTGCCTCACCGACAAGGGCCGCCGTTTTGACTGGGACTCGGGCTGTGAGACTGCCTTCGGCCGGTTGCGTGAAGCTCTGGTGAGGGCCCCCGTGCTGGCCTACCCCGACCTGCGGTTGCCGTATGTTCTCGACACCGACGTGAGTGACTCGGGGGTGGGTGCGGTGTTGGCGCAGGAGGGGCCGGATGGGGAGCGCGTAGCGGCCTACTATAGTCAGGCTTTGACTAGGCCAGAGCGGAACTACTGCGGGACCCGTCGCGAGGTGATGGCGGGGGTCCACCACTTCAGGCTGTACCTGTTCGGGACCTGGTTCCGGCTGAGGACCGACCATGCGTCCCTCACCTGGCTGCTCCACTTTCAGGAGCCAGAGGGGCAGATGGCGCGATGGATAGAGATCCTGCAGGAGTACGACTTCACTGTCGTGCACCGTGCGGGGTCTCGCCATCTCAATGCCGACGCTCTCTCGCGGCGCCCCTGCGAGGCCGCGGACTGCCACCACTGCGCCCGGCGGGAGCAGCGTGAGGAGGCTGTCCGCACCGTGGCGGGGGTGAGCACCGCGGCCACGGCCCGGGAGGGGCCGCTGGGGGTGTGCCTGCCAGACCTGGCGCAGCGTCAGGCAGCTGATCCTGACGTGGGGCCGGTGCTCCGCTGGAGGGCAGCAGGAGTGCGGCCTATGCGAGAGGAGCTCGCCCCGCACCCGAAGCCTGTCAAGGCCCTCTGCGCCCTGTGGGAGGCCTTGGAGGTAAAGGATGAGGTGCTGCGCCGGGGGTGGTGGCCGAGGTACGGTGGCAGCTGGTGGTGCCTCGGTCGCTCCGCGGGGCGGTGCTCCGAGCGGTGCATGGCCAGCCAGGCGTGGGGCACTTCGGCGGTAAAAAAACCCTGCAGCGTCTTCGAGGCCATTTTTATTGGGGTCTTTGCCACCGGGACGTGCAGCGGTACTGCCGAACGTGTGCGGTGTGCGTGGCGCAGAAGGGTCCCCCCGAGCGTTCTCGGGCCCCCCTCCAACAACAACAGGTGGGGGCTCCTATGGAGCAGGTGGGGGTGGACGTTTTGGGCCCGTTTCCGCGCACCGAGGCCGGGAACAGCTACGTCTTGGTGGCCATGGATTATTTTACGCCTACGCCCTCCCGGACCAGAGTGCCCCCACGGTGGCCGATGCACTGCTGGAGGGGATGTTTGACAGGCTGGGGGTGCCGGAGGAGTTACACAGTGACCAGGGGCGTAACTTCGAGTCCCAGGTCTTCGCCAGAGTGTGCCAGCGCCTGGGGATCACTAAGATGCGGACCACACCGCTGCATCCCCAGAGCGACAGGTTGGTGGAGCGGTTTAATCGGACGCTCGCCACCCAGCTGGCCACCCTGGTGTCCCGGCACCAACAGGACTGGGACCGCCACCTCCCCCTTGCGCTCTGGGCGTACAGGACCGCGGTCCAGGAATCCACCGGGTGCACCCCGGGCTCGCTCATGCTGGGCCGGGAAATGCGAACACCGGTGGACCTGGTCTTCGGCCCACCACCCGGAGACGGGTCGGCACCGCCGGCTGGACCGGACTACAAGTGGGACCTGCGGCAGCGAATGCAGCGGGTGCACAGCTTTGCACGGACCCACCTGACACAGGCGGGGGTCCGGCAGAAGTGGTACTACGACCTGCGCTGCAGGGGGCCTGCCTTCCAGCCCGGGGACTCGGTTTGGGTATACAACCCGCGCCACCGCAAAGGCCTCAGCCCTAAGCTGGCGCCGTCGTGGGAGGGGCCCGCCGAGATACTCGGGGTGGTGGGCGAGGTCTGCTACCGTGTCCGGTTGCGAACACGGGGGAGAGTGGTGGTCCTGCACCAAGACAGCCTGGCCCCCTACCGGGCCCTGGAGGAGGAGCCGTGTGGGGAGGCTCTAGAGGAGCAGCCGGGGCTGGATGCCGGCCAATAGTGGGGCGTTCGTGGGTCGCCAGCCGTCACCGCGGCGCAGCGGCCGCTCGCGCAGGGTTCCGCAGCAGTTGGCCGAAAACGAGTACAGCCTGAGGGAGGTGTTCGACGTCGGCGAGACGCCAGACGCTTCAGGTGGGGGCAGTGTAACGCCCTCGCCTGGTGGTGAGGAGGAAGTGCCCCTAGGCGCTCGTAGTACCGCCGGGCATGCTGGGAGTGGTAGCCGGGGAGAGTCTGAGGCTCAGCACGATGACCAGCGGCTGACCCTACCTGTGTAAATAATGTCCTACTAATTTAGTGCCCTGTGTAGTCCTGTAAAAGTATAGTGTGTTGTTAGGTAATTACCACCCTAAATATGTGTACGTGTTCCGCAGTCTCCTCATGTGTGTGTAGATCCTGTGTTTGGTTTTTGTGTGGTTGTTAAATAAAGCTAGTGTTTGGTTGGTTAATCGTGTCTCCACGGTTCTTTAGTTCTGAAAAGAACCTGCAAATGCTACAATATTAAAAGTTGGCAAGACTTTAACATATCAAAGGAACATACAGGGAAAGGGGCAGTGTCAGAAGTTAAATAAACAGGACAGGAAGATGCCATTTGGCATCCTACAATCTGTTTCATTTCTCTCTGGTTGAATGGGTGTGAGAAATCACAGGCTTTAGTTTGCACCTAAGACAGTGATCTTAGGTACAAACAGAAAACCTCTATTCTCGCGTATAGTCACTGTCTTGACCTTTTGACTCGGTCTTCCACACATATGACATGACCTTCCTTTTTTTAGTTTTGTGTTTTGGGATTCATTGTTCACGTATGTTTTGCCAAATCTAATATGGCATCCAAATATGTGTATAATGTTATTATGTTCATGATATAACAAACCTCAGCAAGCTTCAGAACTTCAGAACTCTAGAATGTTCAATTTAAAAGAACAGGAATTTTGAATTACATTTTGTCAAAAATACAATATGGCAGTTAAACGTGACCTATTGTCATAATTATATCTTTCATGCAAAATCCCATAGGACTTTTCAATCTTTACAAATGTCATGAGTTTTTATACAAGGATCTGGGTTTTCATGCATCTTAATAAAGCATTGTCTTTCCTTTACATAAAGATTTTTTTTCCCTTTGCCTACATGGAAGATCGTGTAGATTCAATAGCTTCAAGGCTCAACATCCCAATGCAACAAAAATAAAGCACCTGCTGGAGGTCCTTCATGTGTGTACCTTGTGCTATTCCCAGAATCTCCCTGGTTCAGGTCCACATTGTTTAACCTTCAGGTTCAGAGAAATTGGTTTTAATAAGCTTGGTGAGGGTTTTTACTATAAGCTCGAGTTAACATTTTCATGAGGGCTGACTATGATTGATGATGAGCACTAAAATTAACTACAGGGTCAATTCCTCCCTACAGCCAAATACAGAAAGAATAAAGGGATGAGACATTGAAGAGAAAAAATAGTCTATTTGTGTGGTACTGTATATATGTGAAAAAATATTTTTGGTTACCTAAAAATAAAATAATTTAAATCTTTTATGGTAAAAAAAATATTCTTTGCCTTGCCTTGAAATGTATTGCCAGAATTGGAAAAGGCTAGAGAAGGACAAGAGAGGCAGAGAGTGCCACTTGAACAAGCTGTCAGTGACAGTACCAGTTTTTCCTGAAAGCTGCCATTTCATGACATTCTTTTTCTTTGCTGGTGTTCAATTTAAGAAAATGGGGGAAGAAATGTCATAGAAGGAATATGTTGTTGTATAAGATACTGCTCTTCAGTAAAGAATAACTACTGTCATATGAATCTACTTTAGGTATATGGAGAAAAGTACGGACAATGCATCTTTTATTTCTGATGCTAAATCATGTGTGCAATATATTCACAAAGGAAACAATTTTGTTGGCATATACAGTACATGTACTGTACATTAAAATGTTTTGTTTCATGATTTAAAAAAATAAAAATAATGATCACAAGTCTTTATTAAAAAGCATTTCTTACCACTTCAAAAGTCCCACAACTGCATCAAATTAAGATCATCACTGTGTTGTTATTAGACATTGTTATAATACATTTTTTTGCTACCTGATAAATTACAACTCATTTTTGCTAAAAATAATCTAAAGAATATGTCTCTATGGCAACTGCTGTATATATAGTTAATGCGGTCTGGCCACATATGCACCTGGTAGATGGGTCCTTATCGTGGCTTTTCATATTTTGCCATATAATGACACTCTCTCAATATGACTGTTGTACATGAAAAAGTGCTAATTATAAAAAAAGAGAGCCAATGCAGTATTTCTAAGAGCTTTTCTAAGTATGGCTACTTGAATTTAGTTTAATTTAATGAGTTTTTACATGTCAATGCCAACTTGCAGTTTCCTTTAATTATCTGTACGTTTGGTAAGGAACACATGATGAATTTCATTACGTTTCTTTGTGGTGAATGTTAGATATCTATACTATCTGCAGAAAGTGTGCTCAGCTTCATATGCTCTCAATCACATGTGCCACCATATTCAAATCCAAATGCATGCTCCTTATGTATTTAGATTTCAGGAATAATACCTCTCTTTTTAATTAATTGTAGATGTCTATTTCTGCTATATTTGGAAGCATATTGTAGCAGACTCAGCAAAATCTCAAGGGAGCAAGAACCAAAACGAGATCATATTTTATCTCACAGCTATGAACTGAGGCATATCTTTCCAATACACACACATATAAGATGTGGAACAGTTAATAAATCACTCTCTGGTAGGTTCAGAAATTACAGTCCTGTGATGGACCTTAATATACAAAGAAATCCGTATACTCATCACTGCCCCTGGTTTTTTTGTGTGTATTGGTTCCACTTCCATTGCATCACCCAAGCCTATGTGTTTGCAAGCATTTAATTGTAGCTGATCAAATGTGGTTAACAATTGGCACTACACCAGATGAAAGCCCTGTGATGAAATGCACTGGAAAGCTTTCAGCACCTAGACTGTACAATAATCTTTTTTAAAAATGCTGAACAAAAATAAATAAATACTGTAAATAACTGCATTTTTCTTTAAGCTATTTAATGTTGAATATCATATAGCGGACAGTCATACTGCTGAGTTTCTGGGGAAAATTATGACTTGCTGCCAAGAGACTGGTGACACTCACATTATTTTACTCTACCGTATATTTATGTATTAATAATGATGGAGAAATTTGGATCCTGAACAGTGTTTTTGATCAAATTCAGGTATAAAAAAAAATGTGTATATAATAATAACATCACTTTATTAACCCTTTACAATTTCTTGCATTAGGAATTATCTTTTTCGTATATATTGCTTTTTCACTAATAACAATACTGTTAAAATATTTTCACTAATACTATTGCTACAACTATTGTTATTAATTCTGTATTACTACCATAATATCTATACCTATGTATTTCTAAATATCCCCTTTAAAAAACAATCTTTTTCAAATACCGTATGTCCTCAGGTAACAGACGTAAAAACACCAGTTACACCAGCAGTAAATAATAATTTATTTTATTTCAAATTCAAGTTTATAACTGCCCACCTCCTATCTTATCTCCTATGTATTTTCAAATATATTATTATATTATATATATTATATATTATTATCAAAAACATTTTATCATGTTCTGTATGTTGAAAAAACAAAAGAAAATGCAGATGTATAAGATTCCTGTGGTTAAGGCTGTCAATAAGACAGTTACCCTGCATTTGATATTGGCCTTTATCCATTGGTGGATTTCTAAATAATTGAATTTGCTTCAGCAAGTTATTAAACTGTTAAGAGTGAAAGAGGAAGATGCAGCACTTCTAAGACTTCAGTAACTGTTCTGTCAGAGATAAACCACCAGTATTATGAATGTTGCTATTTCTTCTATGGTGGAGGCAAGCTGCAGCACAACATTAAGAGATACTGTCAGTCATACCTCCCACAACAAGAGATTTAGTGATAAAATTGTGATTCTGCTGTGCCCCTGACTCAGATGTTACTGATTGAAAAACTGATAATGTCATTTGGATTTGAAATGCTGTTTCAGCTTAAAAGATGACTTAAAACCCCAACCATTTGTCGAACGGTATTTTAGTAAGCATGCCTGTTGATGTATCGCCACTGTGGAATGATGTATGGATCTTGAGTGAGGTTAAGTAAATAACATTTTGGTAATTTATTCTAAAAATCAAGACAGTGACATTCTTTTTACAGCTCACACAGGTTTAGTACAGTATTTGTTTTCTTTATAATATGGATCCATCAAGGAAAGTATAAACACACATTCAGTACAATTGTGCCAATACCCCTTAATTACATTGTAATTGCTCTCCCAAACTATTATCAATAAATGAGGACCTAGGCTATTTTTTACTTATTCCTTTTTTTCTGATTCATTCATATCAATTTTATTTCAATTGCTGTTATTTATACTTTTATCAATGTTGCTGCTACATTTTAGTTTGCTGTGTTAAGATTTTATCAAAAATTAACATTGAACACACTAACAACTGTATAAATAAATTAGATATAACTAAAAACATATACAGATCATTCCAAATGATGTATCGATGGTGAACTTTAAATTTAGTAAAATATCCAAAGTATGTACATTGGAATCTATTTTTATTACAGAGGTCTTATTGGGGAGTTAATTAAAGTTTTGCTCCTTGATTAAAGTCAAGGAGTTTTCAATTGCTTCCTACTGATGTTCAATTATTTTGAATTTCAGATTGAGACGAGAATGGAGATAATGCACACTCTAACCCTTGAAACCGAATTAATGAAAAAAGGATTACATTTCTTTTTTTCTCTTTATTCTAAAAGAGAACAAGATTTAAAAAAATATCAGTTTCACTTGATACTGTTTTATAGAAAAGATGAAAAGGTAACATAAGATTCTTATACTATGTATGTCTATGCACTAATGTGCAAAAGTCTTAAACATCTTACATATCTTCAGGAATTACAATACATGTTGTAAGTGCAATCTACATTCGGCTATGATAAGACTTCAGAAATGTAATAATACAGCATAGTTTGGGTGAGAAAAAACAAAACAAAATTGTCATTTAGAAATTCAAAAACTTCAAGGTAAGCCATACAAAAGTATCCAAAGCAAAGCAGGTTGTAACAGCTACTGTAATTCAGCACATTTACCAATCAAATCTAATTAGTTCTTTGTCAGGTGTCTCTCATTATTAATGTAATTCTTTCCTCTTTTCTCGCCAGTAATGCTAATGAGTTTTTAAAGAAATAAATTATTGTGTAAGTGTTTTCAGTCTAAATAGATTAACCCTTGCTGTATCTATTACTCTTTCTTTTACAGCAATATAGGAATCCACATAAAATGTAGTGAGTCCCACTTCTTGTAGAACACTGACAGCCTTGAGCAAAGCCCTTTTAGATGCAGCTCTGTAAACCAGCACCAAGGAATAATGTATCCTCTTTGCAGAGAACTGTAATATTAAACTTTGTTCTTATAAAATATGAATGATACTTACAATGTTCCTTATAATGCCTGTAATATCTAATAGTTTCATAGTACTGCCAGACATAGCTTGTACTTGGTAAACATTCCATGCACACTGATGTCTGTTTCTTAGCTGCTTTCTATAACAATAAAAGCTGTGCATCTCTCTGGAGGCCTGTTGTTGGGCTTCTTCCAAGTGCTGATGATGAGTCTGCAAAGAAGGACAGGTGCTACATTGTTATGAACGATGATGGCATGAAGTTATAATCCCTTCCCACTTCACTGAATTCAGCAGGGTCTTCCGGTCCCTGCACTAGAGCAATCTTTATCTAGTGTTGTTTGTGAGATGCCATTTCTTTAAGTTTTATAACACTATTCAATCCTGTGCAGAGATGTCAGCAGTTCTCAGGGGAATTACTGAACGAGCTGGCAGGTGTCAGAAACAGTGAGGATGAATTATTCCAACTGCCCCTCTTACACCCATTCCCTGTGATCCAGTGGGACAGGCAGTCATAGCAATATCTGGACACTTATTATCTGTAGCGTCTGCAACTTTCTACCCCCAAGAACGTCTGCAGTACAAACTGGTGTACTGCTGTACATGAAGTACTAGAGCTGACACAATTAATATTCCTGGATATCTCATGCCTTGGCCATCCATCATAAAACTTGATATCTGACACGTTTTTGTGTCTAGGACAGACTATATTGCAATGAAATCATTGAAAATGTTGAGACCGTAGCAATAATGAAGAACAAATTCAACTGCAGTTCAACTACACTATCACATAAGTGAATTGGAAGTGCAATTACATCTGTCTCAGGGTTATTTTGTGATAGAATGGATTGTCATTAGTTGAGTAGACATAACTAACAGTAAGAAGTTGCAGTTTCTAAATCAATTCATTCAACTGCTAGCAAACAATACAGAACACAAATAGTTTACTATTGTCTATCGATTTTGTAACTTAGAAACATTTCTGTTTATTTTTATTACTTTTCTGAAGCTTAAGTTGTGGGGTCCTATGATTTTGCTGTTTTCAACAAAAATAAATTAAATGGTGGAACAGAGTCTGTGTCTACATAATTATTGATGAAACAGAAGACCTTAAGAAAAATCTTTCAATGTGCATTTTTTTTAATTCAAAGACTTCCTAACATAAACTTAGATTGGTATTAAATATTTTGAAAAGGAAAGTTTTTAAGGCATGTGTTATTAATAAATTAGTGAGTGAACAAAACTTTCACTAAGAAACAAAAGTTTGATGAATTCTGTTAAGGCCACATCTCCTGCCATAAGAGAATTAAACACAGTCACCTACCATAACAGGTTCAGTGCCAATTATGCCTGTTACATTCTTCTATTTAACACTCCTCCTTCCCCTCTACAGCAACTGAAAAACATCAGTCTCTTTAATGTGAATCACAACATCCACGAAAACATTTCAGCTCTGCCTCCTGGGATTCGAGTGTGGCTCTTCATGGACACTTCTTGAGAGACATTCAGTAGAGTGCTTCTGTGCTTCTCACAGAGAGGAGTTAATTCCGATATACACTAAATATATATTTGGATATGCACCAAATGTAGCTAAGTAAAGATCTTTAAAGTTGCATCTTATGATTTTGTTTTCAGATATATAAGAATAATAACCACTACAAACACAAATAATAAAAACCATTAGAATAAAATAACAGGATCAATTGGTGCTAAAACACTTAGAACACGCTAATGCCTATGCTCAGATGCTGTTTGTGGATTTCAGCTCTGTATTAAATACGCTGCAGCCCCATCTATTGATAAGTAAGTTGAAGCAAATGTCCGTTAACCATAACATTATAAGATGGTACCATTCATTTTTAACAAATCGCACACAGTATGTCAGGGTCAACAAAAATCTTTCAGAGTCACGATCTATTAGCACAGATGCCCCTCATGGCTGTGTGAGCTTTCCAGTTCTGTTCACATTTTATACAAATGATTGTACAAGCAGTGGTCAAAGCAACTTCATTTTCAAATTCTTAGATAATACAGCTGTTCTTGGCTTAATGCATAGAGGTAGCAGCTCATCTGTACACATGTCAGAAATCCAAAGATTTGTGCAATGGTGTGACAACAATAGCTTAATTTTGAATGCTAAAAAAACAAAATAAATAGTTTTCAATCCTAAAGCAGTTGGTGATCCACAAGTAATCCACAATGAACTTATCACTCAGGTTGATTTATATTAGTACTTAGATGTACACATAGACTGTAACCTGTGCTGGTCTACTCATGTTGAGAGTGTTTGCTCCAAAGTTCAGCAGCACTTATATTTCCTGGGAAGACTTAGAGTGTTTGGGGTTCGACAGGAAGTAATGCTACTCTTTTACTGTGCTGTAATCAAGAGCACTATCAGAAATGGTATATCAGTGTGATTTGGTCATCTATCAGTTCATTTTAAATTGCAAATTACCCACCTCATCCAGACAGCTTTGAAGATCAAAGCTGTGTGAAACAGCACCCTCCCATGCAGACACTCTTTGAAAAATCCATAATCAAACAGGCAGGAAAAATTATATCAGATCCTTCCCACATCCTCAACTCTGAATATCAACTTCTTCCTTCTGGCAAACGTTTTAGGGTTCCCAAATGTAAGTCAAACAGATACAAACATTCCTTTGTTCCATTAAAGCTGTCATTGCAAATGTTAATGATAAACACAATTTTGACTCTTACAACCCACTTGAGTGCAATATGTTTTGTGATGTGTTATAAATGTTACATGTTGTTATGTGTTATACTGTACATGTGCAATAGAATGATGTGCAATGTTTTTCTTATTTTTTGTAATAGTATAATGTGCAATATTTTTCTTCTCTTCTTTTTTTTTCTTTTGCATTCTATTTAAATGTACAGAAGTGCTGGGTGTCCGTAAGAAATTTTCCTCAGGGGACAATAAAATCTTATCTTATCTTAATGGGGACTCCCCTCCACCACCACCAATGTGTGGCATCCACCTGGATGATGCAACGGCAGCCATAGTGTGCCAGAATGCTCACCACACATCAGCTTTAAGTGGGGAGGAGTGCAGAGTAATGAAGCCAATTCAAAGATGGGGATTATTAGGAGGCTATGATTCGTTATTAGATTATTAGAAGGGCCAATGGAAATTTGTCCAGGATGCTGGGGTTACACCCCTACTCTTTTCAAAAAATGCCATGGGATTTTTAATGACCACAGAGACTGAAAGGCACAGTAGGCTTAAAGAAGAGTCTTGAAAGTGATTTGAAATATGATTGATAGTTATTATAGATGAACCAGGTGAAGAGTAATGGGTTAATGCCACTTGGTACCAGTTAGAATAGCAGCTGCTGTTTTTTGGAGCAACTGGAGCGTGTTGATGGAGTGCAACAGAGCGTATGTTTGCCAGCATGTTGTGTGAGCTGGCAAACAACAACCATGAACATTGAGAAGAAAGGGTGTAACAGATATATGCAATAGCCAAGGGAATATCAGGGTTGAGTGAAGACTTTTAAGGACAGGAGACATGGCATACTGTTTTACATTCTTCTCCAAAAATAAAGTTGGATGCATTATGTACATTGAAAACCTCTTAAATAAAAAGACATTCCAAAGTTAAAGGAAGATGAAATTAAAGATTGTTTCAAAGGAATAAAAATAAAATCATAATGGAATGGTTTGATGTTCATCCTCACACATGAAGAAGCTCAGGCTTTACCAAATGTGTTTTTTTTTTGCAGATTCATGCATAGCAATTATTTTAACATCAAAGTTATTATTTCAAAATTAAATGTGACATGAAGCAGGGCTCTAAAGTTGTTTTAATAATGTACAACTTTAAGCAGCTCTTCCCATATACAGTATAAGTATTTTTTGAGTTAAGAAAATGAAGATTGCAGTTAAATGTACATTTATAGTTTAAAAAAGTATGTTGAAGGCTAAAGAAATCTATGTAGAAGTATCTAAGTGGCTCCTAATTTTTTAGAACATCATGACCGGTTTTCCTGCCACCTGTCTTGCTGATAAGAGAATAAAGACATACTGTAAATGCAGTACCAGGATTTTAATATTGATAAAAATTACCACCAAACTATAGTCAGCCAAAACAAACGTTTCACATTTGCTTTTTAAAAAAACGTTATCTTGAGTTCTTGTCAAAGCATTTTTTCCTTCCTCCATCTTGCTTGTTTTTACATAACATTAATGTATTAGATAAAAACAATATGATGTATTAAAATGTATACTGTAGGTTGCCTTTTGTTTTGTCTCTCTGGCAGCTCTTGTCTTAATTTAGATTTGTTATTATACTCAGAAGGCATTTTTCTGTAAAAAGTTTGTCTCAGACTGTTATATTATTTCCCTTTTTGTAATTATTTGCCAGTAGCTCCCTTCTACTAAGTAAACGAACGAGGGGCATATGATAAGTCCCAAGATGGCCACATAATTTTATATTTTGCAGACTAAGGCATTTTGCTAAATTAATTGCATTTTTATTTCCGTACAAAATTTTGTTTGAAATAGTAATCGCTCTTACACAATACAGGCACATTTTCTAGGAGTAATGTGTTTACACTGGCCCAATTTTAAGCTGGCTTGTTCTGTAAAGATTTAAAATCTATTTCAGTTATTGTAAATGATGAAAGTAGTAAGTAAAGCATTTTTTAGATTTGTGTTTATAATTTATGCTAGTTTACTGGGGAATATGAGGTTAAGGAAGAATCATGATTTGGGAATGAATATAACTGTGTGTCTGTTGCCTCTGGCCTGTGATTCTCCATGTGACAACCTGTTGTGAGTTTTGAAAGCATTTTCAAGGAGGTTTTGAAAAAGTTTCATTGATCTGCCCTTTTCATGCGGTGTCACATGTCACATTGAATAGGCTATGAAGTACATTCTGTTATGCAATGAATGCTACTGTATCTTCTATAGACAAAACTTTTTTTTGCTAGACAACACCTACTGCTCAAAGTCACAGTCTCAGTGGCAACAGAGGTCAGACCACATGAACTCCTGGATGAAACACAGACATGCCTTCTATCTCAGGCTTCAGATCTTTGCAGACAGTATTACCAAAGCAGGTGGCCTAAGCACAAGTCTTTCTACTCTGCACTGACAGCAAGTGTGAGCCAAGTCTTTTAAAAGCATGCCAAGTAAACTCCTAGATGCTTCAGTGTCCCACAAGGATGACCACAGTTGAACTGCAGAGTGAAAGAATTCACAGCTGCTCCAGCCACTTTTGGCTTTTGCTGTATCAAGTTCGCAGAGGAAGCTAAATGTGTACTGCACACCTACACAATGCAAGCAAGTTTGAAAACAGTTACAGTTACAGTTAAAGTAAAGTAAAGTAAAAGAGTAAAGAAAGTCACAATTTCAATTTCAATACTGCTTTTTCTATTTTTTTAAAGCAATAAAGGAAAAAACACTATAGAATTGAGATACACAGTTTATAAAGAAAAAGCTTCAATTACCGCAATTTAAATTGAATGTCAACAAAATTATTTTTTGTTTTCATTCGTTGGATAGAATAACCTAACCTAGCTAAATGCCCTAGCACATAAAATGGTTTTAAATAAAAGATTTTTAGTTGTTTTCAAGTCTAATTCTAATTTCTGTTCTCTATAAGCTTTTGCAAAAAAACTCTACAAAGAACTATTTGTTTTGAACTGTTTTATATTTGAGGTGTTCCTTTAAGTTCTTGTTTATTGTGTTTGCTATGAATCAATTGGCCCTTTGCCTAGAGGGTGTTCATCAGGGATCATATCATTCCACCCACTCATCATATCCAAGGTCTATTCTCTTCATCAGGGGGTACTGTATATAGCTGTCACAATTATTGCTACAAAGCAGACTCCAGTAGCTTGAGTCTAGAGATTTACGGAAATAGTCTAGCAAAGGCCTTGTTACTGTTTTTTACTTATTCGCAGTTCTTTTTTGTGATCTTATAATGGCGTTAGCATCCTTTTAAGGGGATTTATGAAGTTAAAGGTCAAGAAGATACTTTTCTTAACATGTATTTGAATAAAATCTGAAAGGTATAGTATATGAAATGTAAAGACAATACAATTTTGATTTGGAAAGAGTTAATGTCCTAATTGGTCCTAAACTTTGACATTTCAACCAAACTGTCAGTTGAACTTTTGATTATTCTAATATTTAATAATTACATTTGTTTTGTTCATGCATATCAGATATTTTATATTGAGAATGTACCTTTAAAATGGTGTAAGTAACCTGAAAGATGTTTCCTAAGAGGTGTGAAGAAAAATATAATAACACTTTAATCAAAGACTCAGTTATGCAGCTGATACAGTAGCTTTGGGATGAAGGACGAAAAACCCCAGTATAATCAGAGACAAACATTTACATAAGTTGCTTCTTCACCATGTAAAAAGGAACTTTTCTAGACCTAGAGCTGAACAGACAATATTGGACTTTGCAGTTTTTATGGATTGTAATTAGGAGACTCTACTTTACTAACTGCAACTGGAAGAAAAACAACAAGCACATTTCTTTTAGATTTAAGAGGCTACATTAAAATCTGTGCTTCAAGCAAAACTTTGTCCTTTAACTTAAGGTTTAAAGCCTTTAAAACATAAGAAGTTTTTTTTCATAGCTACTAATCTGAAAAAGTCCTATTTTCATCATTTGTTTAATAAAATAAAAGTATTTATGAAAAAGCATTATATATGCAGTAAACTATTTGAAAACTAGTTTTTTTATTATAAAATTGTCCATACTATTGTTTAAATTAAATTAGGCATAAGACAAAAAGACCACCGATGCACAGATTTAGATGCAATTACTTTTTCTTACAAACTCTGAAGTACAATATACTGTTACCCTATGTTACAATTGGTATATAGCAATTTTAAAAAGAACACTGTACATGCTTGTACAGTTGCACAATAAGAGAATAGCGTTTTCTTCTGGCACAGCAATATAAGCTCTGCTGTGTGAAGTGCTGTTTTAAATCAGTATTAATTTATTCATAAGTGTGGGTCCTCCATCTGCGCATTGCAGACATATGCTTTAAACCTCAGGGGAAGAAGGCACAATGGAAGGAGTTTAACATTTTATGATGACTCAAGCATGATATCTTCACTAAGTACATATAAAAAGCTAACAAAAGATGATGAAATGGAAAATGCTGTCTTGCTTTGAACATGATACAATCATTGAACATGCAACTGAGATAGAATAGTTTCACGAGGAATGACAAACACCCAAGATGAAAGCGTCATGGAGCAAAATTTTCACTTAACACACTTGGCTGAGGGCTGGCCTTCCGGGTATAGGACAAGGAGACCAGGACCCCTATGCGGGGTGACCAAGGGGTAGCTGCACAGGTGGAGATGGCATGGAGGTAGGATGCAAGAGATGTGCAAGAGAGAGAGATAGGGATCTCGTAGGTACTTATAGCATTTGGGAGAGGAATGGATTGTCAGGAGCGATTTCTAATTACTGACAGCTGAGTCTGATTGGGTTTGGTTGTCATCCCTCCAGAACGTTCCTTATAAACTCAATTTATGGGAAATAACACAAAAAATACTCTTCATAAAACACCTACTGTATTGTATTAATCAGAGAAGAAATGGAAAGATACCTTGTCTTGAAGTTAGATTTCAAATGTGATTTTAAAATCAATGTTGATTCCAAGGAAGATCTGTCTGTAAGGCAGAGCTCTCTTCAAAGCAGTTTTGCTTTTGACACAATTCCCACTACAGATATTAAATCTTCTTAAACTTCTTCTTAAACTTAAACCATTCCAAAGCGTTCCAGTTTCCTTCTACAAATCCAAAAACATAAAGAAAGTTTAATTGGCTTGTCGGAAAATTGACCCAGATATGTGCGTGTCCTGTATCTAGTTGCTTTTCATTGCAAATTTTATTTTGCATTAATCTTAAACTCTTCTGACAGATGTTTGTGGTTTTTTCAATTTTCAATACATGCCAGCCTCAGTACCCTACCCACACTGTGCCACACAGCTGAACCAACAACATAATAAAATTCAATTTTATTATGTTGCCTATGTAATACTTTTGAAGCTCATTCAGCAGCTCCACAGTTATGCTTGTTTCAGGATTGACAAAAATCCCAGACCACCTGGCAAGACAGAAACCAGGTATTTTCTATAAATTGAAGACACCATAATATCAATCACCATACATCACCATACATATGGATGTCAGAAGTTCTTAGATAAATAATTATTTTAGGTTTTATATGTATATATTCCACATTTTAATATTCTTATTGTAGTCACAGGGTTTTTGATTTTCTTCTTTTTAGGAGTGGGTTGCCATTGTAGGTAGGGATAGAAGTGTAGGAGGCAATGTTTTGTTCTAATTTTCAACTGCATCTGTTTGATTCATAAAAATAAATAACCATTATTGAGTACATGCATACATACAATTTACATTAAAGTGTTTTACAATATTGACTTTGGCACATGCACTCCTTTGGTTTTCCTAGTTGTTTAATTACTGTAACTAACCTGTTTCCTAGTTGTTTAGTTACTTTAACTACTGTAACCTGTTGATCTACTGTGTATCACACTCCAACTGTGAAATCAGACCCTTTTCATTTTCTGCTTTCAGATTAATGTCATGCCCCACACTCTACCTCGGAAACGCTGTTCTATCCCTGTCACACCCCACACGCTCCCTCGCAAATAATGTTGCATTCCCAGAACCACTGCTTCACAAACTCATCCCTGATTGAACCCATCACATTCTCACATGCACCAGATTCCTCAAATTCTCACTCCCTAACCAATCATCCAATCACACCCCTTTCCTTGCAGTATTTAAACTCCTCTCACACACCTTCCCATGCTCACTATTGAGAAGCTTCTTGTAGTGTTTTCCAGTGTGTTTCTCCAAGCCTTTTGACTGATCTCCTGTTATGAAGCCTCTGCCTCTTGACCTTGCCTTCTGGATTGTTTAGGATATCTCTCATTGCTGGACCCTTTGCCTTCCTTATCGACCCAGCATTTGGATTTTGTCTTTCGGATCGTCCCTTTCCTACTCTGCATTCTGAGGGATTCCAGTCACGCATAAGGATCCTACAATTCTACCTATAGGTTCCCTGGCAATTAACTGAAATAGCCCGACTTGGATTTGGTGGTTTTCTTATGTCCTATCTCTACGACACAATAGCACTGCTTCTCTTTTTTTACTTACTATCCAACTTTAAATTTGGGAGCAAAAATACTTGACTATTGCATTGTTAAAATAATAAATATTTTTATACAATGTAAAAATACCCAATTTATTACCAAGGCCACAGATATACACTTGTGTAAGAGACTGTTAGTTGGGGTAAATAAGTACAAAAGATGAATGAAAAATGTACTAAATTAAATAAATGAAACTATTAACTTAATAGACCTGCAAAAACTGTTACCAGCCCCTTTTTTAGCAAAATAGTGTTACAAATGAGGGGGTCACAAAAATAGTGAAAATCAGGAATTGACTGTGCAGTGTATTCATTGAGTAAAATAATTATTCATAACCCTCAAGTTATAAGTGATTTCTCTATAATATACAGTACCCTGGTACAGTTAGAGGCATGTGCATTATTTTTACTCTGGCACAGATTTGTTGAAAAAAGTAATAATCAAAGCACACTAGGTTAAACAAATATTTATTAACAATGACAAGACACAGACTTGTGTCAGCCCGGGGAATGCCCAATGTAAATCGCTAGCCAATGCCAACATGGATGTTTCGCTTGATCACTGGAGTATACATTTGGACTCTTGCTGACAACCTGAATACATTTTTATTCAGCAGCAGCGCTACACCGGAGGCAAACCAAGTTTCTTCCAGCTAAAGAGTGACTTGCTCTGACCCGCGGTCACCCTCTGTGGGTAGAGACCTTCTACTAGTTAGCCTGAGAGAGACACTGTCGGGTGTGTCGCCACAGCAGAAATCTCTCCTCCTAATTAGTCTGACTCCGTGCTGCACCCCGACTGGTTTGCCGGGAGCCAGAGGATGCTGGGATGACGGTTATTGAATGCCGCAGTGATTGGACGCAGCCACTAGCTGGTCTTTGGTGTCCGTGCTGGGAAATACGAATCCATATCTGGGTAAGTAAACCCAATGCTCTACATTGCATCTCAAGAATTCAATTGTTACCTCAACAGTTGATATCAGCTGATATCAATTCAATTCATGTGAGTAATGTATTTACTTTTGAGTAGCTAACATAGTAGCTAATGGCCAGCAGTCATATCACTCTGTATCTCACAACCGGCGATTGCAGGTGTGAGCCTGGTCAGTACCTGGAAGGGAGACCTCCTGGGAAAAACTAAGGTTGCTGCTGGAAGAGGTTGCCTTGCACTTTGGTCACCCTAACAGTAAGATCTGCCATCTGTATCCAGGCAGGCTGTTATATGATTTATATGCCCAATTTATGTATTAATAAATGTATCTCATTTATAGAATCCGTTTGTGTGCATCACTGATCGATTGATTTTCTAATATCCATAACGAATCACCTCATGCTTACAGCTACAATTAATAAATTGTCCCATTAAATTTACAAAACCCCTACATAAGAGATAAGCTTCTTTCTAAATAAATGCAATGCAGCCGGAAGTTAAATCTCTTTCTCTGATCCACAAAATAAATGGGAACCTAACTCTGTATTGTAAAAATGCACCCACAAGCTGGAAAGGCATTTCTAACTGAGTTATCTTTTACCCTGGAATCAGGTTCCCTAAAAACACAGAATAGCCAGCTCTCTAACAAGGTTTAAATGCTTAGCTCCAGTTGGGTTTTGTTTGGATGATCATGAAGTAGGAGCTCTCGCCTGCCACAAGCTTCAAGTTCCAACTCCTCTGGACTCCTTGTCTCCCCTCTCTCTTCTTTCCTGCTTCTTGTTGTCTGCTCCTTCCTTTATTCTTCTTTCTGTGCTCTCAATGTGATCTTATATTGTGTGTTTCTGTACTGCCCATTGACAATCATTAACCTACAACTAACCTAGGTATACCAAGGTAAACTTTACAATTGTTTTTACTGAAAGGACCCCCAGACCTTAGCAAACATTCTCTCTACTTTTAAGCTAGAAGTGTTTAGTGTTCCAAGTGTCACAAACTTAATCTAAAATTTTAAAGACACTTCTCAGTCACCTAAAGCTGTAACAATACTATAGATAAAAAGTAAATGAAAACCAAATATAAATACAAAAATGAACATATAAACACAATGAATCATGCATGTTATACAGAAGCCAAGAATACACCTAAGAGACTGTAATAAAGTCTTGCTTGGGGATGAGTTGTGAATGCCACAGGGGTGTCTTGATACAGATCATTTAGAAGAGTTGCTTATAATGGCTTATTCAGTGTGTGAATTTGTTACAGTTATGTAAAAGTGCAGATTTGTAATCAAGGAACTACATGCTTAAGTTTATTATACACTATTAAGAACGCATTTAGAATATTGTGTTTCAGTTTTGGTCTCCATACCAAAATTACACTCAGAAGATTACAATGTAAAATGTAATGTAGTGAAATCTCATCAGTCTCCTTATAGGAGATCCAAGTACTGTACATAAAATTCTAATGTGTATAGATAGCTAGGAGGCTATGTCAGGCTTGGCAGTGGTAAAAAGACACAGGATCACAGTTGTTAGCTAAAAAGGAATTAATTTAGGACAGAGAATAAGGAAGGTTTCTTTAAAGCAAATGTTTTAAGTGTCTGAGAAAGCCAGGTGTTTAAATCTAAACTCTGGGCACCTTCATGAATAGCTTGATAAAACTGTAGATTCACTAAGCTACTAAACTACCTAACAGTCAAGATAAGCTTGAACAACTTCAGCCTACTTCTGCTGCGGCCAGCTATGCCTTCTTTTTCTAGATCTCCTAGTCATTCCTTCTCCTCCACCCTGGAATGATATCAGCTGTTGACTTCCCTCTCTTTCTCACACCCTAAGAAGGCTCCACAGCCAAAACATTTTAATAAACCCTTACTTGGTCCCTTACTGTACATCATAACTATGGCATCTGTGATTGTTAAAGTGAACATTATTTGAGTTATAAACACATTATCAAAAACTGATATAAAATAGACTATGAGAAATTGACTTTTGCTTAGATTAGAGACATAAAGTCTAGTGTATAACTGGGGGATGTTGTTTATAGATATGAAATTCTAGTACACCATCAAAAAAATGTATTTCACTAATTTACTGACAAAAGAAGAAGTGCAAAAAGATCCAACACTGTTTAAGAGAAATTGATAAAAACATTTGTATCAATTTTTATGTAAACTACAGGCAACCTCCAAAGAAAACTATCATCCACAAAAATTATATGAATGGGAGACACATGTAGGATGAAGCTGCAATAGTTATTTATAATGCAACGTCCAATAGAGCAGCATGTTATTGCCACAGGGTGTAGTAAAAAGACTAAGGCACAATCTTTGTTCTTCGGACAAGCATGACACAAAAAGAGTTATTTTTAGTCAAGGTGTTTTGTTAACACCAATAACATCAGCTTTAAAAATGTATGTTTTAAAACATATTGGTCCTAATTTGCCCATTTGTTAAACTGTCTAGTGATGGAAAGCTGCAGTCCTCCAGGGCCACAGTCCACTAGAATTTAGAGGTATTTTTAAAATTAGTAGCTATAAACAGCTGATCAAACTTCTTATTCAAATAATTAAGTCAGTTAAGCAATTTAGATCAAATGTGGGATTAAAACCATGGGACACTCTTGTCTTCAAGTACTGGAGTTGCCCAACCCTAATGTAACCCTTGTTGTTCTATCAAAAATCATTATTAACAATACACTGTTCTGCATCCAATGAGTGACCAATACTGTGACATTTTTTTTCTACATAACATTTCTTGTGTTGCAAATAAATGTTGAATTTTAAGGGACCCATTCAGTAATGTTTGGAAAGGGAAAGAAATTGGTCAAATTATCTGTCTTTCCAGATCAAGCTCTTAACCTGTCCGCTCAGAACCCACATTATTTCTTCCAAATGCGTTACCTGTAATGCGGCGAGTTGCGTTATGTGATTCACTGGCCAAAGACAATCAATAGGTGGCACTTGTGGTGCGTTTGATGTTAGTGAAACAATTGCTTCATTTAATCTGTTTCTCTATTGTGCATGTTTAAATCTGCTTAATATGGAATATTAATATGCAATTTTACAAGTAAAGGGAAATTTAGGTAGTTGAAAATAACAGAAGTATAACATAATATATACCTACAGATGCAGCCATTCAAAGTGTGCGGTACAAACCCATACTGCACGCAACTACCTACGTCATACCGCGGTACGTGATTGGCTGGCCAAAATGACCGACAGGGGCGCTCGTGGTGCATTGGTCTGTAGTGAAAAGATTTTAGCATTTAATCTCTTTACTGTGTATGTTTTAATCTTCTTAGTATTGAATATTTATATGGAATTTTATAACTAAAGGGAAATTTTAGTAGCTGACCATAAAAAGAAAAGGAACATAATGCATCTGAAGGTCATAAACGATATTAATTTAGGAACATAAACATATTATGTAAACTGTACTGTATATGGCTGGTATTGGTAGTTTTAAGAAAAAATACACACAAGTATTCCATTTCATTCTAAACATTTTAAGCATCAAAGTCTTACATGTGGTTATTTCGGAAACATTTTTATGTGTTCCTTCTGACTATATTACTGTACGTTTTTTGTGAGAAAAGTGATAGTTTTAAGCTTTTCTGCAAATACGCTCGTTATTGGTGTAAACATTACACATATCAAGAGGACATACGTTCGGTATATCATTCATTTAGACCGTTTTGTAAATGAACTTGGTCACAACTTCTACACTAGATAGTCAAAACAGTACATGTCACGGACGTCCAAAGGGACTAACTGTGGCGAGCAGGAGAGCGGAAAAAGACCCATATGCGTAGCGGCGAGACGGGAAAAAGGCCCGGGCTCATAGTGCAAAGAGTTCAGGAATGCCATATAGAAACCTATGCCCTCAGGGAGCGAATGTGGGGCGCCCTGGTGATAGGCGGGTCTCAGGACATCCGAACGTCAATGCTGAGCCAGGACAGAGTGCAAGACCCGGAAATTGAGATCACCTGCGGGCACAAAGAAACAGTTGCAGGCTTGTTGCTGTCCAATCCGCACTTTATGGTTCGGTGCCAGGCTGTGCTGTGCGGCTTGCGACGGTGTGCTGCTGATGCTCTCTGAAGACTGGCTAGTTAGTTTTGGCTGAAACTAGCAAGAGTTTGTGCACAGGAGAAAAGATGACTTGTGGGTCCCAGCAGGTCAGGAAGATGACCAGTTCATTCCTGATGAAGCGCTAGTTCTGAATAGTGATTTAGCTGTCCACAGTTCCAACCTTTTCATGAGGCTTGCTGCTGATGCTAACCTCGGGTGGATCCTCTGGTTACTCTCTGGTAACCTCTGCTCTAGACTCTTAGAACAGAGGAAAGTTCTGGCACTCGGACACACTGGCCGTTCCGTGGTTGTCCGGGCTGAGACTCTGCTCCTGGGCCGTCCTGCCCTGGAATTGTCTCACAACCCTGGAACTCTCCTTAGAGATTCTCCTTGGAATAGTCCTATAGGCTCTCTGTGTTGCCTGTTTTTACCTGGAGGAACTTCAGCTCGTTCATTGGCTGAAAGTTTCCTGGGCATCAGAGTCCCACGTGGGTTACTCGGCCCTACCAGTCCCTGATTGGTTGATCAAGGTGAGATATGAGTCACTCATTCCTGAAACTTAGGAATGCAGTCCAGATGTCCATGGCACTCCCTAGACAGATAGGCGCCAATGGATGACCATTGGTCATGAGAGCCAGACTTAGCTAAGTGCATCCCCCTTTGGGAGCTGTCCCTTATCAAAAGAAAACATCTTTAAATCAGCCTGCATGAATAGTTTCTCTGTGGCTGCACCACAGAGATGAAGAGAGAGATGGGGCCTCATTTGGGAAAGCACAGCAACACTTAATTCTGTCTTATTAACAAGCATTGCCGCTACATATGTAAGGTCACTTTAGTGGCCATATGCAATTATTTGTGTTAGGATTTTGTTTTTTCATATACCCCAACTTGTGCTCCATGAGACACACAGACAGGGAGAAAAGCTTGGGGTCAGAGCACAGGATCAGCCATTTATATGGCATATCAGGAGCAGTTTGGGTTAAGGCCTTGCTCAGTGGCCAAACAGAGTAGGATTCCTCTGCCGGCTATAGGATACAAACCAGCAACCTTCCAGCCACAGGCGCAGATCCTTAGCCACAGACCCACTGCACTGCCCATATCTAACTAAAATTAGTTTAATAATTGTCTTAATTGTTTAATTGACTTCACCAGTTGAGTTTGAGACTCCTGGTTTAATCATTTGTAATGGAGCTGAAGCACATTAATTTATCATGCAAATGTAAACTACTGGGTTCGGTATAGGGTTTCAAGCATTCATGTGCAGGAAAACAGAGCTCTCACTGGCCGATTATCAAACTTTATTGATAAAAACAAAAACAAACTAGCCGACCAAGCAAGAATAAGAAAAGGAATAATGGACACAGCGTAAGCCTACATTCTCTCCTCAACCGTCCACACCACACTTTTCCCTGGTTCAGAGATAAATTAAAACTTCACTTGCACCAAATAAATTACCACACACTGAACACTGAACATGTTAAACCAAATATGTCTCACACAAACAATGCAACAATAGGGTTTTTTCTTGTGAAATAAATTTGGATCTACTCACATTTTCATTTTTGTTCAAGAAAAAAGAACTTCAGGAAATGCTCCCTCAGACTGAATATTTCCAAACAATATCTGTTGGAAAGTACAAGTCTAACCGGAATATTTCCCACTTTGCTTATAACTCACCAAGATACAGTCATTCTTACTATGGCTTCCTACTACATCTTTCTAAAATTGTGCCATAGATAAGGCAACTTGTAGGTCTTTCTGAGGGTGCAAGTGTCATTAAACTCCTACCAGAGCTCATTTTCACTTTTTATCATGAGATTGTGTTCACTGAGGCATGAAAGAGAGCTTAATGTTAAAGGAATGGTGTCAAATAAATCCTCTAAAAAAGTCTCACGAAAGGATGGTTCATGCATATTCACCTTTCTGTTGTTAAGCAAAGTTAATGTATTTGAGCTAGTTAAGAAACCTTTTCAGGTTCTGTAAAAAACAACAAAGTGTTTTGGATGAAGCAAATATACATCAGAATATGACATTCACCAAATAACATGGGATAGCATTGTACGTCTTGAAATCGATTTTCATTTATTTTCAAGTCTTGAGTGTTTTCATCTGTTGAAGTATGTCTATATATACAGTATAGACATACTGCCTTTTCTGCAGGCTTGTCACACAGTTTTGGTATAGGTCTGGATACATCTTTTGAATCAGAAAATTATGTACTTTAATTCTGCTTTATGCAGGTAATCCACGATAAGCCTCAACATTGGAAGTTTTTTCCACATTTTTCAGACTGGGTTTTTTGATGAAAAACAGAGACATAAAAAATAAATTCATCTTCAATCCATAAGCTGCATTTAAATTATTCTCAGTATTTTAAAACCCATCCTAGCTATATTTTGCATAAAAGCAGCATATCATCTCATATACAGATGCAGTGTTACATTATGTGATTCAAAACACGATCGATAGGTGCACTTGTGGTGAGTTAGATGTTAGTAAAACAGTTGCTCTAATCTGTTTCCCTGTTGTGTATCATTTTTAAACCCACTTAATATGGAAAATTATGGAATTTTGTAACTAAAGAGAAATTTTGGTAAGTGACAAAAATCACAGAAGCATAACATTTCTGAACATTACACATTGTATTAATATAATTATTTATTCATTTTAATACATATATTATATATACTATATATGTCTGGTAGTGGTGACTAAAAATTAAAAAAAATACACAACAGTATTCCACCTTCTTCATAAACATTTTCTGCATGAAAGTCTTTAATTCGGTCACATACTATGGTTATTTTAGAAAAGGTTTGGCGTGCTTATTTTGAATATACAGATGCAGCCATTCAAACTTCACAGTACAAACCCATACCGCACGCAACTACACACAAGCCACGGTGGCGTACCGTGGTATGTGATTGGGTGGCCAAAATGACTGACGGGCACTTGTGGTGCATTAGTTGGTAGAGAAAAGATTTAATCATTTAATCTCTTTACTATGCACATTTTAATCCGCTTAGTATTAAATATTGATATGGAGTTTTACAACTAAAGGGAAATTTTAGTAGCTGAGCATAAAAAGAAGAGGAGCATAATGCGTCTGATGATCATAAACGATATTAATTTAGGAACATATTATGTAAACTGTATATTGTTTAGTATATAAACTGTATATAAACTGGTATTGGTAGTTTAAAGAAAAAATACACACCAGTATTCCATTTCTGCCTAAACATTTTAAGCATCAAAGTCTTACATGTGGTTATTTCGGAAACGTTTTTACATGCTCCTTCTGACCATTAACTGTACGTTTATATACTTTGTGAAAAGTGTTCGATTGAACCTTTTCTGTGAATATGCTCATTATCAGAGTAAACAAAAACATACTTTCAGAATTTGATTAATAGGAAATAATATGGAATCGCATATCTAAAGAAATTAATAACGATTGCACAAACAGTAGTATAAGATTTTCCATTGATATGTGTACTTCTGTTTCACTGCATGACTGTCTGTGGTGTGATGGCTTAAGTGACTGATTTATAAGGCTGAGGGTGGGTGTTCAAATCCAGCAGTCACTATGAGTTTTCTTTTAACAAATAAACATTTCTTTGAAAAACTAAAAATAGCAAATATTATTGGCATTATATTTACATTTTTATATTTCTAAATATCACAACATGTTCATACTGTATGTACACAGTGGTACTGCAGGATGTAGGACTCAAACCCACATGAGCCCAAAAGCCCTACATTAGAGCATTCGCCCGGCACTGCGGATGAAGTGCGGCTGGCTGGAGTGCACAGCGAAGGGCAGGACAGGAGTGCTATTGGTCAGGGTGGGGATTAGGAAACCTGCTGACCAGTGCAGCTGACCCACTGTGAAACTGACGTACAGTCTTGGGAGATCGCCTGGTTTCGCACCCCTGTGTGCGCTCTCTCTCTCAGCCAGTGCTGCCTGGCTTGTTATGCCGAATTTCACTCCACAAAGTCTGAGTCTCTGTGCCTACATTGTTTGTAAACAAACCGGTTTCACAAGTCTTTTCTCACCCTCTACATTTACAAAATAGAATAGGCAAGCTTTCGAATGAAGGACAGTCCCCATTCCCCCCACGGACAGACTGACAAATGTTTTCTTAGAAAAAGAGATTCACAACGTGAAGCTGTATCAGTCTTCTGTGTAAAAAAAATCGGTTTGAACATCATGGGTATTGTTTTTAATAAGCTGCTAAATAAAGAATAGGAATTTTTCTGCTGTCAGAAGTATTGTGTATATAGATTTGTGTACAGGCTGTGAAAAGTTTCAAAAGTTAAAATTAGACTGGGCAAACGTTTTTTTTTTTTACTTTTTAAAAAATAAATTAAAAATTAGATATAATGATGTGTTCCTGCTTAGACATTCCACAACTTTAAAAGTTATAAACACAGACTTCGATAGATAATAACCACTTTTTATGTGTGAAAAATGGGTGATTTTTCTTGTGATCAGCTTAGAATCCCTGTGTATGCTGTAAGGTTTTTACTTCTTAATCAAATGTTTAAAATACACTAATTTCATAAAGACAACACATGTTTCGAATAGAAAAAAATCACATTCTGTTGTCTTCTTGGTCTGTAGAACAGATCAGCAGGTCTTTTTTTCCCAATCCGAGGTTCTGAAAATATCGTGCCGCCCACTGCGCTCCGTCAGAGGGGGAGGGAGAGAGAGGAGGCATCGAGAGAGGGAGGAACTCCAAAACATACTGGTAGGTTAATTGGTTTACGGGAAAACTGACCCTGGTGGGTGGGTGTGTGTGTGTGTGTTGGTTTGTTTGCGCCGAGATGGACAACATCACCACCACCAGGTGGCACTAATAAAGTTTAACCTCCCATGTACAGCATATGAGCCGTCGCCAGAAAACACCTGGTTTCAAATCCCGATCACTGCTAAGGGACAATCTTTTTCCAATTAAGAATTTAAGTTGTATACTCTTTAGACTTTTAATTTTAAACTATGTACTACAACATGCTAATCATTAAACATTAAAAAACTGAGATTTCTCAGTTGGACAAAAGTACACAACCTTCCACCTTCAGCATAAATATTTTATGTATCAAAGTCTTTAACTTGGTAATTTACATGGGTTCTGGCTTTAACATGCTTGTTCTTACATTATTAAGTTTATATTCTGTACTTCATAAAAAGCTATACCATTTTATCCTTTTCTAAGAATACGTAATAAAAACACCACTTGTTGTTATTATAAAAAGATAAATGCTGTAGTGATTTAACATCACTTGATAGTTATATGAATATTGAATTGTGTAACTAAGCAGCTAAAATATCACAGATGGACACTCTGGAAATATTTTGACATCCGTTTCTTTTTTAAAATAATGTATTGTCCTTGTAGTGGTAAAGGACAAAGTGCTGCATCCAATGGTTCATCAGAGTATTAGTTTCGGTTTGTTTATGTATGTGAATACATAAAAATAGTCCACTATTATAACTTGTTGGTTCTGCTGTGAATTTGTGTATCTGGATAAATTAAGTGATGGTTTTGTGATTAAGGATTTCTTTGCGAAAATCTTTAAGTTAAACAAAGGAGGGAAGAAGGGTTATTTTGACAATTGGCACTTTGAGATTCTGACTGATTTAATTTCCCTCATTTAGCTACAATGGATAAAGAAATCATGTAGTAGTTATATGTATTTTAAGGCGCTCTGTTTTATTAACAGACACTCCGACTCAAACCTGTGTCATACTGTTTATATATATACTGTAGACGTGGGTAATGTAGATGTGGGTAATGTCATCCCCATTAAACAATGTGTTTATTGCACAAATCCAGCTAAACTAGAAGCATTACAGAACGTGATAAACTGTACATTATTTACTGAAGCACAGTTGAGTTCAAAGAAGGAAGTCTGTAAAGACTGGGGTAAAGTTAGCTTGAAGTTCGAAAATGATTTTGGCGTTTTCACGAAACTTCCTAGAGTTACGAAAACACTTGCTGTGTGAACAAAGTACATTGTGAATGTTTTCACAGCCTTCACTATATTGTTTTAATGCCATTTTTTTACCATGCATGAATATTCTTACGTCCATATCTTCGCAAGGAAACACAGAAAGCCTTCAAACCAAACACATTTTAAAGATCTCTACTTGTAAACATTTTCAAAGCCTCTACATAAAATTATCAGTGAGCTAATTCTCTTTTGTAAACCTCAGTTTTTCATCGAACCCTGTGGGACCGATGTGTACACAAGTTCACAACGCAAGAAATACTGCTCAATACAGCTTCGTGCGAAATACCCGTATATTACCATAGGAAGCAGAACAGAGCAGTCTCCAATTACCTAGACTGTATGCATGGGAATAAAGCTTTGTTTGATTTCTGAAACCCTTTCTTTATGTCCTGTTTTCATTCAGGTAAAGGTCAACTATATACACAATACTGCTGACAGCAGGAAAATTCCTATTTTTTCTCAGCAGCTTATTAAAAACAGCATCCATGATGTTCAAACCAATTCTTTACACAAAAGACTGACACAGCTTTGCGTTATGAATCTATTTAATGTGACACTATGCACTGGGATCGGGTATGCTGTTCACAAGCCAATAGAATTTAAACCACAGCACCCACAATGCTGCAAGTAAGTGTGAGTGTGGACCTTATCCTGCTTTTTTTAAAGAAGCCCAAGTAAAATGATCAAAAACACAGTTGGACAGTTGTTGAAGTTGACCCACAAGCAGCTAAAGAACTGCCCCTTGCTGTCTGTATTAAACCTGGTTCACTCAGTAGTTTAAACTAAGTGTAAAGTGCTATGAGGATGAATGCATGGAGCTACTCTCACATATTTATGACTGCCATAGTTTTTCAAATCTTCTAAATCTTGAGTGCTCCTACAGATGAGAGATCTGCATAAAGGACCAAAGAATCTTAAAGCTTCACAGCTCAAGGTCAAAGTATCCATAGATTTTGCCAAAGCTGTCTCTAAAATAGACGTTCAATAAATTGAAGGTTGTGAAAACAGTGACAATGACAACAGAGCATTATACTGAAAATTCCCCCAGAACTGTCTATTTTACATAACATTACTCAGCGGGGTGTTAACACTTCTAGCCTTTGTGAGAAGTACGGAGCTGCGTTACATAAAGTAAAAGTTAATTCCAAGCTGGAAAGAAAAGACAAAACTTATCTCCTCTATAAATCTTCAGTTTACAGACCGTCCAATGTCATTTATTATTATTATTATTATTATTATTATTATTATTATTATTATTATTATTGTTATTATTATTATTATTATTATTGTTATTATTATCGATAATATCTTCTGTATCGCATTAAAATTGGAACGTTTTTTCTAGTGTAAATCCACCTATTTTCTAAACGCTTTATACAGGACAGGTAACAGTTCCACCCCCCGTTCCCTCTGCCTGCCTGACCTGTTCCCATTTGTAACCATTCTGCGAATGGCAGAGGGTGAACGAAAGTAGGGAGAGACCCTGTTTTTTTTATAGTAAAATGTAACATATGTTTGAACACAGTCTTGCAAAAGAATGTTTTTAAAGGTTGTGGAAGAACAAAAAT
Organism: Lepisosteus oculatus; assembly: GCF_040954835.1. NCBI lineage: Eukaryota > Metazoa > Chordata > Actinopteri > Semionotiformes > Lepisosteidae > Lepisosteus > Lepisosteus oculatus. The sequence continues at coordinate 26,633,652 of NC_090705.1, forward strand.
TATCACAGTGTGAACTATAATACTAATTATTGATTGAAATTAAAAATTACACATAAAACACGTTTTAAAAGAAAGAGGATTGCAGCAATACTACCAGCTATATAAATACATATATTTACATCCTTAAATTAATATAGTTATTAATTTCTTTAGATAATTGATTCCATATTATATTCTCTATTTAGCAGATTCTAAAAATTATTTCTGTATTTCTGCGAATACGCTCATTATTAGAGTAAACAAAAGCATTCTTTTGAATAGCTACTGTACCAGGGACCTCAGCCTCAAATAATAGGCAGTGAAAACATTTGTCTGTCTCTGTGGGGAAGGGGGACTGTCTTTCATTGGAAGGTTCGCCAATTCTACTCTGAGAATGTAGGGGGGAGGAAAAGTGCCTGCGGTCTTTTTTCACTGACAAAGTTGTGTTAAGAAAAACTACATTATGCTTAAGAGCTGCTAAACCGATTCTATCTAACCCCATTACCCCCATTTTGATTAAAATCACAAATGCGTGTTTAAATTAAATGCCTTTATTGATTCACAATCTGACAATGCAATGTAAATAATTATCTTTGTCTTCTAAGTCCCTTAATTAACTTAAAGCATAGTTTTCTCATTTTTATTTTTTAAATTAATTTTAGAAAAGGGTCATCTATGCAAAAAAGTTGTTTTTATTCAATACCACTCGATGGTTATATTAATAGAGATAAGCTCTCTATTTAAGCTCAGATCAAAGAGCAAACACAGATCAAACGGTAATATCTCACATACTGGGACTAATCTGTGATCTGAGATGTGGTTGAGTGTGGGTTGTGGTGCTCTAGCACGCTAGCTGGTCTCTGTGTGGTTCGGGCCGGCTGGCTGTGCCAAAAAATAAATAGAACATTAAACCATTAGACATGCAATAAGGTTTTTGTTTTACTTTTATAATAATAATAATAAACTTTATTTTATATAGCACCTTTAAAGGTGGCTTCTCAAAGCGCTTTACAGGACGACAATAACAATAAATAAGAAGAATACAACAATAAATAAGAAGAATACACAAGATTAGACACAATTACAATTACAACAATATAACAATAACAATAGAGGAGACCGTGGAAGGTGATACTAAGAAAAGCAGAGGGGTGAAAAATGGAACCAGTTAAGTAAAGGCTTTTCTGAAGAAGGTTTTGAGTCTGGATTTGAAGGAGTTTAGAGAAGGTGACTCTCTGATATCCTTGGGCAAAGAGTTCCAGAGCTTGGGAGCATGACAGGAGAAGGCCCTGTCACCCATACAATGTAGACGGGCTTGGGGGACAGTAAGGAGGGAAGAATTTGAAGAGCGGAGGTTGCAAGGTGGGTAGTAGGGCGATAATAGTTCAGACAGGTATTGAGGTGCCAAGCCATGTAGAGCCTTATAGGTGAGCATGACGATTTTAACGTCTACGTGGAATTTGACAGGAAGCCAGTGCAAGGAATCCAGGATAGGAGTAATGTGAACACTTGCACTAGACCTGGTCAGGATTCTGGCTGCTGAATTTTGGACATACTGCAGTTTGTTCAGAGTAGATTTAGATACCCCAGCGAGTAGAGCATTGCAGTAGTCAATTCGAGAGAATACAAATATGTTGATCAGCTTTTCAGCCACAGTTAATGATAGCATAGGGCGTAGTCTTGCGATATTTCTAAGGTGAAAAAAATATGTTTTGACAGTATGTTGTACATGTGGGTCGAATGTTAAGCCAGAATCGACTATAACCCCAAGGTTTTTCAATTTTGATTGAAGCTCAAGTACAGAGCCATCTACAGATAGGGTTACAGGACTGGCTTTACGAAGTTGATGGGGAGTACCAATAAGCATGACTTCAGTCTTGTCGCAGTTAAGATGAAGGAAGTTTTGAGTCATCCAAATTTCTATTTCAGAGATGCAATTAGATAGAATAGAGACAGCCACATCAGTGTCAGTTTGGGTATGGATGTATATTTGAGTATCGTCAGTGTAAAAATGAAAGCTGAGGCCATGTGATCTTAAAAGTTGACCAAGTGGGAACATGTAAATGCTGAAGAGCAAGGTCTCAGTATTGAGCCCTGGGGGACACCAGACTTGACAAGACCAATTTCAGACCTGTACCCATTGAGAGAGACAAAGTGACAGCGATCAGTGAGGTAAGATTTAAACCATTTGAGGGCAGCGTCAGAAACTCCAAACACAGTCTCGAGACGAGAAAGTAAGATGTTATGGTCAACAGTGTCAAAGGCAGCACTGAGATCAAGAAGGATGAGTATGGAGAGAGAACCAGAATCAGAAGCTATTAGGAGATCGTTGGTGACTTTGACCAGGGCAGTTTCTGTGCTGTGAAGTTGACGGAAGCCAGATTGGAGGTGTTCGAAAAGGTTTTTTGTCATGAGGTGGTGACAGCACGTTCTAGAATTTTAGAGAGAAAGGGTAAGTTGGAGATGGGGCGAAAGTTGTTAAGATTGTAGAGAGCCATGTTAGGCTTTTTTGGCACTGGGGTAATAGCAGCAGTTTTGAGGACCGTTGGTATAATGCTAGTGCTCATGGATTCATGTATAATATTGAGGACAATGGGACAGAGAGAATAGAAACAGGACTGGAATAAAGTGGTGGGAAAGGGATCTGAAATAGATGTGGTTGGTTTTATGTGCGTCACTAGTTTGTTTAGGGATGCTGAGTCAAGAAGAGAGAAGCTGGAGAGATGGGAACCAGAGAAGTTGGATGAGGAGGGAGGAGGTATGGAAATGATATGCATAGTGGAGAGAATGTGATGCTGGATGTTGTCAATCTTAGCACTAAAGAAATCTAAGAATGTGTTGCAAGTTGTGATGAGGCAGGTAATATGATAGGGCAGTTTGGCTTGAGCAGTCTGTTGATGGTGGAGAAAAGATGTCTGGGGTTGTTTTGGTGATTTTCAATGATGTAAGAGAAGTAGGTGGATCTAGCAGACTCTATAGTAACCTTATAATCAGATAAGTAATCTCTCCAGGCCTGATAATGTACATTTAGGCCGGAAAGACGCCACCTACACTCAAGTTTGCGAGAGGCTGTCTTCATGGATCACAGATGGTCATTGTACCAGAGGGAAGGATGGGAGAAGGAGATGGTTCGAGTTTTTAAAGGAGCAAAGGTGTCGAGGGTAGATAAAAAAGCATTGTCAAGCAACTGTATTTTGTTCTCTAGAGGGTCAAAGGAAGAGAAACAGGATAAGGAGGACAGAAAATAATTTTTAAATTATACATTTTAAACACTTTAACTTTGTAAACGCAACAAACATTCTGTACAGATACAGTATAATCACATTCTCCTGTCTTCCTGTAAAACAAATTAGAAGGTGATTAAGATAACAATGCATCACCCACTGAGTGGAATGTTCTTTTTTACAAGTGTAAAAAGAGGCGATACATGTATCCTCTATAACTCTTCAGTTAACAGAGAAATTCCGACAGACCCTCACAACATTGTCCAATAATACTCTTCTTCTGTCTAATTTTTAGTTTAGCAGGATTTGCGTGATAAGCACATTGGGTTTAATGGGGATGACATTACCCACGTCTATTATCACTGTACAACACTACTTCAGGTGGGTGGCTGCATCAGTCTGCGTAGTTTGCTAAGGAACAAGTAATAGGTTTATTCCATGCAGAAGAGAGAAGAGAGAAAACACAACATTTCGGCTGTGAAGCCTTCTTCAGGTGTGAGGGTCTTCAGTTCAAAATGAAATACTTGGAGTTTTTATATTTTTATATTTAGAAATATAAAAAATGTCAATATGGTGTCCATAATATTTGCTATTTTAGTTTTTCGAAGACATTTTTATTTGTTAAAAGAAAACTCATGGCAACAGCTAGGCTTGAACTGTTAACCCGAGGCATATAAGGCACACGCGTAAGCTGTCACACCACAGACTTAATCACATGTAAAGGAGTGAAACTGAAGCAGACATATCCAAAGACAGTATACTACTGTGATAATTTGAGCAACAGTACATGAATATAATTATATTGTTATTAATTTCTTTAGATACACGATCCCATATTATATTCCCTATTAATCAAATTCTTAAAGTATGCTTTTGTTTACTGTGATAATGAGCACATTCACAGAAAAGATTAAAAGTCAGAAGGAGCACGGAAAAAAGTTTCCAAAATAACCACATGTAAGACTTTGATGCTTAAAAGGAAAAAATACTGGTGTGTATTTTTTTTATTTGAACTACCGATACCAGCCATATACAGTTTACATAATATGTTTATGTTCCTAAATTAATATCGTTTATGATATCAGAAGTGTTGTACTCCTCTTTTAATCCTCAGCTACTAAAATTTCCCTTTAGTTGTAAAATTCCATATAAATATTCAATACTAAGTGGGTTAAAACATGCACAGTAAAGAGATAAAATTTTTCACTACCAACCAATGCACGACGAGTGCCCCTGTTGGTCATTTTGGCCAGCCAATCATGTACTGCGGTATGACGTAGGTAGTTGCGTGCGGTACAGGTTTGTACCACACACTTTGAATGGCTGCATCTGTATATAACTTGATGTAAACAAATTCATAACATGAGAATTACTTATCAAAAGCTATGTACAGTAAGTGAAACACCTCATCATATAAAGCAGAATAATACAAACTCAAAATCCTTTACAATTATGCATCTTGTTTGAGTATTGGGTTTAACCTCTCTTTAATTTGTAAACTCTTTCTGTATTTGCTCTGTTTTTACTCATTATAAAAACTACATTTATACAATTATTTTGACAGGAGAAAAGATGTTCTGGGCTCAATAGCTTTCTCACCGCAGCATACATTACTACTTCAGCACATCAGTACTACTATAGGTCACACCTCTACCTTAACAAAGCCAGTAGTAAAATGAGACTGTAAATGCACAGTATGTAGTATCACTTTCACGTAACCCATCTGTATGCCTTTGCTTTAACACATTGAAGTCATAGCCCTTTTAAAGCCCTTCCCCTTTACAAAAAAAGGGGAGTCTAGATTTGAATGAGCTCAGGGAAGGTGGCTCTCTGATATCCTCAGGTAAACCAAGAGAATAAAGAAACCCACAATAGATACAATATCTGCCTTACCACATTTCTCAAACTGCCTCAAAGTCAGGCGCAGCATAAAATCCTCTATAATAGTGCCATGATGGACACACCAAGAGTTCACGAATGCACCAAGGAAAAAAATACCAGCTCCACAAAACAGATCAAAGACACAGACCAAATATTGTATGTTACATTCCCACTTTAGTTACAGCAAGTGGAAGTAGGGAGCAAAAAATAAACGGATATAAATAACATGCAGACACAAACTGAGTAACAATACAAAGTGTATTTGCAAGAATAGCAATTCAAGATAAAGATTACAGTAATACACTGTTATATTTAAAATAAAACTCTATGGGCACTACATGGTGGGGGAAGCTGCCCACTAACTTCCTTTCCCAAATACTTCACAGGGCCAACTTGATACGTCTAAATCCCAACGGGATACAACATTCACTCTTGCCTCATGAAAACAAAAATCCAGAATTATATCAACATATTTACTAAAGTTATCTGGCTGAGTAATCTCACTGTGTTAAAAGTTGCCCCATTGCTCACTGAGTCTTCACACTCTTCAGTATAATGAAGACCCATGAGCTCATATGGAAGCGCTAAATAGGGTTAGGGGTAAGGTTAATAACTTCTTTTTTAATAGATCTCAGATTTGTTTTAAAATTTGCATCTATTATAACTCTTAACACAGTGGCGAATATAATTGTGATTCTCTCATGATAAAATAACATGCAATAATATGCAAACATATTCACATTTCTGATGATTATACAAATCACATTATGTCAGATATTAATATTAATGATAAAGTAATAACATGAAAAAAACTAACCAGTCTACAGGAACCTTGGAAAGAGCAAGTTGATTTTAAGATGCCAAATTAAGTTTATTTACATGTATGCAGCATTCAGAACAAGAAAGTTACACTTGTAGCACATAGCACCTATTTCATCTTAACTTTTGTAATATAGCATTGAAGGGATTGTTTTGTGGCACCCAGCACTCACAGCAGGGGAAATGGAAACACATGACATACACATTCCCAATGGTCACTGATGCAGCTTTTAGCTAAGTAGTCCCTGGTTTTAATATGGTCTTTTAAACACAAAGATTTTAGTCACTATGTCTAATATATTTCTATAGTCAAAATCTTAAATACCGTAAATAAAATGATTCCCTTATAATTAAATGAAATTAATACATATACTATATTAATTTTTTAAAATTTAAATATTTACTTTACATGAAGGATCTCTTAAGCCCATAGTGGTACTGGGGACATATCAGATGATAAATTGAGGAAGGGAGACAACTTCAGCCTCAACCTGGGCATCCAGTCAAAAGGATGCAGTGTCTCAGAGTTCAGTGCATTTGTAAACTAAGAACTACAGGAGCTCCTGTGTTGATGTTAGTAGTTTTTTAATAAATTGAATGATTTTTCAATAAGATTAACTACAGAAGGTAATCTTTTTCTGTTTCAGCTAAATTAGATAAATAGAAAGTTGAATCAATCAGGATCTCAGAGTTTAATAAGCGAGCACATGGCTTTAAAACGTTTTGCATAACAAGACCATAAAAAACAGACCTTTAAGTTTAGATTTGATATTGTTTTTCATAATTTCCATGAGAGGAGGGTTGAACAGAAGTACTAAATGTATTGTGCTAACACAGCCACTTGTAAGAGCAATGTAACTTTCTGCTCATTAAAACAAACTACAATATAGTCAGGTAGACAGATTTTAAATAATTCAAGCAAAATTATCTGTTTATCAAAATTAGTTACTTTGCAACCAATACAAAACTTCTCAAAAGGTTTCCCTGTCTTTTGTGCAAACTCAAAAAAGTTTTGATTTGGTATAATTTCAAAACCTTTGTATGATCAAAACAAAACACCCACTAGGCACACCATGATCTGACATGCAGGTGTGAAGTAGGGTTAATAAGTTATTTTTAAAATTTTCAGATTTGTGTTCAGATTATCTGTTGTAACTGTTAATACAATGGTGAATTAATTTAACTGTGGTTCTACTGTTTATCACCTAATATTGTGATTGTTATACATTTGTGTTATACCGGTGATGTGGTTGTTGGGTTTAGTCATAGGTTCAGTCGAATCATTTTCACACTGAAAAAAAAATGCATGTGCTCTGTTGTTGTTAGTGGTTTTACAATTAATCGAATATACATGTTTATTTATTTGTGGTGTAAGATGACCAGAGGAAGGGTCATCCAGGACAGGTATTTCAGGAACGATCTGCTCAATATACTTGACTTAGACCTGACCAAGATGGCCGCTGAGAGAAACCAGCTGACCCACAGATGGAAAGGGCTCAGTCCGAAAAATAACGAGACACAGGTGTGTCTCATCAGGAAACAAAATATATATGCCCTGGAAACAGTGTACCAGCACGGAAGCTAGTAGGTGAATGCATTTTGGAGGAGATAGTGGAATTCAGTTGGTGGTGATACATATTTAAGGGTAACGGATAAACGGAAGAAATAAAGGATTACGGTTTACGGTTTGTGATTTGGATACGGCGCGGATTTGTGGAACTTTACGGACTTTGGAACTCGGACTGAATAAGGATTGAGAGAACAAATTGCAGACTGGCTTGGAAGACAGATGAACTGGAGAAACAGAGAAAAACTCCACGAAAATAAAAGAAGAGAAGTGTGGTGTGAGTACTTTTGTCTCTATTACATAAACCTTTCCCCCGGAGACACCACAGTGAGTTAGGTTGTTTTACATATTGTTAAGCCACAGTGTTAAAATATATACTGCAAGTAATTAAGACAAATCATACACAAAACCTTTTTCTCCCCATCAGGCATTCCTTATATGCGAATCACATGAAGTCATATCCACAGATATACTGAAAACCTGTGTAGCGTATGTCAATGATCGGATACCTTATAAATATACAGTACTTTATATACTGTATGATACCATCTGCTTTTACACTACAAAAACTTTAAGCAACTGTGGAATATATTTTTATATTCAAAATATAAAGTATTTTGTTTTCCTGATTACTTGTTGCTGAAATTTGCATTAACACAAAATACAGATTATTCTAATGTGGATTAAACCTGAAAGAAGTGCATCGCATTCACATTAAGCTATATTATATAAACTATTTTTATATATCCAAATGAGTAATTTTATTTAAGTAAAATATTCCCTATTTTCTTTTTTTAAATTAATTTAATATTTAACATATCATACAGTATAAAATTAGTAAATATCTAAACACTATACAACTTAAATTCTATAATTGGAAACAGATCCCAAGGGGTTCAGAATGAGGTGTTAAGCCATCACTTTCTCACCTGGTAGTTTTATAAAGTAGTGCAGGGCCTCCAACAATATTTTTAAACAAATGCAGTACAGTGGTGTGGGGTGGATCCCATGCACCATGATTTGTTGCATTATCCGACGTGCATTCTAAATAGCTTGATCTGTAAGGAAGGTTACAGTTAGCAACACTCTAATAGATCATGAACTTTTAATTAATTGTTTTGAGGATTTTCATTTTTTTAAAAAAGCTTTAACTAGCATGTCATAATAATTCATACCTGTGTCATTAGTTTTTTTTAAACTGATGAAGTAATCAAAGGAGTTTCATTTTTAAATAGAAAATTCAAAGAACCTTTAAAGACTTGAAGAACAATTCAAGATGTTAATTTTAAGTCCTTTCTGCATGAAGATTAGACTTCTAAGGCTGGAGTTTATGGCAGGAAGGGGGTTAACTGATTAGGATTCCAGATGTGAGCTAGGAAACTCCCTGGGGACTTAATCCCTGACAATTTGGCCAAAAAGCTGTAAAATGGCAAAACAAGTGACCTCCCCCCTTTACCATAATAACGAGTGACATCAGAAGCAGCAGGAAAACCCTATATAAACTGGAAGTTTGTACCGGCACTTTGAACAATACTTCGGTTTTGTTGTTTCTTGCGGGAAACAAGACTTCGGCGTTATTGTTCCTTGCATGCAATAAACTCATTTGTTTAACTTCATATCGTGATCCAGAACCTTATTCTTTCTGTTACAACAGACTCAACCCATTTTTGGAGCCATGTATTTAAAAACATTAAAATGAACAACTTCTTGCATTACCCTGGGGATTCTACACTAAGGAAATCAGAGATCCCTAATAAAACACAGAATAGCAAACTCTCTTAGCAAAGTTCAAATACAGTACTTACAGATGCAGCCATTCAAAATGAGTGAGGGTGTGGCGCAATATACCGCATTATACCGTATGCATAATTACATTATGATAATAGTATCCAGAAGCACCTGGTAAGACCACCAGGTTTATATTATTAATAATGTAGCACTTTCAGGATCACATGGGTATGCACCCTACCAGCTGGCGGATCAAACCCAGGCCTCCGGTATTACTCAACAGGGAACCAGCCAGTCAAGCTACAGTGAGATCTGCCCTTACCCCCGATGGATCAGCCATATGGTGTACGCATTACTGAAGCTAGAAGTTTAGCTTTTGTCACTAATGAAACCACTAAATAAAGACATAAATATAGAAATCCCAACATTACAAACTCCAAGCGTTTCATTTTGTCTATTGCTACAATATTGACAGCAGTGTAGTTACAAGGAACATGTCAAGATGTTTCCAAAATAACCACAATTGAATGAGAGTCCCCATTTCCCCCATTTTGATTAAAATTGCAAACGCGTGTTTAATTAAATGCCTTTATTGATTCACAATCTGACAATGCAACGTAAATCGTTATCTTTGTCTTCTAAGTATCTTAATCAACTTTCAGCATAGCTTTCTCTCCATTTAGATTTATTTTTCATACCATCGCTGAACAAAGAAGGAGCATATTGTACTTCTTCATCACACGTGGAAAGATTAGATTGTAATCATTTTTATTTTTAAAATAAAGTGTCATCTATACAAAAAAGTTGTATTTATTTAATACCACTTGATAGTTATATTAATGGAGATAAGAATTAAAGTTGTATACTGTTTAGACTTTTAATCATTTTAAACTGTATTACAACATGTTAAACATTAAACATGAAAAAGTCTGTATATTTTATAAAAGCAAGATTGCTCAGTTGGACAGTATAAGGCAAGTATGTTTTTTTTTAATATTTGTAATTCTTGCATGCTACAGAACCCTAAACAGACAATACACACTAGCCGAATATTTGAACAAGATAAGAAAGAAACAGACCCTGATGGAGTACAGGCTCAGTGGCCACAGCCTGGCCATAGAAACTCAGCTAGGCTGTGTCCCAATGATGTTCAATATGTTTACAGTATATGTAAATATTTTATGATATGTTTTTGTTATAAATGTCTGTAATATGTCTGTAGATTTTATTTTTATATTTTGTTTTGTTTTATGTTAGTTTTATTTGCTTTGGCAACACTGATTGTACCCATCGGTCATGCTAATAAAGCACCTTGAACTTAATTGAATTGAGAGAGCGAGTGAGCGCCACAGAGAGCAAGAGAGACAGAGAGCAACACACTTGGATCTATTTGGGTAGTTACACAGGGAGAAGGTGGTAATGGGTACAAGTATAACAGGGGTGAGAAACCAGGGAACTATTTACAAGAATCCGGGCAATCTCACCAAACTGTATGCCCATTTTGCATTGGGTCAGCTGCACTGGTCAGTGGCTTTCCTAGTCCCAACCCTGACTACTACTTCCATCCTGCCCCTCGCCACGTACCCCAGCTGAGCGCTCTTCAGCCGCAGTGTCAGGCAAAAGCGCTACAATAATATCTTTCATGTTGCATTGGCATGTTCTTTTTTGCAAGTGTAAAAAGAGGCAATACACAACGTGTCTCCTCTATAACTCTTCAGTTTACAAAGAAATTCTGCCAGAGCCTCACAACATTGTCCAATAATACTTTCATTGTGTCTAATTTTTAGTTCAGCAGGATTTGAATATAATTATATTGTTATTAATTTCTTTCCATATTTCTATATTCCATATTATATTCCGTATTAATCAAATTCTAAAAATCTCAATATAGTGTCCATAATATTTTCTATTTTAGTTTTTCAAAGAAATTTGTATTTGTTAAAAGAAAGCTCATGGCGACAGCTGGGCTTGAACACCCGACAGCACAGAAGACACACGGTTAACCCATTACACCACAGACGTAATCATGTAGGAAGGAATGAAACTGAAGCAGACATTTCCAAAGAAAGTTTACTACTGTGATAATTTGAGCTACAGTATATGAATATAATGATATCATTATTGATTTCTTTAGATACGCGATTCCATATTATATTCCTTATTAATCCAATTCTAAAAAGTATGCTTTTGTTTACTGCAATAATGAGTGTATTCGCAGAAAAGGTTAAAAAGATTATAACTTTTTACAAAGTATATAAACTCAGTGTGGTCAGAGGGAGCATATAAAACATTTCCAAAATAACCACAGGTAACCAAATGAAAGACTTTGATGCTTAAAATGTTTAGGAAGAAAGTGAAATACTGGTGTGTATTTTTTATTTAAACTACCAATACCAGCCATATATAGTTTAGATAATATGTTTATGTTCCTAAATTAATATTGTTTATTACCTTCAGATGCATTATGCTCCTCTTCTTTTTATGCTCTGCTACTAAAATTTCCCTTTAGTTGTAAAATTCCATATAAATATTCAGTACAAAGCAGATTAAAACATGCACAGTAAAGAGATTAAATTATTAAATAGTTTCACTAACAACTCATGCACCACGAGTGCCCCTGTCGGTCATTTTGGCCAGCCAAATCAAGTACCGTGGTACACCGTAATTGCGTGCAGTATGGGGTTGTACTATACATTTTGAATAGCTGCATCTGTAGGTTCCTCTGTGTCTGTCTTTTTATCCTACACTTTTGACAACCCTAACCCTAACCCAGATCTAAACAGAAGTCCTTTTCATTAACGTGTCTCACACCTAGAACAACAAGTTCTCCATTACCCCTCCTTTAAAAAAAATGATTATTGTACCCCAATAATTGTTTTCATCAAGTGACTTTGTCAAGTGGAGAAGTCATTAAAGGGGTGAATGAAATGAAACAGATTTCTGCTTTTACCTGAAATGTATTTCAGTACCTAGACATGTACTAATTTAACTGAAAACTAGCATTCTTTACTGTAACAGTACAACTTAAAGACCAACAGTGGTGTCCATTACTAATAATTGAAAACACTTCCATAATTAAAATATACTATTCAGTAAGAACTACTGAAATTCTCTTAAACTTTAAATAAACTTTAAAAAAAAAATACATGCAAAAAAAAACCTTTGCCGTGTCCTACACTAAAAATTAAACCCAAAAACAGTAAACTATAGCAACAAACCAAAGCTTTACAAACCATAGTAAAGGAGCAAGAGTCAAGAAAACAAATGTCAAAAAGACGTTGAAGAACAAAATAAGTAAAACAGCAAAACTAAACTGCATCACAACAAAGCAAAGACAAAAAATAACAATTTAGGACATTAAAAAAATGTTAAAACATTACAAAGCTGGACTCATATTAAGAAATCAATAAAATCACCATTAATATAAAAACAGGAAATAAAATCAGTCCAGTATCTTTTGCTGGGGGATTAAGCCAGTCATTTGTTTTATGCTTAACCTGGCTCCATGAACCCTGAAGAAACCCTTACCAAGTACCCTTAAGAAAGGCCAAATCACCAAAGGCAGTTTTGGTCTACACAGCACGAGAGAAGGCCCGGTTTTCTTCAGCAACACTGGACTGCAGTAATGCTGCTGTTATCCAAATCAGTGCCTACTGTCTCCTGTTGGCACTACAGTGAGAACACAAAACTGTTTAAACCAGAGAAGTACACACACATCAGACCGATTGTTACAAATGGGGGGTTAGGAAAACAATAGACAAAGGTAAACAATGGGAAATGACCTAGGTCCTAGCAGATTAGTCAGTAAGAAAAATAAATAATACCTCCAGGTTGTAAACATTTTGCCAAGACTATATCCAGGTGGCTGTTATGATTAGAGGAACATGAGTCCTTTGTTTTCCTGTACAGATTTAGTGAATTTGGTGAAAATTCATGCACATTGGGATAAAAAAATATATTTATTTAAGAATTACCATACACACTAAACATAGAACACTCAAGCTACTCTATTTAAAAGTTTACAGTCAAGGTGTTAATAAGTCAAAGACAGTCAACAGCAGAAATATCTACAGATAACTCTAGGTGTGGGAAACCAAAAAGATTTCTGCAAAATAAGGTACTGAATATTTGCCTGGCAACATATTTTGACTTCTCCAAAAATAATTACAAAAGAACTCTGAGAAGATGGTAAAAAAATGAACCACAACTGTATTAAACAAATCTAAGCAGTATTGGATGTAACAGCAAGGCATATCATTATTAAACATTTCTAACAATCTTTCTGTTGCCTTGACAAAGACATTAACCTCAGACCTCAGAGGTCACAGTCAATCACCCAAAAGATGACCAACAAATTGGGAATATGCAGGGTGGCTACATCATATATCTAACCTGGTGTAGGCATCCTCTCACAAGGCACCAGTAAATGAAGGGGTTTTTGTGTTTAACTGGGACAATTATTAATTGTAGCAGTAAGTCACAAAATGATTCTTTGCTGGGTATTAGAATCAACCTTGCGGGATAACTCAAACAACACACACACACGGATACTAATACACGAGAATACATTTATTACTACATAAAATGTGCATATAAACATAACAGATCTTATCGTGAGGGTTAGCAGAATACAAAAGGTATATATTAAATCACGAAGAGTTACAAACCAAGAGGGACATAAATTCAGTATATCATTCATTTAGACCATTTCGTAAATGAACTTGGATTACAACTTCTACACTAGATACTCAAAAGCAAGTACATCACTCATAGGAATTAAATTGATATCAACTGGTGTTGAGGAAACAGTTGAATTCTCAAGCTGTAATGCAGAATGTTGAATACTCATCCAATCTGTGTGGATTCAGATCTCCCACGGACACAAACAGCAGTGGCAGACATGTTGCTGTGTCCAATCAGCGCTCTCTGGCTCAGTGCCAGGCAGTGCTGTTGCGGCTTGCGGTGTGGTGGGAGAGATTCCTGCTGCAATGCGCTGCTGATGCTCTCTGAATACCGGCAAGTTAGTGTTGGCTGAAACTAGCAGAGTTTGTGCACAGGAGAAAAGTGACTGCGGGTCCAAGCAGGTCACTCTCTTTAGACAGGAAGAAGACTGATTTGTTCCTGATGTAGCGCTGGTCCTAAATACTGATTTCAGCTGTCCACAGTTCCGACCGTAGTTCACTTGTTGATCAGGTGAGCTTTCGCGGCGGGTTCACAAGGCTTGCTGCTGGGCTAACCGCAGGTGGATCCTTTGGTTACGCACTGGCAACCTCCATTCCCAACTCTTAGAACAAAGCAAAGTCCTGGCACTCAGACGCACTGGCCATTATGTGGTCGTCCGAGCTGCGTTTGAGAATTTCCAGGAGGGGCTGAGTCTGAGAATGTCCAAGAGGCGCATTGAGGAAGCCCTGTGCTGCCTGTTTTACCTGGAGGAACTACGGTCGTTCATTGGTTGAAAGTCTCATGGGCATCCGAGACCCACGTGGGTTCAACCTGCCCCACCAGTTCCCGACCACCCAAAGACGAGCAACAACACACCCCGACCCTAGGTTTGCAAACAAACTTAGGATGAGACTCTCCCAGAATCTCCCAGACTTTAAGGCACCAGAGATGACTATTTGTTAGGGTGGTTGATGTGTCTCAGCCTTGGGAGTTGTTCCCTATCAGGACACTCCACCAGACAGAAAAACACCCTAATTGTGAACCAAATGAAATGGCCTCTCTGTATCAAGCACCACTGAGATGAAGGAGAGAGGGACTGGCAAGGGAGCAGCAAACTCAATTCCCATACTCCAATAAGCCCTGCCGCTACACTGGCAACATTACTAATCTTATGTCTACAATGTTTTAGTTTTAAATAAAGTTTAAAAACCTAACCTAACCTGGAGCATGAGTATGTAACAGAATTCTGACAAGATTGTCTGCAACAGAAGAAATATTGTGTCTTGCAAATAAATTTAAACGATGAAATTAAGATTTTCATGTATGTATATTTTTTAAGTATCATAGTCCAATAATTTATAAATGTGTAAAGAACACTCTGTTCACATGTTTTTGGGAAATTCTTGTAGATTTCAGAGACCTTGAAAATAGATATACTTCATTATCTATACATAGAGAGAAGGGAAAAGTTATTAAAAGTGTTATTTGAAAATTCCATAAATGTTTTAGAAGGGAGAAAATATGTGTCTATAGTTATATTCATTAAGTAACACTCATAGGATTAATAGAAGAATTGCAATTAATTTAAATACAAGAAAATGAAAAATTATTTTTACTAAACTAAATTATCATATTAAAGTGGAATATTTGACAAAAGCAAATGGCAATATCTTTTTATTTCCACAGACAATAACTTATCGGAAGACATACTCCAGTTGTCATTGGAAGAAAACATGGTATCAGTAGCTGAAAAAGCAATAGGAGAGATCATTAGTAAACATTCAAAATAATGAACACTGAGGGATTGACCTTTAGGGCAAACCAAACCTAATTGGAAGAAAATTAGATTGCACACCTTGTAATTCAGTATATTTAGATATAGAAAAAAGCAGTCAGGCAATTAACTGCAGTGTTATGGAAATAAACAGTAAATATGTCGAGCAGTAACACAGCAATTGTTTTATAACCAAAATCATTAAAAAGAAAAAGGCAAGCATTTTTTAATTTGACATTTTAATTCTTAATACATCTTGTTTTAAGGAAAGATCAATATCCAATTCATGATGTATTGCAAAGTAATTTAGCTATTTTCAGGTCATTTAAAATGTAAAATGAAAAAAATAAAATAATGAAGTTTCCCTTTTATACTTTATCACTTTATTCTTAGTATTTCAGTTTTTTACTTTTTTTGCAAGATGTAACAACATTTCTATTTTGCAGAGAAGATCTGGGAATAAAAAACAACAAGTTTTTTCAACCCTTTTTGTTTGAATTTTTGTTTTTCTCTTATTAAGGAGAAGTGCTCAAACTACATATTTACATACAGGACAAAATTCACATCTGGCTCCAGCTCAATTCTGCTGTCTAATCTCATTGCTATCTGAAAATCCTCCCTTCCTCCTCTTTAAAACATACATTCAGAGTTCATGGAGGGTTTTTTCAAGCTTTGGAAATCTATAAGGCTAAAGTCCATTAAAATTAATCTCCCCAAGGGATAGTAGATATTAATGTCAAATTTAAAAAATGTAATAGTGCTGCCTGTTGTTTTCTTTTCGATACAATGAGTAGAATTTAAGCCAGGGCTCTCTGTGAACGGACACCATGGATTTTATCATTGTCAATGAGCAATTCTTTTCACATGGATTATTTTTTTACTTGTTTTCTCCATGATAGAAACTGGAAGGAACAAGACTGCTATGTCTCCAAATGGTATGAACTGAATGAAATCTTTCATGCAGGCCTAAAATCAAATTTTATGCCAGTACTACCAAAACAGTTCTACTAGAACTATTATGCCTGTAAATCCACTCGCTCTTCTTTTTGTTTATAGGCCCCATAGAAGCAATAATAAATGTAAATGTATAATAATGTAATGATAAATGTAACCTATTTTGAGTTTGTGGGATACTGCTTTATTTGGTCATATTCAGGTATGTAGCATAAAAACCTCTTAAACAGTAAATCTGCCATATGAACTCACATATACCATGGTTTCCATTGTATACCTTGTGCATAATTGCACATAAACAAAAAACTAAGGCTTCTGGAAAAGCAATTAGGTAATAGTTATTATTTAAATTTCATTTAAATAAAACTTCTGAATAAAAATGCAAATAGCAGTCTTTTAAACATCAGTGGTTTAAGTTCTGTGCGATTTCCTTGTACATTTGTTTACATTTGAAATACAGATTTTTTTTAATTTAAAATGCCTATAAATAATTAAGTGAAGATTGTGAAAAAAATCACATATTACCCTCAAAACAAAGCAAGAAAAAGTGTCCTGCTACTTGATGGTTGCAGAGAGGGGTGCTAGGGATGGGTTGCATCCATTTTATAAAATTTGATGTGTGAAGAAGCACAAACCAGAAGCTCTTTATGGTGTGAAGCCAGTAATACACCTTTGGAGCAGTTTGGTTTGCAACCACGTTTATTGACTTTATTATGCCACTTTGTTGTGTACTGGAAAATGAAACTGTTGATGAAACGACAGCTAGGCCAGCTAGAGAGAAACCAAAAGCTCTTTTTAAACACCAGCTTTCTCCCAGATTGACTGTCTGTGCGAGTGAGTGCTTGTGTGGAGTTTATACAGATCCAACCATTAAAAATGCGCAGAGTACGCTGCATTAAATGTGTTAAAATGCGTGGTGCATCATACCGCAGTATACCGCATTTTAATTGAATTATGAAATAGTATCCGGAAGCACCTTGTAAAACCACCAGGTGGAGCAAATAAAGCTTAACATCTCATGTACAGGATTTGAGCTGTCGCCAGAAAACGCCTGGTTTCTAATCCCGGTCACTGCAGAGGGACAATCTTTTTCCCAATTAAGAATTTAAGTTTTTAGACTTTTAATAATTTTAAACTGTGTATTACAGCATGTTAATCATTAAACATTAAAAAGTCTGTATATTTTATAAAAGCAAGATTGCTCAGTTGGACAAAAGTACACAACCTTCCACATTCATCATAAATAATTTAATTATTCATAAATATTTTACGCATCAAAGTCTTTGTTCTTGTGCTTGTTCTAACATTATTAAGATTATATTCTGTACTTCAATTCAATTCAACTCAATTCAATTTATTTTTATATAGCACCTTTCACAATAAGGTTGCCCCAAGGCGCTTAACAATGCAATTGAAGATACATTTTGTCAATACAGAACAGAAGACCAGAAGACAATGGAGGAAAGGAACCATAAACTCCTTAGTAAGGAGAAAAGAAAAACCTCTAGGGGTCCAAGGTCAACTGGCTGCCCAACCCCTTTGGGCATGCTAACATTATATAATTAAAATGTTTGTTTCTTATATATTGAATACGTAAAAATAGTCCACTATTGTAGCTTGTTGTTGGCTCTGGCGTGAATTTGTATATCTGGATAAACTAAGTGATGGTATTGTGATTAAGGATTTTCTTTAGGAATTTTCTAAGGAAATTCTTTAAGTTACAAAAAGGAAGGTTATTTTAACAATTGGCACTCCGAGATTCTGATTGATTCAATTCCCCTCATTTAGCTAAAACGGATAAAGAAATCATGAAGTAGTTACACTAAAGGAGCAAGTAATCCCAGTGGGCAAAAGACGTATAATATACGTCTATTAAAAGCATACAGATGCAGCCATTCAAAATGGGTGGGGTATTTCGCGGCATACCCCGGTGGGCATGTCGCGGTGTCACGCAGTATCACGCAGTATCACGCTGTTAATCGCGTCATTTGATGTCATGCCGGAAACTATCCGGCGTCACCTTGTAAAACCGCCAGGGTGAGCTTAACCTCTCATGTACAGTGTAGCGGCGAGGCTTATTAATAAGGCAGAATTAAGTGTTTCTGAGCTTTCCCAAATTAGGCCTCATCTCTCTGTTCATCTCTGTGGTGCAGCCACAGAGAAACTATTCATGAAGACTGATTTAAGGTTTCCTTTGATAAGGTTTCCTAGGACAGCTCCCAAAGGGGGATGCACTTAGCTAAGCCTGGCTATCATGATCAATGGTCATCCATTGGCGCCTATCTGTCTAGGGAGTGCCAGATGGACATCTGGACTGCATTCCTAAGTGTCAGGAGTAAGTGACTCATATCTCACCTTGATCAACCAATCAGGGACTGGTAGGGCCGAGTAACCCATGTGGGACTCTGATGCCCATGGAACTTTCAGCCAATCAATGAGCTGAAGTTCCTCCAGGTAAAAACAGGCAACACAGCCTGAGAGATTCGGTGGAATTCTGTGGACTTTTCTAAAGGGAATTCAAAGGAGAATTCCAGGGCAGGACGGCCCAGGAGCAGAAGGCTCCCAAGGGCAGGACATTCTCGCAGCGCGCCTCCTGACCATCCTGAGACTCAGCCCTGACAACCACGGAACGGCCAGTGTGTCCGAGTGCCAGAACTTTCCTTTGTTCTAAGAGTCTAGAGCGGAGGTTGCCAGAGAGTAACCAGAGGATCCACCCGAGGTTAGCACCAGCAGCAGGCCTCGTGAACAGGTCGGAACTGTGGACAGCTGAATCACTATTCAGAACTAGCTCTTCATCAGAAACGAACCGGTTCTCTTCCTGACTTGCTGGGACCCACAGTCATCTTCTCTCCTGTGTGCAAACTTTGCTAGTTAAAGCCAACACTGACTAGCCGGTCAGTGAGCATCTGCAGCGCACCGTCGCAAGCCGCACAGCACAGCCTGGCACCGAGCCAGAGAGCGCAGATTGGACAGCAACAGCCTGCAACTGTTTCTTTGTGCCTGCAGGAGATCTGAATCCCCAGAGATTGGATGAGTATTCAACTTCACTGCATTACTGCTCGAGAATTCAATTGTTATCCCAACCAGTTGATATCAATTTAATTCCTAAGAGTTATGTACTTGTTTTGAGTATCTCATGTAGAAGTTATAACCAAGTTCATTTACGAAACGTATGTCCTCTTGATATGTGTAACACTTCGTAACTGACTGAATATATACCTTTTGTATTCTGATAACCCTCTCGCTAAGATCTGTTAGGTTTATATGCATATTCTATGTATTAATAAATGTATCCTCGTGTATTAGTACCTGTGTGTGTGCGTTGTTTGAGTTATGTCGCATGGTTGGATTCTAAAGCCATCAAAAGAATCAATTTTGTGATTTACTGCTACAATTAATAATTGTCCCAGTAAATGCCCAAACCCTACAGAACTGGTGCCTTCAGAGAGCACACTACATTACATTTTGGCTTCCCTGGACGGGCGTGGCAAGACTGAAATGAGTCAACCAAGCGGAATAATTCATATAAAACGCCACGGGTTTCATACACGACAATACAGTGTGCTGAAAGCTGAAAGGAAAAAAAGTTCCCCTTGCTCTTTAAGCAGTGCTTGATTGTTTTGTGATCTTTTGCGATAAACCGGGTTGATTGCATACTTGATCTTGTGGTTTTCTGTGGTAAAACTGTGATTTCGTACTTAAAAGTAATACTCTTTAAGTTTAACGATGGTTGCTAAAAGGTCTGAATTCGAGTCGCTATTAAGCACTTTCTCTAGCAGCGACAAGTCTGACCACAATCTCCGTCATATCTCCGTCAGCGGAGAAGCTAGGAGAATAAACCTCCATTCTCTGAGAAACCTAGCGAAGGACATAGAGAGATTTGACCCTGCAGTGTCAGAGAATAATATCGAGAGTTATATTCAGGACCTCAGGTATACCCTGCAGTACCTGCCAAACGCCACAGAACAGGAGAAAGTGTTTCTGGTCAGGAAAACTACCAGCAGAGCTGTACATGAGTGGATGGCTAGGCAGATGAAAGAAGTCTGTAATGACTTTGAGCAGCTTTGTCAAGCACTTATCCAAGAATACAGTGCGTTTATTGACCCAAATGCCGCAATAGCCGCCGCCCTTAACATTAAGCACGAGAGAGCAGAGTCCCCTCGCGAATATTACGAGAGACTTAGACGAACTTATTTTGCAGGGTGAAATGATGAGGGTTGCGAAGAGAACACACATTTCAAGGGTTTATTCATTGCGAATCTCCACCCATCAGTCAGAAAGATGATCTTAATGCATACAGATGCAAAGACCATGAAAATGACTGATATTAAGAGATTCGTGCAGAAAGCTTGGGAGTATGATGTCCAAAGTCGCTCTGAGCAAAAACCTGTTAAAGCGACTGTGTTCGCCGTCAGAGCCAGCAGGGTTAATTCCCTCCTGCTCGAAGGAGTACAGGCTCCTGAGCTGGCTAAGCCCCGTTCCAAAGCAGGCACACAGGACCGCACCCAGCGTCCTAAGTGCCATGAGAAGACCGGGGGAGGGAAAGGGCTAGAAAAGGCTGAACAAAAGGATTCAGTAGCCGCCCGCCTGGCCAGGCTTGAACAAGCTTTATTAGGACAGGGACAACCGCTCCCCAAGGCTGCCGGAAGCGTGAATGAGCTGATACTCTCCACTAGAGGAGGCGGAGACCCGCCCCCTCTCCGTCCCTCAGTCTATCTGATTGAGCGGAAGGGTTCCTGCCTGGATGAGGTCAGCCACTCCCAAGTGAGTGCTGACTCCACCCCTGAAGTCACAGAGCAGGCAGTAAAACAGAGAGGAAAAGCAGGAAGCTTTTACCTCAAGGCTGCCATAGGAGATGTCTTACACAGTGAGACACTGATTGACACTGAGGTTGAAAGGTGTTTGATGTCACACGGCAAGCTCAAATGGGTAGGTAAAGAAAAGGGCATGCGACTCAGAGAGGAACCTTTGGTGGATCGCCAGAAAGGCAAAGTGTGGAAACAGGTCAAGGCTCCTAAGCCTTCTGTACAGAAGGAAAGGGGGGCCAAGACGCAGACTGTACTCACACAGTGCCCACCGAACACAGAAGCCCATGTGGAGATTCCTTCTGTTCCCTCTGGACAAGAAATAAAAATATTTTCTTGTTCCCCGGAAATACAGGGAAGTCGTGTCCCGGCTGAGGTCACAACAGCCTCCATGCCACAGGAGCGGTGCTCCGAGCAGCCGCCTGATCCACCAGGTAAAGCACACCCCTTTTACATCCCTAAAGAGGAGCAGATCTCCCCACCTGGTGATAAAAAAGGAGCTTTCCCTGTGCACCCTGGCACCCAAGAGGGGTAAGGACCACCACACTGCAGTGGTGGAAGGGATCCAGATGGCAGGAGAGCAGGTTGGCAATGCAGCCCTCACCCTTAGCCCTGAGAGGTCCTCTATCAGTGAGGATCTGCTTGAGCAGCTGTCATGGGGCCACCGCCAGGTGCCCCTGGTGCAACATTCACAGGTTAGACTGGAGGTCCAGCTGGATGCTGAGACTACTGCGCTGTGGACACACCTGATCCCGGATGCTGATTCCCTCTGCTGTGACCCAGGGAACCTGCAGTCAGGTAACATTATTTCTCACAACTACCAGGTAGTGAGTGAGACTGACCTGATTGTTCCTGCCTCAACGGCAGGGTTGCCAACACACCCAGTCCCCCAGAAGGGACGGGATGAAAGCCGAGCCGGTTTTCTTACAGCCACCAGCTCAGTCTGTCAGTCTGAGTCTGACCAACAGTGGTTCAGCCAGACTGGAGCTGGATGGTCAAGTCACCCGCCTGCCAGAGCAGGACATCGCAAAGACGGGTGTCAGAATCCCCGCCCGCACTGACATGGGCCTGGTGGGTGATAGTGAGTTCGAAGACAGTGAACTAGCTATCCCACTGCTGGGGCAGCTCCCTGAACCCCTAGCGAGGGAAGGGGGGAGCGAGCAGGTGTCCTACACCTACCCCCAGCGAACGATTGTAAACATGCCGATAGAGGGATTCCTCAATCAGGAAGTGTGCAGGGTGGACCTGAACAGTGAGAATGGGATAACAATCCCAGATCACTCAGGGTGCTCCAGATGACCACTCAGCCGAGGGTCAGGCATGCTCCACCGCTGCACCACCCCCTGCAGGGTTCCTAGAGCACAGGCATGAACAAATTGAAAAAGCAGATGCCCTGGAAAAGGAGGAGCAGCATCAGCAGCTGCGTCAGATCTCCCCAGATATCCAGGATGGTGGTGCCCAAGATGCCACATGGCATACTGAGAAAGACACCATGTACATGCTGCGCCAGATTAGAAAGGCAACAGTTACTCAGAAGGAGATGACTGGGATCAGCCACCCGAATAGACTTTTGGAAGGACTGATTGCTGCCGCCACTGTTGCATGTTTGCTTTTTCTGGTAGGTTTGTGTGCTACTGGCACTCTCACCCTGACTGCCCCAAGAAGGCAGGTGTCAGAGATGCCAGAGGGTATGACAGACTGTATCGACAGCAACAAAAGTTGGAAAGCTTAGGGAAAACCCTACAAGCAACTTTCTATGCAACAGGGTTAAACCTTATTCCCCAACCAGTGGACATGATTGTTGGTGTTATACAGTGGGTTTACGCTTGTGTGCAACAGGCCAGAATGTTGACACAAGACCTGTTAAGGGAGTTTAGTGCCACTGTAGGCAGTCCAATTCCCACAATTCCCAACCCACTTGATTCCACTCTTCTCAGTAGAGGAGTATGTGACATTAACCCCATCGCTCATAGCTCACCAAGAAGGCAATCCAAGATTGAATTTGGTTCCAAATCTTGAGATGGGTATGGCTACCAAAGCTATCCATTGGCTGTGTCTAAACGATTCACCAATGAAGGGTGTAAAGCTACTAACGAGCAGAGGGAGGTTAATGAACCCCATGAAGAGCAGGTGGGAAGTAAATGGCTGGTCAGCACACCACATTTAACTGTCACCATGACTTGTGACAGGCATGATACAGCTACCACAATGCAGCTACCTAATCAAACAGTTTTCCTGCAAGTTCCCAAGGAGGCCATAGTACAGCATGGTAACTTAACACTGTACGGTCTGGAATCAGACAACATAAGACCAAACTTTAGGTCGTGGATGCCTTCAGGTGCCACACTAAGGAATTGGATAGAAATCCAAGAAACAGTATGCCCTGAAGAGGTACAGGTAGTTGAGTTTGCTTTAATGGAACAAACCTCCAAACCACCCTAGCAGATACCCAACACAGGTGTTGTGGTTTATCGGGGGGCTGGGAACAGGAACTGGTGTTATTGTAACACTACTGCTGGGTAGCTGAATCATGACTGACAGTGTACTCTGACTGATGTACTCTCACGTCAAGATTGTCTCTGGGTAGCATGAATGAGTCAAAGGTAGCATGTCAAAAGAAAGGAAGTGACTTCTCCCCAAATATCTACTACAGAGGTATCGGATATTGACAGTGAACTTCCTGATGTGTAATTCCTAGACTGAGATGATGTCTCCTACCGTGTTTATACATACTCCAGATGTTATTCATCATGTTTGTTCCCAATACTGGTTCCGGTATTCATCATGTTTCTCTATAACAATAATAAAAAACTTTATTTTACATATCACCTTTAAAAGTGGCATCTCAAAGCAATACAGTAGATTGAAAAACAGTTAAAAGGGACCAAAGTAAATACCAGACAAACGCAAACGCGTTTTTAATAAAATGCTTTTATTCATTCAGCAGAGAGTGAGAGGGACATCCAGCAGAGAGACACACACATCGGTTTCCATTGACAAAATTGTTTTTTTCTTACATTTTTTTTTACATGTTTTGTTTCTGTCGACAAACGTGAGACTGTCTTTTCAGACTTACATTCCCGAATGTCCCCCGCCCCGGTCAACAATCTTAGGAAGAACACGAAACCGCCTGTTAATAAAATTGGTACAATTTTGTTCGGTCAGTTCTTCCTCCCAGAATTTATAGATCGCATCAATCAGTTCCTGCTTTGTGATGGGCTTAGCAGTTTTCCGAACGTAGTCTTTCAACGAATGCCAAACCATCTCTATCGGATTTAGATCTGGGGGTTTGGCTGGAGTTTTCACCCAGTTCACTCCTTCTGCTATAAGCCTCGCCCTTGCTGCTGTGTGTTTCGGATCGTTGTCTTGAAAGAGACGGTGCCTTGATCCAAACTGCTCCCTGATATATGGGGCAGCATGCTGTGTGACCACGACTTCCTCGAAGAATTCACGGTCCATAATTCCTTCAAAAATAAGAAATGGTCCCGGGCCTCTTCCAGATATACCCCCCCAGACGTGAACCTTCAGTGGATGTTTGGGCTTTGGCTTGTCCACATATCTCCCTTTTTTGCAAAATGCCATTGTTGAAAACTGTTCCAGAGCCACTGTTGTTTCGTCGGTGAAAAGTACATCCTGAAATGCCTCCCCCTGTTCAATCCATTGGAGCGCTTGCTTGAGTCTTTCCTCTTTGTTTTTTAGCCTTATCATGGGGCATGGTTTTTCTGTATCTCCATCCAAGCCTCCTAAGTACTCTTCTTATCGATGTCTGGCTAATGTTATAAATGTATTAACCTTTGAATCGTCCTCGGTTTAGATTCTCTTTGCCCTCCTCTCCCCTTTATAATGCCGTCTCACTGTGCTTTCAGAAACGAAGATGTCCATCGAAGCCAACTGCTGTACAATGTCCCGTGTTGACTTCCCGTTTCTTTTCATTTTCATTATTTGGTGTGAGAGAGTCTTCATGATTTTTGTCATTGTCCGTCTCCTTACCAATACAGTGGTGCAGCTTGAATTCTGTACCTATATACTGTATGGTATGGTACAGATAAAACTTACACCATACCGATGAGCTAATACCAGGGAAAGACACTCCTATTTTATTTAAAACACAATACGCCAGGAAATGTGTCTGATGCATTAGCAAGTTAAAACAATTGGGTCGAAAACCTGGGCGTAACACCATTTCCTTTTTCTGATCACTCGCTTTCTGGATACACATCTCACCTGTCCGGTTCTTTGTTTTCCTGGTTTGCTGATTATGCCTGCTGCGGTCCACTCCTACCTAAAGAATACTATTTTAAATTTCTTGGCGCAGTTCATTAACCCTTGTATGTGCTGTCCGTGCCCAAAATGCAATTTAAAAAAAGTCAAAAACCGCGCTCAAAATGCAATTTAGAGCTTTCTGGCAAGAGGAGACACCCAAATCAATGTAACATGCCACAGTTTGTGCATGAACAGGGTTATACTGCTTATTCCCTTCGATACCCGATTAAAAAAAAATAAAAAATGTTTTGAATCCCCGGCGGAACCGGGCATCCATATGAATCAAGTAACAGGTTTATTCCATGCTGAAAAAAAGAAGAAAGAAAACACATTCCATATGAATTGACTGAGCTCCGCTCTGTACCACGCAATGATCCCCCCGGAGTCTCTGCCCCAGGTTATTTGGGTTTTTAGACAGAGGGTAAAAAACTCTCTCTCTGGCTTGACCTCCCCCTCCATGGGTATTGTCTGTTTTTTTTGTTAACAAGGCTCGCCAGCTAATGTGAATCGAAACCTGTCTTTCTAGCTTTTAAAGGCGTGCGATGTGTAAACCACCATTCAAATAGAGAAAAAAGACCTGACTGACAAGATTTAAGATGTGGCTGTCAATTTTGGATTAAAAAAAACACATTGCCCGACGTTTGTTGCATTGCTTGAAAAATAACTTTATTTCGAGAGACTGGATAAGTAATTCAAGTGTTTTTTTTTTTTAACTTCCTGAAAAACAACTAATAATTTAAGTATATGTGCAAACGTTTTATGATATGTCGCTGTTGTGAAAGTCTGTGGACATGTGTTGGCTGGACAGGAGGCTCCACTGTACAGAGAGAGGGGCGGGAGGAGGGGACAAGCCGATACATACTCTTAGAGTTTGATTAATAGGGAATATAATACAAAAATATAGTACTAAAAATAAGATACACTCTACAGACATTCACAACGGCGACTGTCAGAAGATAGGACACAGCGGCTCAGGCACCCGCTGAATGGAAAAGGGGCACTTTAATGTTCTGTATGGCTAATACTAAAGCCAATACTAATATTCAATACTTTAATATTCTTTTCTGTATGTTTAACAATAGTGGGTACTGGCCTAATTAGTCCCTGCTCTCGTTGTTAGGTGTTAATGTGTTAAGTGTGAATTTTTTTTTTCTGGAAAACCATAACTCTGGTCTTGTCCAGATTGACTGTCGGTGCCCAGGTCTGACAGTGCTGCTCCAGCAGTGCCAGGTTCTGGTGCAGCCTCTGTTCTGTTGGCCACAGCGGGACCAGGTCATCTGCAAAGAGCAGGAACTAGATTTCCATAATTAATGCAGATCAGTAAATCAAGGGACAAAGCAACAATTGCGCCCGGGTCCTCAATGGGCTTTGACGTGCTAATGCGTTGGTTTAACAGTCCGGGTGTGGCAAGCCTCTGATGTCTCCCGACTTCGGCAAAAGGAACCCGCCTTTCATTGGAAGACAATAAACACATTCTAGCCGTACATGTGAATACAGCACATTACATGAATTATGTTATTTTGCCACAGGCCGTGGGTCTCTGCTCTCGGCCGCTGGCCAGGGTGCCAACCTGTAGAAGCACCACCTGTGTGGAGACTTTTTGGCATATTAATTTTGGAACATAAACATACAGTATATAGCTGGTCTTGGTACTTTAAAATATAGATATGGATATAAATAAAGATATAAATGTATTGCACAGGTCCCTGGCATATATTCCACAAAAAACGGTTGTAAACGGGCAAAGAAAGAAAGAGAACAGATGTAGCAGTAGATGCGTTCAGTCCAGAAACAGGTCACTGTCAATGTTGCCTCTGCCCAGACGCAAGGTGGATGCGTTGTACAGTCTTATGGCAGAAGGCAAAATGACCTCCTGTAGCGCTCCCTGTCGCACCGTGGATGAATCGGTCTATTGCTGAACATGCTCTTCATTTCTGCAAGCCTGTCATAGAGGGGATGGGAGATGTTGTCCATGATGGCCCCCAGTTTGGACACCATTCTTCTCTCAGCCACTACCTCCAAGGGGTCCAGGCCAGACCCAATGACAGAGCTTGCTCTCCTGATGAGCTTGTTCAGCCTTTTAGAATTCACTGCTCTAATCCCAGGGCCCCAGCATATCACTGCGTAGAAAATGGCACTCGCCACCACCGACTGATAGAACATATGAAGTATCTTACTACTTACATTGAAGGACCTGAGCCTCCTCAAGAAGTAAAGTCGGGTCTGACCCTTCTTATAGATGGCCTCGATGTTCTTAGACCATTCCAGTCTATCATCGATGTGCACTCCCAAGTACTTGTACGAGTCCACCATCTCCATGCCACTCCCATGGATGTAGACAGGAGTAGGTTTGACCTTTTTCCTCCTGAAATCTACCACCAGTTCCTTTGTCTTTGTTACATTCAGTTCCAAGTGGTTCACCCCACACCACTTCACAAAACTGCTGACCAGTCCTCTGTATTCCTCCTCCTGCTCACCCTTGATACATCCTACAATTGCAGAGTCATCTGAGAACTTCTGCAGGTGGCATGACTTTGAGTTGTACTTAAAGTCCGAAGTATAGAGGGTGAAGAGGAATGGAGAAAGAACTGTCCCTTGAGGTGCCCCTGTGTTACTCACTACCTGTTCAGACACACAGTTCTGAAGTCTCACAGACTGTGGTCTGCCTGTCAGGTAGTCAGTGATCCACGAGGTCATGGAGGCATCGACTTGCATCTCCTCCAGCTTCCTCCTTAGAAGTAAGGGCTGGATGGTATTGAAGGCACTGGAGAAGTTGAAAAACATGATCCTTACAGTGTTGCCAGCCCTGTCCAGGTGTGAGTAGGCCCTTTGCAGCATGTAGATGATCGCATCCTCCACACCAACACTGGGCTGGTAGGCAAACTGTAGGGTGTCCAGTGATGAGCTGACCAGGGGTCTCAGGTGGGATAAGACCAGCCTCTCCAGTGTCTTCATGACCTGAGAAGTCAGTGCAACTGGTCTGTAGTAGTTGAGGACAGAGGGACGCCCTTTCTTTGGTACCGGGACCAGAACTCTCTCCAAGTGCAGGCTCAGGTTGAACAGTCGCTGGAGCCGCTCCGATCAGCACATTCCCTCAGAACTCTGGGACAGATGTTATCTGGTCCTGTGGCCTTACCCTGGTGCAGCCTCTTCAGCTCCTTCTTCACCTGGTCAGCCATGATGGTCAGCCTGGCCTGCTCATAGTGCTCATAGTGTTTTCACTGCTGCTGGTGTTAATGGCGGAGGTGTTGGAGAGTGGCAGCTGTGGGGGATGGGTGGGTGAGTAGCTGTCGGGGGTTGTAGCTGTAGGCGGCCATGTTTGTGGGGGGATGGAGGAGGTGTTGGGCAGTCGCAGCTGTGAAGGTTTAGGGAGCGTGTGGCTGTGGGGGGATGGGTGTTGAGCCACAGAGGACCCAGAATCAAACCTGTTAAAGAACTGGTTCAACTCGTTGGCCATCTCCAGGTTCCCCTCTGTTGCACCCCCAGCCTGTTTGAAGGCAGAGATCTCTCTCATGCAGCTCCATACATCCCTCACCCTATTCCTTTGCAGCTTGTCCTCTACCTTCCTCCTGTAGGTGTCCTTGCTCTCTCTTAACTGCAGAAGTTAATGTAGTCAGTGACACAGTCCACCATGCTGTCTATGTCGTCCCCATGTGGTTCGCATAGCACATACCAGCCGGTGGCCTCCAAAGCACCACGTAGATCTTCCATAGCCTCCTGAGACCATCTCCTCACAGTCCTCATGGTCGCAGGTTGGCGCTGGACAATAGGCATGTATAGTGGTGTAAGCAAGACAAGGTTGTGATCTGATCTGCCAATGGGTGGAAGGGCTGTGGAACTATATGCATCCTTAGCATTGGCATATAATAAGTCCAGTGTTTTGTTTTCTCTGGTCGGGCACTTAACAAACTGGTGGAAAGTAGGCAGAGTGGTGGAAATAGATACGTGGTTAAAATAGATACATGGTTAAAGTCCCCTGAAATAGCTATAAAAGCGCTAGGGTGTTTTGATTGTAGCCTGGCTGTGACTGTGTTTATGATGTCTCACGCTACCTCTGCATTTGCCGTAGGTGGAATGTAAACAACAACAAAGATGGCGCATGTAAACTCCTGCGGCAGATAGTACGGACGCAGTCCTATGGCTACCAGTTTGATGTCCGGGTTACAGACGCGCTCCTTAACATGAGTATGTCCAGGATTACACCATCTGTTGTTGACAAGCACCGCGAGCCCCCGTCCTTTCCTCTTTCCGCTCTCGGTGTTTCTGTCCGCCCGCACCATCTGAAAGCCGCCGATGGTAACGTTCGAGTCTGGAATAAGTTCCTGCAGTCACGTCTCGGTGAAACACATGATACTGCATTCACGATACTCCCTCTGGCTCCTCACCAATGCTCCCAGTTCGTCCATCTTGTTCGAAAAGGACCTCACATTTCCCATGATGATCGAAGGAAGGTAGGGTTTAAATCTCCTTCTCTTCGCCTTTCGCGTCGCACCAGCCCTACAGCCTCGGCTTCTCCTCCTCAGCTCCTCCGGCACCGATGGCTTCTCTCCAGTGATTACAGCCGGACGCACTAGCGCGATCAGCTGGTCCTGCGTGTAGACAATGTCTCTGTAGCTATCGGCATTGCAACCTGATAGAAACAGAGGTCCAAGTATCAGAAAAAAACAAGAAAAAGTTTCTCAGCTGTGTAAGAAAACCGGATCAGGGACGCCAAATATGTCATCATAGTGGCTCTCTGAAGGCACCAGTTCTGTAGGGTTTGGGCATTTACTGAGACAATTATTAATTGTAGCAGTAAATCACAAAGTTGATTATTTTGATGGCTTTAGAGTCCAACCATGCGACATAACTCAAACAACGCACACACACAGGTACTAATACACGAGGATACATTTATTAATACATAGAATATGCATGTAAACCTAACAGATCTTATCGAGAGGGTTATCAGAATACAAAAGGTATATATTCAGTCAGTTACAAAGTGTTACACATCAAGAGGACATACGTTCAGTATATCATTCATTAAGACCGTTTCATAAATGAACTTGGTTATAACTTCAACATTAGATACTCAAAACAAGTACATAACTCTTAGGAATTAAATTGATATCAACTGGTTGGGATAAAAATTGAATTCTCGAGCTGTAATGCAGTGAAGTTGAATACTTATCCAATCTCTGGGGAGATCTGATATCATATGATCTGAGGTCATATGATATCAGATCTCCTGCGGGCACAAAGAAACAATTGCAGGCTGTTGCTGTCCAATCCACGCTCTCTGGCTCCGTGCCAGGCTGTGCTGTGCAGCTTGCGACGGTGCGCTGCTGATGCTCACTGTTGGCTTTAACTAGCAAAGTTTGTGCACAGGAGAAAAGATGACTGTGGGTCCCAGCAAGTCAGGAAGAGGACCGGTTCGTCCCTGATGAAGAGCTAGTTCTGAATAGTGATTCAGCTGTCCACAGTTCCGACCTGTTCACGAGGCCTGCTGCTGGTTACTCTCTGGCAACCTCCACTCTAGACTCTTAGAACAAAGGAAAGTTCTGGCACTCGGACACACTGGCCGTTCCGTGGTTGTCCGGGCTGAGTCTCAGGATGGTCAGAAGGTTTGCTGCGAGAATGTCCTGCCCTTGGGAGCCTTCTGCTCCTGGGCCGTCCTGCCCTGGAATTCTCCTTTGAATTCCCTTTAGAATTGTCCACAGAATCCTCCAGAAATCTTGAATCTTACTGAATCTTGTCGAATCTGAATCTCTGTGTTGCCTGTTTTTACCTGGAGGAACTTCAGCTCATTGATTGGCTGAAAGTTCCATGGGCATCAGAGTCCCATGTGGGTTACTCGGGCCTACCAGTCCCTGATTGGTTGATCAAGGTGAGATATGAGTCACTTACTCCTGACACTTAGGAATGCAGTCCAGATGTCCATCTGGCACTCCCTGGACAGATAGGCGCCAATGGATGACCATTGATCATGATAGCCAGGCTTAGCTAAGTGCATCCCCCTTTGGGAGCTGTCCTTATCAAAAGAAAACATCTTGCATGAATGGTTTCTCTGTGGCTGCACCACAGAGATGAACAGAGAAATGGGGCCTCATTTGGGAAGGCTCAGAACACTTAATTCTTTCTTATTAATAAGCCTCGCCGCTACAGCTTCCTAGTATCCATCATGTTGTGATCGCAAATCTAATTGCCGGCAAAGGTATGAAGAAAAAACACTAACACACTAGCATTAACTAACTGAAAGAAACAAAAATTTAAATGCACTCACGGTAGGTGACTCTGATATCACTGGGGATACAAATCCAGAGCTCTGGGGTGCAGCTAGAGAAGGTCCTGTCACCCACAGAATGTGGATGTTCTTGAGGACAGATAGAAGACCAGAGTCAGACGGACAAAGGTTGCAAGGTGGGGTGTAGACAGATAATAAGCCAGAGAGGTACTGAATGAGGATGAGGATTTCGAAGTTGACTTGAAACCTGATAGGAAGCCAGTGCAAGGACTTGAAGACAGGCATAATGCAACCCAATCAGGATTCTGGCTGTCAAATTCTGAACATATTGGAGATTGCTCAGTGTGGATTTAATTATCCCAGTGAACAGGATGTGTATTTATTAATTCTAGAAAAAAAGCCTTTCTTGATTTCTTTAGTTCCTAGTTTCTCTAGTTCCCTTTAAAATAAACTATTATTCCACAATGCAGAGTACTACATGGCCAGTATTTACATATGATATTTGTGACTTAAACAAATTAACACAAGCAGTTTTTGAGGATTTAAGTGTTGGGTTATTGCAGGATGTAAGACTAGAGATGTAGGTAGGAAAAAGATCATTTGGGGAAAGTTGAGAAATACACTGATAACAAGATCACTTCCTAATAGGGTTAGGCATACTTTTGACAAAATGACAGTAGATCTTATAGACTGCAGAGTAAGATGATGAAGTTAACTGACTGTATGTTTACATAGATACTGAAATGAGGATTGTATTTAAGATTTTGTGTAGTTGCTAGGATTGAACTGTGTGTTGGATGCACATGAATTGAAAGAATTTGCAAACATATCTGATACCGATCCACAGAGCCAGCATCTTAAGATGTTTATATTTAGAGGCAATTTGTTAAAATAACTAACTACTGTAGGTATGGATACTGATGTGCAAGAGAGGTGGGAAGGTTGTTTCCTTAAGCCAGCACTATAAAATAATTGATCCTGAGTGAGATGCTGCCATTTCATAGTGGGTTTCTAACACTGTGTATAGTTCCATCCACACAGTGCCTTTACTTCCATCCATTTTCTAATCTCTTTATCCAGTACAGAGGATTTGGATCCTATCCCAGCAAGCAGTGGACGCAAGGCAGAATACACCCTGGACACCTTGGACTGCAAGAGGAAATCATATCACACATACGGAGAAAACCCACAGAACCCAGAGAGAACATGCAAACTCCACACACACAAGACAGCAGGAATTGAACCCAGGGCCCCAAGATAGCAATGCTAACCACTTCACCACCATTAGAAATGGATGGATAGCTTAGTTATCTTTCTAGTTCACAGGTTTGCATGCATAATTAAATTTTGAAAAGCCACTGAAACATCTGGTACATTTGACAACTGGCTGGTTCCCTGTTGAGTGATGCCGGAGGCCTGGGTTCGATCCCCCAGGTCCCAGAAGTGCTACATTATTAATAATATCTTCCGTGTTGCATTAACATTGGAATGTATTTTTTTACAAGTGTAATGTCGTGGAATTTTATCAAAGAAGAGCCAGGAGAGGTATTCTCATTCACTCAGAAAGGTCTTTATTCATATTGCAATATCGGAAAAAGCCATCACCTGTCTATGCAGAGAAGTGAAAGCTGATTCAAAAGCAAGCAGGGAGAGCCCTTGTTTTATATCTTTTTTAAGCTGATGCAACACTTCAAGGACAGGCAAAGCAGTAATTTTCCATTACTTATAGGTTTCTGCTTTAAGCAAAGAAGAGCAGTTATTCAAATAGTTTCTCATACTCCCTTCTTCAAGCAGCAGAAATAAACATTATTAAAACATCCCGTGCCCTTGACGAGTTGGGTGCTATCACACTTTGTTCTAAGTATCCAGCTCCTTCTGCAGCACAGCTCTGACCATAAACAACATTTTTTAGGATAAAACACTTTTCTCAGTAACTTTCCATTACAGTAAAAAGGCGATACACAACGTGTCTCCTCTATAACTCTTCAGTTTATAGAAAAATTCTGCCAGAGCCTCACAACATTGTCCAATAATACTCTTAGTCAGTCAGCAATATAAATACAAACAAAAAGCAGTCATATAATATACAGTTGCTAGATCCCCTTCCTTATGCACAGAATCATTGTTACACTCAACTCAACCCTAGTTCCACCAGGCTATGCTCCGCGACATTGCCAGAGGCCAGCAGCTAGCAGGTCCTTGCATGACTCTGTACTTCATGTGTGGCAACACCTCTGCTTTCTGTACTTTACTCTCTAACTCACTGGTCTTCACTCATATGAACATCCACTTCTCTCAGATAACCTTGTTCTTTTTCAGTCCTAGAAAGGACTGTTTCTTTAAATATCACACTCCCATGCAGGAGTGCAGGTCCACAAATTATAATAACTCACATAAAACCATTTAACGTACATGTAGACTGCTTTAAGATTTAAGAGTGAGACTTAAATTTATTAAGGCATGACAGCTCAACAGTCTTGCACCTTTAAGAGCCTTGTTCCCATGGCACACCTCCAGAACAGGCAGTTTTTAAAGTCTCATGGAAAGAACCCTTCCGCTTTCCAAGATTTCACACACTTCCCTTTCAGGAGAGAAAGCCTGCCTCACTTGCTGTTTATATGAAATTATTGGTCCTTTTTTATTTTGGTAATACTAAATATGTATTTGCTTTGTTAAAAATGGCAGAAATGCAAAACACCTGGATAAGGATTTACGGTGCCTTGCAAAGTTATCCACCCTTTTCAATAGAGACTTAGACGTACATTAGCTAGAGACTAATCTAGGAAGACTCGGGGTTGTACTAGCTGATTAAGGAGAATCCATCAATTATTGAGTCAGGGGGTGACTTATGGAATTAACATGTTTTTGTTGATTTTTCTTTATGGCTTTTTCTTACATTTAACTTATTTTGCCCATATGTTTAAGTTTTGATTAAGAATGCTCACTTTAAACAAATGCATTTGTACTGTATTCTGTACAGTATGTATTATTTGTAAATCAACAAAATGGGACATTTGGAAGGGGATACATAACTTTAGCAACGCACTGTATTCGTGCACAGGCGATTCCTTGCTATTGTAACATATCAAAAATCTTTATTTTGTGAACTTGGCAGAACATATAATTATATTATCATAACACTTTCAATAACTGCTTATTCAATTCAGGGTCACAGTGGCCCAGAGCCTGTCTAAGCATTGTGCGTAAAGCAGGATACACCCTGGCTGAGACCCAATCCATCATTTGGCACAACAGACACACTCATACGAGAGCCAGTTTTCCCAGAAGCCAATTAATCTATTGGTGTTTTTTTGGGACTGTGGGAGTAATCCCGAGTACCCAGTGAAAACTCACACAAACACAAGGAAAGCATACACAATCCACACAGATAGCACCCCAACTAGAGAATTGAGCCCAGGGTCCCAGCACTGTGGGGCAGTAATGGTAACCACTGTGCCACCATGCCACTCTACATTATATTATGTAGTATAAAGTGTATATATTTAATAGTTAAAGACTAAGTGTAACTCTACATTTGGGTAATGTAGCAGTGCAATCCAGAATAAAGAATAATTTTATATAGCGTATATAAGAATCAGAAATTACAATATATTATTAAATAAGACCCCCAAGCATTCTGTCTTTAAAGAACATTAAACTTTTAGTATTTACATTAAATACATTTAGAGAATATATAAATATATAAATAGTATTTGTGGTTAAAACATATGATGCTAATGACAGTAGGAAGAGAAAGAATGTATACAGTACATTATATAAAAATTAAGGAACCTTCTGAATCTAATTTTAGTTTGCTGGAGCAGTAATTTTAAGTTTCAAAACTTTTTTAAAAGTATTCCTGTTGCTATGTATATTTGTAATCATGTTAATCAGGACTAGTCAATTATTAACATGTTTGTTGCTTATTTGCAGTTAGTTTCTGTTTTCTCCTTCCTCATGAAAAAGTGTCATGTGGCTAATTCTACAAGCTACACTGTTTGTTTACATGCTTTACATTAGACAAACCAAGACAGTTAGAGGGGGATACTAACTTCTTCCTGAGTGTAAATATTGAGTTATCAACTGAAATATTGAATCAATAATAATAAATGATGCATCTAATAAAGATGAGGGAAACAAGGAAAATTAAATGTGTTAATTATGAGCAACAACAGATTATATTTTCATGAATTAAGACAGGACCAAATTAATTTTCAACTTCACATCTCTCATGAAAAGAGAAGAAATAGCAAGAAAGACTGTTGTAGAAATAAAGGTAAAATGATGGATGAAGCAAACAGACAGAGAACCCCATTTTATCCCATACCAATAACTAAGGCATTGTATATAAAATAGAGGTACTGGAACCATTGGGGTAGAGCAATAGCAACATAATTAAATTCATAGCAATTTGGGAAATCATATTAGAATCAAATGTCTAGGCAGGTAGAATAGAAATATAAGCCTTGAAAATAGCAGCAAAAAAAATTGAAGTGAAGAAAAAATGGAAGCAACATACACTCCAAGGACACATATATACACTAAATAAGCAGTTTCAAAATGTTTTTAATAAACATTTCAATAAGAGTCTAGAAAGAAAAGAAAAAGATTATTAAATGTCCCAAAAGAATAAAAGTTAATGAAAACAGCTGTGCAGACTAGCCAAGACGGTTAGAGAGGGATGTTAATCGCATAAAAGAAAAAACAAAACATAATACCCCTATTCACAAAAGTCCTGATTTATTTAGAAGGTGTATTTTGTAGTGTTTGATGGGCTTGCACCTTGTTTACTCATTTTGAAATCAACACTTGTTAAGTCTCTTTAGATTAACTTCTTTATAAATAAAGATTTATCAGTAAGTAAATGAAGTCTTTAGAGAGGCAAGCTTTAGAATGTGCTTGAAATGTAGTGACTAGCCCAACGAGGTCAGTCTCTTCATGGTGTGCCCTTTCTTCAGTGGAAAAGGTTTCAGTTAAATAGTAGATGAGATGCCTTGATTATGTAAATTATGCTAAATCCAATTAAAAAAAAATATTTAAAAAAATAAAACTTTAGTTCATAACAGATTAATTATACATGTGTCACAGCCAGATACACTGTAATAAATAGCTATAAGGGCAGCCCCCTCTGTGGGACTGATGAGTTAGTCTAGTGACTATTTAATAAGGGGTAATAATTGAGAATAGTGTTTCTAGAGATGTCAAGATGGAAAACCTGTGGAAGCCTGCACTTTCTCATCTTGCTCTGATAGGGGTGTCTGTCACCTGTCTTAATGTGAATATCTTTGGAAAAACAGTTGCTGTCATTATTCTCTTTTTTAACATTTTCAGTAATTGCTATAGGAAACCATGCACAGAGAAGGCTGAGCAAGACAGAAAAGTCTGGTAAGACAGGCAATCTCATGTGGAATTTTTAATCCCTGACAACCTGCAGCAAGGAGACAAGTAATAAGGCGTAACTACAAAAGACAGATGTGACAAGTTCAGAGCCACAAATGAGCAGTATTTGTGTTGAATGAACAGCACCTATAAGAGAAAGCCTTTGACAACAGGTTGACAGGAAATCTTTATGAACCTAAAATAACTTTTTTTTAACGAGCGTTAACTGTTATTTGTACTCACTCAGCCATACATCAAAAAATTCAATTGTCTGTGTTTTATTTTCTTCAAGAACCCACGTTCAAACCAGTTACGCAATTTGAAGTGCTATGAATATTGGGGTCTTGGAATTCATGTATCATCCTAAGTGAGAAAATGGGAGCATGAGCTTTAATAAATGTTCTTTTGAAATTAATTTTGCAACGTATGCACATTCTAAAACACTGGTCAAAAACTCTAGTGCTTTAGGACCTCCATCCAACAGATGAATGCATGACTAATCAGACTGATATAATCATTTTCTTCAGATTTGAAGCTGCAAATAATTTTAGCATTTAAAAAATCTGAGTTGGTACATTAGCTCTCATAGACTATATTGGGGGACTCCAAGCTCATACTCATTGCTAAAGAAATGTGCAGTAGATACAAGTATGTCTTGTCAATAATATTATTGAACATTGATAGGAGTATATCTTTTGCTTAAAAACAATGCACAGGAAGCACAAACAAAGTGAATAACGCAAATAGTATGTGTCTTTTCACTTAATAATGAAAAACATCAACTGTAACTAGTTATGAAATGAAAAACTTTCTTTCTTCTAACTCTAACATAAATCAAACTAAATTATGGACAAGAAATAATAATAATAAAAATATTATTTCATATAGCACCTTTAAAGGTGGCTTCTCAAAGCACTTTACAGAATGACAATAAAAATAAATAAAAAGAATACACAAGATAAAACACAATAACAATATACAGAGGAGACCGTGGATGGTGGTGCTAAGAAAAGCAGAGGGGTGAAGTACAAAACCAGTTAAGTAAAGGCTGTTCTAAAGAAGAAGATTTTGAGTCTGGATTTGAAGGAGTTTAGAGAAGGTGACTCTCTGATATCCTTGGGCAGAGAGTTCCAGAGCTTGGGGACATAACGGTAAAAAAGGCACTGTCACCCATAGAATGTAGATGAATTGGGGGACAGTTAGGAGACCAGAATAAGAAGAGCTAAGGTTGCAAGGTGGGGAGTAGGGCGATAATAGTTCAGACAGGTACCATTAATAGAGACAAAGTGACATTGATCAGTGAGGTAAGACTTGAGCCATTAGAGAGCTATATCAGAAACTCCAAACACAGTCTCAAGACAAGAATGTAAGATATCATGGTCAACAGTGTCAAAAGCAGCACTGAAATCAAGAAGGATGAGTATAGGAAGTGAACCAGAATCAGAAGCTATTAGAAGATCGTTAGTTACTTTGACCAGGGCAGTTTCTGTGCTGTGAAGTTGATGGAAGCCAGATTGGAGGGGTTCGAAAATGAGGTGGTTATGTAACTGAAATGTGACAGCAAGTTCTAGAATTTTTGTAAGAAAGGGTAAGTTGGAGATATGGCAAAAATTGGTAAGATTGTCAAAAGCCATGTTAGGCTTTTTTGGCACAGGGGTAATGACAGAAGTTTTGAGGACCGTTGGTACAACGCCAGTGCTCAAGAATTCATTTATAATATTGAGGATAATGGGACAGAGAGAATAGAAACAGGACTGAAATAAAGTGGTGGGAATGGGATCTAAAATAGATGTGGTGGGTTTCATGTGTGTAACTAGTTTATTGAGGGATGCTGAGTCAAGAAGAGAGAGGTTCAATTCAATTCAATTTATTTTTATATAGCGCCTTTCACAACAAGGTTGCCCCTCACCAAGGTTGGAGAGAAGGGAACCAGAAAAATTGGATAAGGAGGGAGGAGGTATGGAAATGATATGCATAGTGGAGAAAATGTTATGCCGGATGTTTTTGATGTTGGAGCTAAAGAAATCTAAGAATATGTTGCAAAGTTGCGAAGAGGCAGGTAATGTGGTGGGGCAGTTTGCCTTTAGCAAGCTATTGATGGTGGAGAAAAGATGTCTGGGGTTGTTATGGTGATTTTCAATGATGTGAGAGAAGTAGGTGGATCTAGAAGACTGTATTGTAACCTTATATTCAGACAAGTAATCTCTCCAAGTCTGATAATGTAAATTTAGGCCAGAAAGATACCACCTACGCTCATGTTTGAGGGAGGCTGCCTTCATAGATTGCAGATGGTCCATGTACGAGGGGGCAGGGCGAGAGAAGGACATTGATTTAAGTTTTTAAAGGAACAAGGGTGTCAAGGGTAGATAAAAGAGCACTGTCAAGTAACTGTATTACTGTATTACTGTAAAAGTAATATGTGTACACCATACTTAAGCTAATTAAAGAGCTCACGTCAGGTGTGTAGGGAAAACCGGTTCAGGGACGCCAAATATGTAATCATAGTGGCTCTCTGAAGGCACCAGTTCTGTAGGGTTTGGGCATTTACTGAGACAATTATTAATTGTAGCAGTAAATCACAAAGTTGATTCTTTTGATGGCTTTAGAATCCAACCATGCGACATAACTCAAACAACGCGCACACACAGGTACTAATACACGAGGATACATTTATTAATACATAGAATATGCATGTAAACCTAACAGATCTTATCGAGAGGGTTATCAGAATACAAAAGGTATATATTCAATCAGTTACAAAGTGTTACACATATCAAGAGGACATACGTTCAGTATATCATTCATTAAGACCATTTCGTAAAGTGAACTTGGTTGCAACTTCTACATTAGATACTCAAACAAGTACATAACTCTTAGGAATTAAATTGATATCAACTGGTTGGGATAACAATTGAATTCTCGAGCTGTAATGCATTGAAGTTGAATACTCATCCAATCTTTGGGGATTCAGATCTCCTGCGGGCACAAAGAAACAGTTGCAGGCTGTTGCTGTCCAATCCGCGCTCTCTGGCTGCGTGCCAGGCTGTGCTGTGCGGCTTGCGACGGTGCGCTGCTGATGCTCATTGTTGGCTTTAACTAGCAAAGTTTGTGCACAGGAGAAAAGATGACTGTGGGTCCCAGCAAGTCAGGAAGAGGACCGGTTCGTTCCTGATGAAGAGCTAGTTCTGAATAGTGATTCAGCTTTCCACAGTTCCGACCTGTTCACGAGGCCTGCTGCTGGTTACTCTCTGGCAACCTCCACTCTAGACTCTTAGAACAAAGGAAAGTTCTGGCACTCGGACACACTGGCTGTTCCGTGGTTGTCCGGGCTGAGTCTCAGGATGGTCAGGAGGCGCGCTGCGAGAATGTCCTGCCCTTGGGAGCCTTCTGCTCCTGGGCCGTCCTGCCCTGGAATTCTCCTTTGAATTCCCTTTAGAACAGTCCACAGAATCCTCTCCAGAATCTCTTCTGAATCTTGTTGAATCTGAATCTGAATCTGAATCTGAATCTCACAGGCTCTCTGTGTTGCCTGTTTTTACCTGGAGGAACTTCAGCTCATTGATTGGCTGAAAGTTCCATGGGCATCAGAGTCCCACGTGGGTTACTCGGCCCTACCAGTCCCTGATTGGTTGATCAAGGTGAGATATGAGTCACTTACTCCTGACACTTAGTAATGCAGTCCAGATGTCCATCTGGCACTCCCTAGACAGATAGGCGCCAATGGATGACCATTGATCATGATAGCCAGGCTTAGCTAAGTGCATCCCCCTTTGGGAGCTGTCCTTATCAAAAGAAAACATCTTGCATGAATAGTTTCTCTGTGGCTGCACCACAGAGATGAACAGAGAAATGGGGCCTCATTTAGGAAGGCTCAGAACACTTAATTCTGCCTTATTATTAAGCCTCGCCGCTACAGGTGTAATGAGGTTACTGGGAGCAAAATATACAGTAAAATTAATTACAGTATAGAGCCATAGAGTATAGAGTATAGGGTCAGAATATTGAGCTATACAGTATATTGAATCAGTATAAATGTTATTTCAATTCGAGTCCATTGCAACTCTTAGAATGCACATTGTTATATCTGAATTTTTCACTCACTTTGCTTGCAGTGTATTTTACATCAATAGCTTTAATTATTTATATTCACTTGCTAGCATTATTCGAATCAATCGTGTTTCCTTAACAATCTCACCAATATACTGTACCAAGAAACAAACAAATAGCAGTGAGGGCATGCTGTTTTTTAGTCGGTCAACTGCCTCACTGAAGTTTTCATTCAGATTCTGGTTCTAATAGCACAGTTCAATAAAAATTATATACTGTATCTCTCTTTTTTACACAATTACTCACAACTTTAAGCTACTACTGACAAAAAGCTTCAGTGATGTAGTACAGCATGTACACTCTATTGTATTCTTTAAACTTTCTACTTATGTGGTCAGTTGTAATAAACCAGATACCTTACTATTTAGAAATTAATTCCATGTCTGCACAAAAGATGAAGCAGGATTATTCATATTTATATATTTGTTTAAAATCAATCTGTGGCTTAACAGTGCAGAGGTAATGGGTCTGAAGTGAATAACGAGGGAAAGGAGAGGCAATTAAATTTAAAAAAATAAAATCAATAAAAATGCCACTTGAAGCTGTAGGTGATTGCTCATTTTTTTCCTGTATTCTCAATCTAAAGGTAGAGTACGTATTAGAAAAGGATTTATTGAGAAAGAAAAAAAATAAACTGGAAAGGTGAGGAAGCAGGTGCATTCTGGAAAGTCAGTGTGCCAGAATCATTAAATTGGATGTGGATTGTTGACCTAGTAAACAGTTGGAGTCCCTTCTTTCACACAAAACACATCAGAACTGAAGTGCATCAGCTGCTCTGCCTTCCTCTCATGCCAAAATGTGGGTACCACAGTAAACATTCCACCAACAAATAATAACACAACTCTCATTCTGTCTGTGTTCGACTTGCTCAGCCCGCTTCAATGGGAAATGTGAAATAGCAGCCAGGATGACTCATTTCATCCAACAAACAAATCAAATTAGAAGATAAGAGGAAGAAGGCAGTTACCTTGGTAACTGCATGAGCTACCTCCAGCACATCAAGTTAAAGAAAAGATCAATTATATTAATAAAAATATTAAACATATTCATCATGTGACTAAACTACGGTATAATGTTTAATATCACATTTTCATTCTTTCTTTGCTAAATTATTTTCATTAACAACATCATAAATATTTAAAAATGAGAATATCTGGAGCTCCAACCAAAAGTTTAAATATTGTGGAGGTATTTTTTCTAATTTGAAACAGTTGTATGCATTGACTATTTTCTATTTG
Organism: Lepisosteus oculatus; assembly: GCF_040954835.1. NCBI lineage: Eukaryota > Metazoa > Chordata > Actinopteri > Semionotiformes > Lepisosteidae > Lepisosteus > Lepisosteus oculatus. Next base: position 26,676,258 of record NC_090705.1, read on the forward strand.
CTGCATATAATGAGGGTTTGTGCTACATATTCTTATAAAAGAAAGAAAATCTACTCTGAATGGCTAAATAGCCTAATTACAATTTATTAATATAAACTGTATGATTTGATTTAATCACAAAAGTATCATAAAGTATTTTACAGTGCCCTTACAATAATGTGAGATAATTTGCTATTAGTGCTATTGATTTTCAAAAAGTCAAAGAATAACCTTTTGAATGCTGGAAAAATGTGCAATTTGCATATAAATTAGATTATTCAGTTTTCTAACTTTTAAAATGTTGTAGGAGTAGGAGCCTTATTTTTTTTCAGAAAATGTCTATTGTCAGGTATGGACAAACTCAGTGGAATCCAAGCTCCCTGTCTTCAGACTATAAAAGAACATAAGACATTTTTTTATACTTAACAGATAACAAGTTAAATATATACCAAAATTAATTCAACATTGAAATTGATAACAGTAAATAATATGTGTGGTAGGAAAGACATTCTATTAATCCTTTTTAAAGTCTTATTTAGTGATTGCAATCTCATATTTTAAACACGCTCAATAACAAAATCACATTGCGAAAAATTAAACGTAATATGTACAGTACATGGAATTAACAAAAACAAGTCAAAGTTCTAAATTAGTCGTAGGAGCAGTGGCAAATTTGAGGATCCAGAACCTTTAATTATTTAGAAAATCACTTAGCTTTTTAATATATTAAGATTTAAATTATAAGCCCTTAAAACTATCTCATAATTTAAATTGTGAGATAAACTGAGACATACAGTAGCAACATCACAGAAGTGTAGCTCACAGCAAATCTTGTCTAAAGAAGCTAGCATCTGCCACCATCAGGATCACAGCCTGGAACAACTTGAACAGCATGCTCTCGTACTATACTGTGTGTAAAATTCGTATAAAGGTACACAGGCATGAAGTAAAGTTTACAAATCACTGCAGCACACTGGCATCAGGTAATTGTGTCAATTGAGCATTGTGTTTGCACCACGCAATGAACATTATGCAATGCTTTCTTTGTATTTGCCAGAAAGCAGAGACTTATGAAGAAAAAAAATAGGTCCTTGATCTCTTCACAAAAAAGAGGTAGCAGATTCATTAGAGAGACTAAATATGTGAGTACAGAAAAAGTGTGTTAAAGACACAGCCACAACTGCCATAGACAATGGTATTATAATGTCCCTTTAATGGCCCAATGAACAATACAGCATCTTCCTCAATCAAATTGATATGTGGGAATAAGATGCCATTAATTAAAATTGCAGGAATAGTGAAATCTTATGTGTGAGCACCGTGTAAGGCACATAAATATAGATATGTGAAAAAGATTACAGTATGATCCAAGCACATATTTTAAAAAAGAGAAGAAACAGGTCGGGTGAAAAATTCTTAGAATTTCAATTTATAAGATTTCTTAGTTAATTTGAGGTAAATCCATAAGCATTTGTAGCAATTTAAAGTTACAATCTTTTTTGTTATGGTTTTAATTTAAAAAATCTACAATATACAGATGCTGCCATTCAAAGTGCGCGGTACAGACACGTACCAGAGGTAATTGGCTACAGCGGCGTGCATCGTGACGCAAGATGACGCGGGGTACCGCGGTACGTGATTGGTTGACCGACAGGGGCACTCGTGGTCCGTTGGTCTGTCGTAGAAAGATTTACAGTAAACGTCTTTACTGTGCCCGTTGTAGTATTGAATATTCATATGGAATTTTACCACTGAAGGGAAATCATAGTGCCTGAGCATAAAAAGAATAGGAGCATACTGCAACGCATGTGAAGGCCATAAACGATATTAATTTTGGAACATAAACATACAGTATATGGCTGGTCTCGGTACTTTAAAGAAAACATACATGAAACATGGTTTCATTATGACCAGAATCGGTCTTGAGATATTTTTAACTTGATTTACAGTATTTGAGAGGTATGTCTTGACACCGATACTACGTAAATACTGCTCACGTATATGTTTCTAGGTTCATATTCATAGTTTTCTTCTGTTAAAACTTAAAATCTCTTGCATTAAATTGGCTACAAATGCAAGACTTCAACCAGATATTCTTACTTGTAAAATGTATACTGTTGCATTGCAGTTAGTTAATGTAGTTAGTCCATAGTCAGCAATCTAAACTTCATTGTTAAGCTTTAATGATTGATGTTGTACCAGTAACCTTTAGAAATACAATAGTACTTCACAAATGCTTTGTATGTTTGGAAATCTTTTGAGTAAAAGCCTTATAAAAATAGGTTTAGTTTTTACAGGACATCACAAAGAAATAGGATGGTATAATTCTTATAATTGCTTAGTGATTGTATTTGGAAGATTATGGACAAAACAGACTTCAGGGATGCCAGTGGATCATTGTGCTATTTGGAATTATTCCAAAAATCAAGTGACCTCTTTCCTGTAGTATTTTTAGTATTATTTATTTAGTATTAAAAAGAATAGATTTATTAAAGTTGTGCGATGTGTAAGCGGGATATGTAAAATAATGTAAAATAAAGTTAAGATTACACATCTTACACATAAGATTTCACTATTCCTGCAATTTTAATAAATGCCATCTTATTCCCACATATCAATTGTCTGTGTCTGTACTGCTATTCAATACTTAAACGGACACAGTTAAGACAATAAATATACATATACATATTGTATACAGTAGTTTGCATACGGTAATATGTTTATGTTCCTAAATCAATCTCTTTTATGAGCATGTGAAAGGCATGGTGAATCGATTCTCAAAAATTACTGTACTTTGCATGATTGGAAACAAATGCATGATTGCAAAATGCTGTGGTGTTACTTTTACAAAGACGGTCAATGAAAAAAAGAATGTGGACCAGGGCAATACTTTGAGTTTACACATACAGCTTGTCCAAGGTCATTCATTATTAATACTATTAGTAATATCTTCGTTAAAGACTTTGATGGCAACAGCTCAAACATGAGAGGTTGAGCATTATTAGCTCCACCTTGCGGAAATTCTGGATACTATTATTTTGCTAGCGGTGTTTACCGGTAACTCGCGGTATTTACCGGTAATTCGCGGTAGACTGCGTACAGCGTACCGGAAAATAATGCGGTATCGCCCGTGCATTTTGAATGGCTTCATCTGTATGTTTAAATACAAAAAGTAAATGTACATGTATTTCATGATATTATGGATATTACCTTCTTCTGTTGTCATTTCAAAATAATATAAGAAAATCAGTGAAATACTGTTTTAGCCTTTTTTTTAACCGTTGAACTTGAGTTTGGTATTTAAAGGTATTCAGACTTGAAAAAATGGATTTGTATCTCTTGGAGAAGCTGATCAGGTCTGAGGCACTGTAGTCTTTTGTTATGGGAAATACAATATTAATGTATTAGTCCATATACAGTAATTGGATAAAAAATCTTATGTAACGATTTTAAAGTCCCCAATTAAGTTAAGTTTGTACTACTTAATATTATTTTAGGTAAGCACATCTAAATTTGGTGCTAATCTTTGTCTGTAATATCAGATATAAAAGTTGTTTTTTTAAGACAGTCTGAACGAGCTTGTGGAAACTGATCTGAATGTAAGTCCCTGCTCTGTCACTGTTCATGGGTATCATCATATCAGCACCTTCAGTAAAGGTGTAAACTTATCCTTTCAGATTACATCTGCAATTCCTACACTCTTTATGGCCTTATACTGTACCTACAACTTATAATCAGTGCTGTTTGAATTGGTATTGAGTAACAATGAATGACTAATGCTTTCTTTGTGCTTAATCAGATTGTCTTTCTGTTCATCTGCTATATGTCTTATTCTGTACCTTGTACTGTATTTTGCAGTCCAAAAACTTATGTCACAACATTAGCTTTATTGTATCACCCTACTCATTGAACTGTGTAAAACAATTACATTTAGCAATGGAATTCATTATAATTATTTAATGCAGTTACCTTGGATAAAGACATTTACTTAATGAATTATTGATAACCAGGAAGGATACAAGGTGTTTGAGAAAGATGAGTTATTAGGGCAAGTGAAACAAAAAATATTTCCTAAAACATTATAGTGATGACAGCCATATTACCCTGCAGTTATCAAATGGCTAAGCAGGGTTCAGCCTGGTCAGTACCGGGATGGAGTCCTCCTGGGAAGCTATGGTTGCTGCTGGTGGTATTAGTGGGAAACAATGGGGGGTCCCCACTCTGCCATCTGTGTGGGTCCTAATGCCCCAGTATAGTGGCGGGAACATTATACTGTAGTGGGCGCCGTTTTTCAGATGAGAAGTTTAACCAAGGTTCTGACTCTCAGTGGTCATTAAAGATCCCCGGGCATTTCTCAGTAAGAGTAGTAGGGAGTTATCCTGGTGTCCAGGCCAAATTTCCCCACTGGACCTATTGTGGCATCCAGATTGTTCCCATGTATGATTGGCTTGCACCTGCCCTGCGATGGACTAGTGCCCTCTTTAGGGTGTACCCTACCTTGCACTCGTTGCATGCCGGGTAGGCTCCGGCTTCCTGTGACACCATATGGAGTTAAGTGGTTTGGCAAAAGACAAGACAAGACATTCCAATGATGCTGTCATTTTTTGTTTTATACTATTATTCTGTCGTTGTAGACATCATAGACAAGACTATAGAAAAAATCCATCAAATTTGATTATTGTACATTAGACTGAACTGTGCCTTACTCTTGAGATTGCTCATTTCAACTTTGTATGATTAAAAGAAAACCTGAGTAATCAATCTGCTCAAATCACTTGTTTTCTTAGTAACTGGTTTTACAGATATAGCATTACATGGAAAGTTAATAGTAAGCCTGTAGCAATAGAATGTGACATCTTAGCAGCATTAATCAATTACATTAATAATTTGCATTTAAATTTGCTTTGAGAACTTTCTCATACATTTTCTGAACTAATCATGTTCTGAAAATGTACTTCAAAGAAATTATACATTGAGGAGCACGTTGAACCTTAATACAGATACAGTATATAGTATTTATTATTTTGTGTGTATACAGTATATTAACTTCCCCCCATGAAAAAGATTATGTTTCTTCCATACAATTCTGAAACGCTACAAATGCAATTACCTTTAGTTCTCTAAGAAAAGATAAACTTATTGATTCCGCAAGATGCCAATCAGCATTAACAGGTCCTTAATTCCATCATTATCTGTCGAATTAGAAGTAAAGAGAATGCACTGTGAACTACCCTACTGCCGTACTGTAGTGGCATAAAGGTTATTTCTAGAAAGTACATTTAGAAAACCTTTCCTGCAGGACCCTTGGCTCTGAGAGAAACTTGTCAACTAAGGCTTCTTATCTATAGAGGGCTGCTGTATAGTATGCTATATATTCTTTACTATTTGCTCTAACCTCTTAAGGCCTGTCTTCCCTACTAGGAAGCCTTCAGCCTGAACTAAAGATTATTGATGATGTGTTGTATGGTGTGATCCCTGTAGCACTATTAACCTCTCATGAAAGTTAATTGGAAACTGCTGATCAGAAATTGAGAGGATAGAATTTAACAGAATTCAAGGTATAATCATTACATTTTCATGCCAATCAATTGCTGGGTATCAAAGATAGTGATATTGCTCCAACACTTAAATCAGTCATTAAAAAGAAGAATAATGGCAAAAAAATCATTTGTGATTGACATCAAAAAGTGCTGTATAACATCTGCAAAAAAATGTATGTGGAGCCGAAACATTACTACTAGGATATACCAAAACATACAGACAAGAACAAAAGATTGTGTAAGACATAAGGTTAGAGACAGGAGTAGGTCTAAACCATTTTGATCATTAGATTCTAGCAGTTCATGAAGCCAAAGTTCATCTTGTTCAGTCTTTACTTAGGAAATTAGTATCAGCAGCATAGCTGTCCAGTATGTTCTTGATACAGTTACACTGTTTTCTGAAAAGATGGAATTGTCAATTTATATTTTGTCTTACTTCCTCCCATCCCTCTGTATTTTTTCTTTAACATACACTACAAGTTCCCCCTTGTCCATATCAGAGTAAAAGGACAACAGTATGTTGACAGGTGTCTGAGGTCCCTGTTGCTTGGGAAACAGCAACATTGGAATGGAAACTCTGATCATAGCAAGTTAAAGACATAGCCCAGGCCTAAACCTATGCTGTTTGAAATGAAGGGTTCAATAGTTGTCTTTCTGTGGATGTGACATACAGTCCCAATATATTTGCCATTTCATTCACATTTATAACTAGATCAGTTTGTGAATCTGATGCTTTTTGCTTAGAGACAAATTGATTTTTACAACATGAAGGATGTATGAATGTACAGGTATGGATGGAATCTCTATTTAAGATATTCAATTGTTTTGCTTCTGTCACCATTCTCTTCTCAGCTGCATGACTTCATATTGTTGCTTAAAGACATGGTTTATGTACTCTACATGTTTTGCATTTTTATGCATAATATTTTGACCCTTCAACAGACAAAAGCCACCACTGATACATTCCTCACTTTCACAATAGTTAAAATGAAAAATGCTGTACAACAGATGCGCCCAGCTCCAGTTCTGGAGGGCTGCTGCATAATAATAATAATAATAATTGCTTACACTTATATAGCGCTTTTCTGGACACTCCACTCAAAGCGCTTTACAGGTAATGGGGACTCCCCTCCACCACCACCAATGTGCAGCATCCACCTGGATGATGCGACGGCAGCCATAGTGCGCCAGAACGCTCACCACACATCAGCATGTGCAGGTTTTCAGTTCAGCTAAAATCTAAATGTTGCAATGAACCTAATTATTGGCATAATTTAAGTGGTTTAATAGCTTTTTTCCAGTTCCTAAGGTGCTACTGATTTAAGACCAACTGTATAAAACCTGAGGGACTGCAGTTAACCAGTACTGAAGTTGAGCACCCCTACAACAGCAACAGCAAAATGAAATGTGTCTTGCCATATGGTATTTAATTTCATTAACATATTATGGAACATATACTTCAAGAATAATGTATTATCATACTGTACATACAAACCTGTAAAAAAATTCAAAACAACTGAACTTCATGCAGAAATGAAGCTTTAAAATAGGCAATGCATATTCATGTTTAAACACTACCAGGTTTTCATTAATCTACTAAGAGAATTCCAGAATCATCTAATGCTTTAATATTAATATCATGTTGGCATTTTACAAATAAAAGTCTGCCAAAACATTTGTACTATATCTCCATAGGGATTTGAGAAAACAAAATATTGCAATAAAGGTTCAGCATTTATTTATAATGGTAATTGCTTTTAATTTATATCTAATGTTAATGTCTAAAGACGTTAAGACTTTTAGTACAAATTCCATTCCTCACTCCAAGCAACAGAGTCATAGGGATTCAAAGTGCTCACAGCTTATTCCAGAGAAACTGTGCAACACTTGGCAGCAGTTACACAATATGAGACACCAACACAGTGCCATCACCCAGCATTTCAGGAATTTCAGTCATTTGAGTTCCTCACATAATTCTTATTATTATAGAATTGCACACACAAAGAGGTATATAATAATAATAATAATAATAATAATAATAATAATAATAATAATAATTGCTTACACTTATATAGTGCTTTTCTGGACACTCCACTCAAAGCACTTCACAGGTAATGGGGACTCCCCTCCACCACCACCAATGTGCAGCATCCACCTGATGATGTGACTGCAGCCATAGTGCGCCAGAACGCTCACCACACATCAGCTATTAGTGGGGAGGAGAGCAGAGTAATGAAGCCAATTCATAGATGGGGATTATTAGGAGGCCATGATTGGTAAGGGCTAATGGGAAATTTGGCCAGGGTTACACCCCTACTCTTTTCGAGAAACACCCTGGGATTTTTAATGACGACAGAGTCAGGACCTCGGTTTTACGTCTCATCCGAAGGATGGCGCCTGTTTACAGTATAGTGTCCCCGTCACTATACTGGGGCATTAGGACCCACGTGGACCACAGGGTGAGCGCCCCCTGCTGGCCCCACTAACATCTCTTCGAATATATTGATAAATGTTCTGAAATTATCAACAGTAGACAAATTAAGCAAATTTATTTCAGGGAAAAATGTATTTTTAAACACTTTCAAAAGATAAATAGTTACTTTAGTTAGTCTGAGTAGTTTGAAAATATATGTTAAGATGTTGTGGCTAAACTTTCTTTCCCATTCTTTTACTCTTTTAATGTTTAAGTATGACTACTCCCCCCTCTGGTGCTCCTCAAGTATAACATTCAACACAACAAGCAGCTCTCGCTTCTTATTTTCTTATTTGAATTAATCACTTTATTTCCATGGCATTCCAAAACATTAGCTTTTTTAATGTTTGATTTTTTCATCATTATACAAAGTAAGCTGTCATTTTGAAGTAGCCTTTGGATAAAATATGTTCCAGTATCACATTTAAGTAATTTTGTAGTCCTTTATATATAACTGTATATACAATATTCAGCTGAACATGGTACTTCAGTCCTGAGCCCAACTTGCCTGTTGATTAGCAAAATTATTCCTACTGTCTCATCTGCTGTAAATACCTTGTCATCCTTCATTGGCTTTTAAGGTGTTAAGCTTCATGTGTCATTCATCATTCATCAGTCATTCATCTTGCATCTGAGATGAACAACAAGTGCATGGGTATATCAGAGAGAAGAGTCTGTGCCCATCACTCAGTGGCTTAGATGAAAGAATGATTTACAAAATGGTGAGTATACAGTAAGCATCTTCTGGAGCTTCTGAAAATATAGTACAGTACACTGAGGCAGTAGGGGAAAAAGTAAGTAGAGAACACTAGATCATTTCACCAGCTTTCTTAGAGAAAACCTTCTTTAAAAACCACAAGGAAATGAAACTGGAAAACATCTATCCCAAAATCAATAAAATATAAAACCCCTACCTAAATGTAAATACAACAGTAACATCCAAAGGTAGTTTTATGCATTTGCTATTTTTCCCCTTTTCATGCAAGACATTATAGAATGTTCCCTGCCTGAATCTTCCTAACCTAAAATGCTTGTTGTTTGCTGTTTTCTTCTCTATACAGCCCAGAGCTTAACAAGCTAATTGGCAATTAGGTCTTTCATCTGCAGCCCAAGGCACTTCAATCAGCCTGTGAGATGAACAGGCCACACCCTGTCACAGACATCCTATTGAAGGACCAAATAATTGCAACGTAGTGGGAGCTATTTGTAGATTCTGTATTTTATTTACAGAAGAAAAGGGCTCCCAAACTAGAGGGGTTAATGAGGCACTTCAAATGTATGCATCTTTTTTTGTCAGAAGTGCCTAGCAAGAATTCTAAGAATATAAATGTGAAAAGGGTACACATGCTTTTTTCACAGTAGTTGGATCAGAAAGTTCTAGAAATTTAGTGGATGGACTGCATTTATTACATTTTTAGATGGACACGTGTTCCACAATTCTCTTATAATAGACTTCTAAAATATACAATGCAGGTTTTTAGCAATATTTAATATCGCCATATCTGTTAGGACACCTTCTGGTTTCTGATTTAAGACAGTGAATGCTGATGTTGTAATTCTAGAACCTGCTAGACAAGATATTCATGGCATTGACAGGTTTAAATAATGTGGACATTCAATAATGCACCTACAAATTGACAAAAAAAGACTTAGACAATTGTGTGACCTGGAAATGTACTGCATATCTTCAGTCAACCTAGTGTCCTCTTCTGAGTTGTCTATGGAAATGCATTCCCTATCATTTTATTAGTGTGTGTACCACATTTATTTTCTCCAAAATGTTTGGGATATTTTTGTTTAAATAGGCCAACCAATTTCATGGGTATTGTAAAGTACTCCATGTACAACTTTTGGTTGTAATGGAGTTTGGATTTTTTGCTGGATTGAGGTGTTTAGCTGTGAATACCTCCATACATAATACAGCAAATAGAGCTACTACTATGAGAGAACTAAATGCTGTCTTTTGGAGAAAGTACAGAGTGACACAAGAAAGCAGGACAAAGGTAGAGTAATATAGCCTGCTTCAGTACAGTATGTAAAGTAAAAAAAAAATTAGTTAAAAGAATTATCTGTTTAAATTATCCACTTTTACTGTTCACTGTACTGTTTAACTTTGTAAATGTTTATATACTCATACAATTTTTACCCTTTCTTAATTGATTTAAAGGTCGACTTCCCAGTTTTTTACTCTGTAAATTGTAATCATCCCAGGTGAGGGATACGCCCCATATTAATGAGCATAAAGTGGCAGTAATGGAAAGGGAACTATAGGTATTGTAGCCTGGAAAACAAAAGATTGTATAGGGACTTGATTCAGGTTTACAAAATCCTGAATGGCATTAACCAAGACAAGACAAATCCAGGGGACTTCTTCTAGATCAGCAACTACACAAGGACACAGGGACACAAGTAGAAATTGTGTTTAGTATATAACAATACACAGTTCATTGCACACGTGATCATGGGAGTCTGGTATAAACACCCTAGCCACATTGTTGAAGATGACTCTATGAGATCCTTTAAGGCATGGTTTGTCAGAATTCTTGGATCATTAAGCCACCCAGAATCAAACTTGAAAGACGGGCCAAGTAACCTTTCTAGTGTTCTTATTCCTTATGTACGGAAATTTGCACTCAGCAATTTATAGATGTAGTCTCATATAAACTACTGTATATCACTTTACTCTTTTCAATTTCAAGTTCTCATCTGCCTGTTCAACTGAAACAATCTGTAATATTTACAATTCCTGACACCTCAACAAACCCACATCTAAAAACATCAACAGCAAAAATAATAAATGAAATATGTTCTAAAAATTGAATTATTACAACTAAAAAAGAAGATTGTATTTAATTTGTCAGTATGCAATTTCTCAGTAATGGAATTAAAGGCACTCCCTTGTAATTTTTACATGAGAATACAAGCTCAGCCCTCCTATTGTAAAACTTTCAGACAGATGTTAACACTGGAAAGGATGAAACTACAGTATCTAAATCACATTTCCCCTAACATCAGATCTTACTTTCAGTCTTTCATTGTGATCTGTGTTTAATAGGGTTTTTGTTATTATTGCCATTTATAGTCTATAGCCATTTCCTATGAAAATTGATGTTTTAACACAGTAGATGTTTTAAGACTTCTTTCTACAAAGCTGGCTAGGAACACAATACACATTGGAGATCCTGGGAGTGCGAAACACAACGAGGACTCCTTCACCGGTTATGCTACTTTGTTTAGTTGTAAATTAATAGTAATTAATTAACTGATATTAATCAGTTAATTAATCAGTTCAGTGGATTTTTTTACAGTACGATATAGAGATAAATGTTCCTTTGCAGTTTTGAGAAGAGCTAAAGATACAACAAATAGAGCATGATAGCTAACCTAACCATGCGCAAAAACAATTAAAATACTGTATATACAGTAGATTCACTCAAAATGTACAGATTTACACAAAAATACACTTGCAACATACAGTATATTAGAGGTAAATACAGGTGATATGATATGTACAGTATTATGTATTAAATTTTAGAACTGGAAAAAATCTTGTCTCATTTCTAATTCCTTAAGGAATTACATGAAGTGAAGCTCTGCATAAATAATCAACCAAAAAAGAATGAAAGAAAAAGACAAAATAGATAAATGGATATACATTCTAATAGATATCTAATAGATATCTTCTGGTTACGAGGAATTAGAATATCCCTAGCTTTATAGTCTTCCTCTACTGTTCTCTTCCCATCTGTCTTTTATTATTAAATACTTGATAATTTGAGTACAGTTACGGTATATACAAGAAGCTATTATTTTCCTTTTTTATTTTCATTAAATTATGTTAGTTTCTAGCAGTGTTCTTGAATTTTTCAGAAAACTTTTTGAGCTCCCAGAAAGGTACTATTTTCTCAGTGAAAAATACAGAGCTTCAAGTCATTTTACATGTTTTAAGCACTTAACTTTGGCACGGTTGGAACTAGCAGCATGGTTACTGTCTGCACAAGACCTTAAAGGTCAGAAATCTTAGATTAAAGTGGGCAAAAAGACTTTAAAAGATTTAGATTTTTCATTTATTTTTGCACCTACCAACTGAAGTTAGCATGTTATCTTTTAAATGTGAGGTTTATACAGTATATGGCAAGTGATTTTAATGTCACTACAGGTAGTTGCTTGGGCATTTATCTTAATAATATCTTTTATCTTGACAGTTTGCAGTGTCTTATTCTTTTTTTAAGGGGAGTATACTATATTCCTTTGAATTGCATTTTTTATTACTGCATTTATTGATATTGGAATAGGGAATGCTCACACAAATGTTTTATTTTTAAAAAATTATAGTCACCGAGTAGCAGATCTATGCTATATTAATCAAAACCTTTGAAGAACCCTGCAAAAATATTTTTTCAAAATTACTAAATTTCACAGGTAATCATGAAACTGAATTCAAGAATTGGAATGGTTTTAAAGTCCTAATTTAAATACTTTACCTTGTTTCACTTCAACCCTTTCTCTCATTAATTTTAACCTAATCAACAATGTTTGATTACTTGTTGTTGTTTAAGTATATGTTGAGTTATAAATAAAATTTTATCTTGACACAAACTGTTTTTTTTGCATATTTATGAAATCAAACTATCTATTGTTTTTATAAACACAGATTCATAACAATAGAAAAAATCATCAGTAACTTGCTCACTTCTAACTTTTTGTCAAATTATTCTGAAACAACATTTTTTAATTAAAATAATGTTTCAACATTATTCAGACAAATCAATAAAAACTGTTTCAATGTTTTTTGTTTCTTGTTTTCTTGTTTCTATAACAAGCTGGCTATTATTATTAAGAAACATAACAAAAAAAACATATCTAAATAAATATCTATGTTATTATGCCATTTGCTGAAATATATATATGCAATACAATTATTTATTAGTCATTAATTAAGGTAATCATTTTTAACCTTGTATAATGCAGTGAAAATTGGTAAAATAGGAGTCCATCACAGGCTACTGTAATAATGCTGTGGGGACAACAGAAAGCCAGCATAAATTGTGCCTCCTGAGAAATTAAATTCTAATAAGAAGGACAGCATCAATTCTATATTTCAATAGTGTTTGTGTGTCTTACATGCCGTCTACTTCCCTTTCACAGTGCTGTACAGTAGATACCATGGAAACCAAGGTGACAGACCTGTAGGTTGATGTGCAGCTTGAATAAAACACCTCTTATCTTCTTCATGGGTGGAAAGTTCCTGGTGAAATCCTATTACCTTTAAACATTCCAACAGTGACCAGCAATTTTCTGCAGCTGGTAAAAACGATTTTTGTGTTTGTTATATTTTTGTGGTTAGTTCAACTTATCTATTAGCTGCTAATAAAAATGAATGTTTTGTCTACAAACATTAATAAGTGAGCCAAATGCCTATTTTGAAATGGCTTTTAGGGGATTTTATATATGTTGTTGTTATCACAATCCATTCCTTTGATGTTTTGAAGCCATTTGTAAAGAAAGTCTATCAAGAACATGATTTGCACAACTATATCAGGTTGTCATAAATATTGACCATATATTATAAAACTGTTTTAAAAACAATTAAAAAAAACTTTTTCTAACAGGTCTGAGTTGAGAGGTCAGACAAAGAACGGTCCAAAAAAGACCCTCATGACAGGACAAACTAAGACTGAATGTACCCTGCCCGGGACAAGGTTACCAGGACCTACCCCTGGAGTCAGGCCTGGGGGTGTCATTTGCCGGCGAGTGCCTGGTGGCTGGGCAGCCCAGATAACCCGGCCAGGTTCAGCACGAAAAGGCAATGTGGGTCGGGTGCGATGCCAGTATAGGGGTATAAGGACCATAAGTGGAAAGGACCAAGACAGACTAGACCTTGGCAATGGAGACTGGTGTTGAGAACATGGAATGTAACCTCTCTGATGGGGAAGGAGAAGTACTGACGGGATATAGTTGGTCTCACCTCTACACAAAGCAGGAGCTCTGGAACCAAACTTCTCGATCGGGGGTGGTCTCTCTCCTATTCTGGAGTTCCTCTGAGTGATAAGCCCCAGGTGGGCATGGGAATACTCACAAGTCCCTGGCTTGGGGTCGTGCAGTTGGAGTTTTCTCCAGTGGACGAGACGTTGCCTCAATGTGGCTGTGAGTCGCATAAAGGAAAACTCTGACTGTTGTTTGTGCATTATGATCAGTTAGGGTTTCCTGAGAAAGACTGGCTGAGGCTTCCGTCCGTGATGAGTTCAACTCCTACCTCCAAATGAATTTCTACCCATGTTCAGAGTGAGGCCAGGGATATTGAGTCCAACTGGCTGCCCTTTGGGCAAGCCAATTTATACAATTAAAAAAAGAAATAGAAAACAAGGCTATTAATCCATCCATCATGTCTTCTGTATGTCAGTACTCCATGCAGATCTCTGTAGACCAGCAAAATCCTCCTAAACAATAGCTACATCCACGATGTCCCTCTTGGATCCATAGCAGTGATGCAGCATCCAACTCAGATGGTACCCAGCCTGGGCACCATCCGGACATGTGGGGAGGAGAATAGGATAGTTTGGTCCGAACAGATGTATCTGGTGGGCCAACACTGAGACACACAATGGCATGGTTGCAGCAGGCTATGATGTAAGGTGTGAGTAGGCTAGGCTGAAGTAATAGGTTTCCAGTCTGGATTTGAATACTGAGATTGACTCGGCATCCCGAACATGGGGTGGGAGACTGTTCCATAAGCTAGGGGCCCTGTAACTAAAGGCTTTACCTCCAACTGTTTTTTTGTTAATGCGTGGAATATGAAGAAGACCTGCATTCTTTGATCTAAGTGGGCGACTTGGATTGTATACATTAATTAGTTCCATTAGGTAGACAGGTGCCTGACCTCTGAGAGCCCTAAAAGTAAGTATAAGGATTTTGAAGTCCTGTACCTGACAGGAAGCAAATGAAGAGAGCTAAGTATAGAGGTTATATGGTCGTACTTTCTGCTCCTAGTAACAATTCTAGCTGCTGCATTCTGAATTCACTGTAAGGTGTTGAAAGAGTGATGGGTGCTCCCTTCCCAGCTGAATCTCACTTTCAACTTTGTTCTGTCCCATGTCTTTACTCTTGAGCTATTTTCCCCCACTTAAATCACTTACAGAACTTTATTTTTTAACGTGTTTGTCATCGTTAGACCTATAATAGACTAAGTATGTGGCAAATTATACAATATAGTGTAGTACTGAGGTGCTTACAACCACAGGCCTGGGCTCTAGTAATGAGCCAACTAGGAAATTAATTTGACCATCTTTATTAACCGCATACAGAGCAACATGCAACCTGACAATCAGAGCCCCAGGCTAGAAGTACAGTCAGTGGCACAATGACTGAACTGACACATAAGAAGAGGGAGTCTTGTACCCCCAGCCCAGAATTGAGACCTGGGACAAGTAAGAGAGCAATACTACCTTAACAAGAACTTATTATTACAGGACAATCCTGCTTATTCTCTTAGATTTCCTCAATGCTTTCTCTATCAGCTCTGTAGCGGCGAGGCTTAATAATAAGGCAGAATTAAGTGATTCTGAGCTTCCCAAATGAGGCCCCATTTCTCTGTTCATCTCTGTGGTGCAGCCACAGAGAAACCATTCATGCAAGATGTTTTCTTTTGATAAGGACAGCTCCCAAAGGGGGATGCACTTAGCTAAGCCTGGCTATCATGATCAATGGTCATCCATTGGTGCCTATCTGTCTAGGGAGTGCGAGTTGGACATCTGGATTGCATTCCTAAGTGTCAGGACTAAGTGACTCATATCTCACCTTGATCAACCAATCAGGGACTGGTAGGGCCGAGTAACCCACGTGGGACTCTGATGCCCATGGAACTTTCAGCCAATCAATGAGCTGAAGTTCCTCCAGGTAAAAACAGGCAACACAGAGAGCCTGTGAGATTCAGATTCAGATTCAGATTCAGATTCAGACAAGATTCAGAAGGGATTCTGGAGAGGATTCTGTGGACTGTTCTAAAGGGAATTCAAAGGAGAATTCCAGGGCAGGACGGCCCAGGAGCAGAAGGCTCCCAAGGGCAGGACATTCTCGCAGCGCGCCTCCTGACCATCCTGAGACTCAGCCCGGACAACCACGGAACGGCCAGTGTGTCCGAGTGCCAGAACTTTCCTTTGTTCTAAGAGTCTAGAGTGGAGGTTGCCAGAGAGTAACCAGCAGCAGGCCTCGTGAACAGGTCGGAACTGTGGACAGCTGAATCACTATTCAGAACTAGCTCTTCATCATAAACGAACTGGTCCTCTTCCTGACTTGCTGGGACCCACAGTCATCTTTTCTCCTGTGCACAAACTGTGCTAGTTAAACAACACCAACTAGCTGGTCAGTGAGCATCAGCAGCGCACCGTCGCAAGCCGCACAGCACAGCCTGGCACGGAGCCAGAGAGCGCGGATTGGACAGCAACAGCCTGCAACTGTTTCTTTGTGCCCGCAGGAGATCTGAATCCCCAGAGATTGGATGAGTATTCAACTTCAATGCATTACAGCTCGAGAATTCAATTGTTATCCCAACCAGTTGATATCAATTTAATTCCTAAGAGTTATGTATTTGTTTGAGTATCTAATGTAGAAGTTGTAACCAAGTTCACTTTACGAAACGGTCTTAATGAATGATATACTGAACGTATGTCCTCTTGATATGTGTAACACTTTGTAACTGATTGAATATATACCTTTTGTATTCTGATGCCAATTTATATGCATATTCTATGTATTAATAAATGTATCCTCGTGTATTAGTACCTGTGTGTGCGCGTTGTTTGAGTTATGTCGCATGGTTGGATTCTAAAGCCATCAAAAGAATCAACTTTGTGATTTACTGCTACAATTAATAATTGTCACAGTAAACGCCCAAACCCTACAGAACTGGTGCCTTCAGAGAGCCACTATGATTACATATTTGGCGTCCCTGAACCGGTTTTCTCTACATTATTTGGCGTCCCTGGGCCGGCTTAATCTACAGCTCCTTTCAGGAACAGAGAATGATACTGATATCAGTACTCTCTGACGTGTTAAATATTTTAAAACAGTATGAAAATTCATAAACCCCATTCAACAAATGCTAAAGTATTGCCTGCACAACGTTTATGGTCTAATTTTACTGTTGTCTTTCTAATTATCATTCACATTAGCTGATTCATAAAGCTTTAATGTGGCAATAATGATATGGCAATTTCCCAGATGGTCCCAAACATAGAAGTTAATTTATAGCTCATACATTTAAAAATATTCATGGGGCTTGAAATTTGTTCTATTGTTTATGAAGTTACTCATGCAACATCTGAGTTATATTGCACAAGCCAAGAGCACTATTGGTACACTTGCCAAAGATAATGAACAGAATATTACACTGTATCATGTCTTGTAATCTTTCATGTAATCAAATTAAATATCATTTCATATCATTCCATTCTTTATTATATAAAACAAACATTATAAGTAGGATATTTTTAAATAGCAATAACATCCTGCTTCTGCTAACTCCCCCTAAGCAATATTGTCCCTAAAAGTATAATGTCTGAGTTTAATTAAAATCTCTATCATTTCACATGAGATTTTAATAGTTTGCTGTGATATATAATAGGAATTCTCAACTTGTATTATTATTAGGCTGTAACATAAAAAGCAAGCTATAAAATTTGTTTGTGCTATAAACATGGAGGGCTAGCGTCTGCTACCAGCTTGCCTAAACAGTTTTAATGACCTCTTTAATGACGTATATCTTTTCATTTAAATGTCTTCATGGATCTGAAAACTAGTTTAAAAAGGGGTTCCCCACAGAATTACTCTAAAAGTAACTCTACAGGATTTAGGACCAATTCATTTAAAGCAGAATGGTGCCAATTCTGTTTTGCTTATCAGCTTTCAAAAGTTAAATATTTTCCTTTTTGGCCTTGGAAAGGCTAAATGTTTTCAGTTTTGATAACAATTTATATTATTTTAATACAATGTAGTGTGCTCTCTGAAGGCACCAGTTCTGTAGGGTTTGGGCATTTACTGCGACAATTATTAATTGTAGCAGTAAACCACAAAATTGATTCTTTTGATGGCTTTAGAATCCAACCATGCGATATAATTCAAACAACACACACACACAGGTACTAATACACGAGGATTCATTTATAAATACATAGAATATGCATGTAAAACTAACAGATCTTATCGAGAGGGTTATCAGAATACAAAAGGTATATATTCAGTCAGTTACGAAGTGTTACACATATCAAGAGGACATACGTTCAGTATATCATTCATTTAGACCATTTCGTAAATGCACTTGGTTATAACTTCTACATTGGATACTCAAAACAAGTACATAACTCTTAGGAATTAAATTGATATCAACTGGTTGGGATAACAATTGAATTCTCGAGCAGTAATGCAGTGAAGTTGAATACTCATCCAATCTCTGGGGATTCAGATCTCCTGCGGGCACAAAGAAACAGTTGCAGGCTTGTTGCTGTCCAATCCGCGCTCTCTGGCTAGGTGCCAGGCTGTGCTGTGCGGTTTGCGACGATGCGCTGCAGATGCTCACTGACCGGCTAGTTAGTGTTGGCTTTAACTAGCAAAGTTTGTGCACAGGGGAAAAGATGACTGTGGGTCCCAGCAGGTCAGGAAGAGGACCAGTTCATTCCTGATGAAGCGCTAGTTCTGAATAGTGATTCAGCTGTTCACAGTTCCGACCTGTTCACGAGGCCTGCTGCTGGTGCTAACCTCGGGTGGATCCTCTGGTTACTCTCTGGCAACCTCCGTTCTAGACTCTTAGAACAAAGGAAAGTTCTGGCACTCGGACACACTGGCCGTTCCGTGGTTGTCCGGGCTGAGTCTCAGGATGGTCAGGAGGCGCGCTGCGAGAATGTCCTGCCCTTGGGAGGCTTCTGCTCCTGGGCCGTCCTGCCCTGGAATTCTCCTTTTAATTCCCTTTAGAATTGTCCACAGAATCCTCTCCAGAAATCTCAATGAATTTCTCAGGCTCTCTGTGTTGCCTGTTTTTACCTGGAGGAACTTCAGCTCGTTGATTGGCTGAAAGTTCATGGGCATCAGAGTCCCACGTGGGTTACTCGGCTCTACCGGTCCCTGATTGGTTGATCAAGGTGAGATATGAGTCACTTACTCCTGACACTTAGGAATGCAGTCCAGATGTCCATCTGGCACTCCCTAGACAGATAGGCGCCAATGGATGACCATTGATCATGATAGCCAGGCTTAGCTAAGTGCATCTCCCTTTGGGAGCTGTCCTAGGAAACCTTATCAAAGGAAACCTTAAATCAGCCTGCATGAATAGTTTCTCTGTGGCTGCACCAGAGAGATGAGGTCTAATTTGGGAAAGCTTAGAAACACTTAATTCTGCCTTATTAATAAGCCTCGACGCTACAACAAGTAAGAAAGTGTTACATCACATCCTGGTATGGCTGTTAGAAAGTGCTACAGTATCTCTCATCTACCACTGATTTATGTTTGACTGTGAAACAAGAAAGAGAATTTTACAAACCTAAGGAACAGATCATTATATTTCAAATCTTGCAAAATGTGTATTGGAGGTGCTTTAGAGAAAGAATAATAAAAAAAGTATCATGCTTTCTTTGAGGCTCTGTAACAGGTTCCATGTTCTCTTTGAAAGTGATAATTAGAAAGTCAACTACATAGCCATAATTATGCTTAGTACCAGTGAGGGGCTATATGCTACATAATAAAATCCTAATTGTGCATTTTATTTCCTCAAGTATAACATTTAAAACCATTATATTTTTCAAAACTCATTAGTTTTCTACAATGTCCCTCCATTCCTAACAAACCTTCATTAAGGTTTTCAGAACATTTATTTTATTTGAAGTGCAAACTGCATTTGAGGCAATCTTTAAACCATTAATCTGAAAACAAAAATATAGAACTTTAAATTTTATATTTGGAAAGGCATGGGCAGAAGGGAGAGAAAGAAAATTCTTCAAGCTTTTTTGGGCTTCACAGAAAGAAAGAGCTGTTTTCTTGCCTCTGCACTCAAGATGTTCACGGAAAAAAGTATACTCTTCTAACCTTAAACTGGCAGAATGATTTCTTTTTCATTGTTTACCTAGCCACTTTGAAGATTAATTTCAGCTATGATAGTATGCTGCTTAAGAACTCAGATAAGTACCTTATACATATTTGTATAAGGAGCATATTTTAATAAAATGACTCCCGCAATTCTCTGTGTAACTCCTATTTTAGCATAGTCTGTCAATGTGATATTGACATAATTTAAGCAGAGCAGTACTCTTAACAGAGATCCCTGTCAAATTCACATTGTCCCAATTGTGCATTCATTCCTTATCAGTACTCTTTAACGTTAGAGGCAAAACTAGTGAATGTGAATGCATTTTATGTGTATGTGAGAGGTAAAACTAATGAATGTGAGAGCGTTGTGTGTGTGTATGTGTGAGGTAAAATGGAGAGTGTGAGAGCATTTTATGTGTATGTGAGGCGTGAATTATGGCCCAATGTAGACGGCCTGTCTAAATGGCACAATGTGATTGGCTGAGAAAATGTATTAACAAGCTTTCTCATTTTCTGCTGCGCTCCAAGATGAAGGAAAGAAATCAGTCTCAACCACAACAAGCACTAAGCTAAGCCTCAACTTTAATTAGTTATATCTTAACCACATCAGAAGCAATAGCTTCATTGTCACAGCTTGTCTCTCACGTTCACATTGTGAAGTAGTGTTTTATGTGTATGTGCTAGGTAAAACTAGTGAATGTGAGATGTTTTTGTGTGTATGTGAGAGGTAAAACTAGTAAATGTGAGAGCATTTTGTGTGTGCATGAGAGGTAAAGTTTGAATAATAGCCTCAACGGCACCTCATACTGTTCTTTGTTTGAAGAACTCTCAACAAGTTTAACTCAATCTGTCATTTCAAAATTGAGTGTCACGTAGAATACTAATGTTATCAACATAGAGACGGTAATGTAGTTCTATTTATTGGTTCCTTAATCTTACATGTACTGTAATAGAAGTCACACCTCAAGATTCAGTTTTGTCATCTTGTTTGGCTGGATGGATATGGGTTTTCATTGGATATTATCGCTTTTTCAGTTCTGTAATCAACATCTTGTTTCCATATGTTTATTTGGTTGAATACCACAATACCTTGCGATTTATCTTAAATACTTCTAACACATCTAACATCTCAGTCTCTTCTATGTATCTTAATATAGGGCTTTGTCTTTGCTCAGGCTGAGCCTTGTTGTCAGTTTCTTCTAAACAACTGAGTGAAATATTCTTTTATCATGTGGGTAGCTGCGTCAGCATGCATAGTCTGCAAAGGAACAAGTAATAGGTTTTATTCCGTGCTGAAAAGAAAAGAGAGTAAACACAACATTTTGGCTGTGGAACCTTCTTCAGGTGTGAGAAACACAGGGCAGACAGCAAAGATTAAATAGCACAGAAGAACAAATGCTGGGAGAGGGGAGGAGGCGGGAGTTGGGAGAAGTAGAGAGGCCACAGGTGGTGCATGGTGGAGAGGGGTGAAGAAAGGTGTGAAGTTGAAACCTGCATGAGAATAGAGAAGATTACACAAAGATAAGTCTGTCATTGAGAGAAGGAGGAAAGTGTGAACTTAGTTTCAAGATGAGTTTAGTTTCTGTTGCATTTCTGCTATGGGAGCTGAGAAACCCTTCTTTGAGAACAGATACAGAGAGATCAATGTGATCATGGCCGTCTGGTGAGGTGAAATGAGAAACTATGGGCTTGGAGAAGTCTTTAATCTTCACAGCCCTAACATGTACTCTGAAGCAGTCTCATAGTCTCCTTCCTGTTTCCCCAATGTAGATAGCTGGGCATTTTTTGCAAAAGATACAGTAAATGATACAGGATGTCGTCTAGGTTAACTGAAATTGACCTTAGGGACCCTGAATGAGTGTGTTGATGGATATGTATTTGCAGGTGATGCAACGAGTTCTGTTGCAGGAGAAGGTGCCTGGTGGGGACGATTGCTGAGTTTGGTCAAGAGAGCTGTGAACAAGACGTTTACGTAGATTGGGTGGTCAGTGGTAAGAGATTATTGGGTGGTCAGAAAAAAGGGTACCAATGGTGGAAGTCTAGAAACAGAAGAGTGGTGGAAGATATGTTAAATGTATTTGAGGGATGGGTGAGAGTTAGTGAATTGATGCAGGAAGTGCTCTAGCTGGTCATTAGAGCATATAGCAGCACCAACGCAGTCATTGATGTATCATTTGTAGAGGTCAGGGACAAAGCCAGTATAGGAAACAAAGAAGCATTCTTCTACCCAGCCGACAAAAATATTGGCATAGCTAGGTCCCATCCTGGTGCCCATGGCAACTCCACAAACCTGCAGATAAAAAGGTTATTAAATGAGAATGCGCTGAGTGTGAGAACCAATTCCGCAAGACGCACTAGAGTGTGGCTAGGTGGATCAAGCACCGTGCGTTTGTCTAGCATGTGCTTGAGGGCTGTAAGACCGTCATTGTGGGGAATAAGGGTGTAGAGAGACGTGATATTCTTATATCATATTAATTTCTTTTTCATATCTGAATTTTTTACTATTTTTTGCCATTGTAATATTAACAAAAGCTTTTATTACCATATGTATTTTAGTTTAAATTGCAATATTGTTTTCTAACTCTGTTTTGGTCTTTAAAATATACATTTTAGCTGTTCTTGAAATATTTCATTTCTAGTTTCCATTAATTTGAATAATTTCGGAAAAGTTTCTCCTGCATTTCCTAATTGATTTATAAAACTGTTTGCTGCTACCCAGCCTTGGAATTGCTCAATCCAGGGATTTAGCAGAATTTTATGTTGAAAATGTTGCAGTTTTTGTAAGGATGCAATACCAAAATTTCAGAGTGGACAAATATGAAAAAATCACCTTAAACTACCTCTCTTGACCTCCTTACACTTTGTTGACTCCCTGTTGCTGGAACATTGATATTGATTTGTCCTTTTCACACCATGTCTGCCTTGTTCTTTTCACTTCTCTATCAGACTTTCCTGAACAGCTGGGTCTTTGCACCACTGACTTTCCCATTTTCCAGTTTCAATTCTGCTCCTGCTCGCACCATTCAGGTCACTTCTTAAGGAATGCTGAAGTTCCCCTCTATCCACGTGACTTGATCATAATGTTTCTTTAACAGCTGGTGGTCCCTCACATTTTGACTCTGAACTATATTTTTATTACTTTACTCTTCTTGTTGAAGCAACTCTTTGCCTTATATTATTTTATATACGGCAATATAAAGCCCATAAACTTATGTTCCCAGAGTTTTCATAGGATTTTCAATAAAATTAGTTTTTTTTTCCCTCTCGTACTTGCTATTATCTGACAGTAAAGGACTGACATTTAAAACAGCTACAGTAAACGAATTTGTGCAGGGTGCATGTTACAGTTTAAGATGCAGCTTTGTACAATGTCTCATGAAAACATTCACCCTTCTGCAAATTTTTTACATTTTGTTGCTCTCTGAGCTTGCAATTCTAACATTTTCAAACAAGACCTTTCAGTTATAATCTACACAATCTACTCCGAGCTGAGAAGGATAGTAAACTGATCGTGTTTAAATAAGTTACATTTGCAGAGTAAATTAGAGGATGTGTTCAACCCCTCAATTACAGGGAATAGCTCGTATTATTATTTTCATTACATATTTATTAAAATTTTTATTAAAGCTTCTGTTTTATATACAGATGCAGCCATTCAAAATGCGCGGGCGATACAGCATTATTTTCAGGTGCGCTGTATGCAGTCTACCACGAGTTACCAGTAAATACCGCTAGTTACCGTAAATTCTCCTATAATACCGCAAGCAAAATAATAGTATCTGGAATTTCCGCAAGGTGGAGCTAATTAAGCTCAACCTGTCATGTTTGAGATGTAGCCATCAAAGTTTTAACGAAGATATTACTGATAGTATTAATAATGAATGACCTTGGACAAACTGTACAGATGCAGCCATTCAAAGTGCATTCAAAGTACAGACACGTACCGGAGGTAATTGGCTACGGCGTCGTGCATCGTGACGCGCGATGACGCAAAATACCGCGGTACGTGATTGGTTGACTGACAGGGGCACTCGTGGTCCGTTGGTCTGTCGTAGAAAGACTTACTGTAAACGTCTTTACTGTGCCCGTTGTAGATATTGAATTTTACCACTGAAGGGAAATCTTATTAGCTGAGCATAAAAAGAATAGGAGCATACTGTAACGCGTGTGAAAGCCATAAACGATATTAATTTTGGAACATAAACATACAGTATATAGCTGGTCTTGGTACTTTAAAGAAAAAAATACACACCAGTATTCCATTTCTCCCTAAACATTGTAAGCTTCGAAGTCTTTAACGTGATACCGGAGTCAACAAGCATACTTTTAGAATTTGATTAAAAGGGAATATAATATGGAATCGCGTATCTCAAGAATTTAATAAAGGTATGATTACATCCGTGTGCTGCGACAGGGCTGTGTAGGGCTGTTTCGCCTGCCTGTTCATGCGAGCTGTCTTGTAGCCTACTGATCTAGGTGCGTGACTACCAACTGGGAGGTTGTGTGTTCAAATCCAGCTGGTGCTGGACTTTTCATTTTATTAATTTATTTTTTAATCGCGTAACATAAACATATTACCGTATGCAAACTGTACTGTATACAGTATGTATATGTATATTTAATGTCTTAACTGTGCCCGTTTAATTGAATTTAAAAAAATTATTTAACACGAACATTAAGCTGTTTACATCTTCCGCCTGAGAACAGTCACCCGTTGCTACCCAACGCAGAATGGTGATTGGCAGACACCATCTGACACCCCTCTGATTGGAGAAAAAAGACGTGCTGGTTTGCTATATATACTGTACCAGGAAGAGGATTTCTTTCTATTCAAAACGTGCATTTTAAAAGTTTAAGAAGTAAAAACCTTACAGCGTACACAGATTTCTAAACTGATCAGGATCGTTATCTTTGTCTTATGCATAATAATGTTCACCGCTCTGTCCAGCAAATTAATAATAAACTTTATTTTATATAGCGTTTTAAACGAATAAGTAATTAGATTGCTCATAAACCTAATCACTTGCTTTTTCTTTTTATTTAGGCTCAGATTTCAACTATAGATCGTATTATTAATAACCATAATAACAACCAACCAACAAAAACAACCATATAAACATAATACCAACCAAAAACATAGATAACAACCACAATACAAAATCAAATATATCAAACCATTTTACTCTCGCAAAGTCCTCCAATTATCATAATCCCGCCCCTTATGCAAAACCAAACCTTCCTCCCATCCCAGTTTATCCTGTTTATCATAAACAAAATCAATACCTCAACACTCCATACTCAACAACGATAATTCACAAACAGCCAGAACATGTAACTACACATTCCCAAACAGACCTAATTTCCATAGCCCCGCCCCTTATGCAAAACCAACATCCCTCCCCTGTTCTCTCTCTCCCCTGGCGGTTGTAATTGTTTTTATTTTCAAATAAATTTTAGCAAAGTCATGTATTTTAAAAATCTTAAGATTTTTATATTTATGTCTTTATTTAGTGGTTTCATTAGTGACAAAGGCTAAACTTTCTTGGAAAAATGTCTTTTATGTAAACCATGTTTGCTATTAATTCATTCAGGGCTAAAATATGTTCATTGTCTTCTAATGAAAGAAGGGTTCCTTTCGCCGTAGTCGGGAGCCTAGCCTTTAACTAGTAAGTACTGTACTTACTGGGTTTTTGAGGGGGGGGAGGTGTCTTTCGCTGGAAATCTCGCCTCCTACTTTGAAAATACCCGTGAAACCGGTTCAATTCGTCACAGCCAGCACTCCTGCAGAAAGGGGGGTTGTACTTGCAGTGTATACAGTACACGCGCTATGCTCTTCGTTAATGTCTAACATATCATTATATCTCATTTTGTATTTCTTAAAAAAAAATCGTTTTCCCAGCCTAACAGTATTGTTTTAAACCTGTAAAGCGCTTTGAGGAGCCACCTTTAAAGGCGCCATATACAAAAAAGTTCATTATTATTACTATTGTAAATTTGCTGGACAGAGAGGTGAACATTATTACACAGAAGACAAAGATAGCGATTTACGTTGCATTGTGTATCGTGCTGCTTTAATACAGTTTTAAATAATTGAAAGCCTAAACAGTATCAGCTTTATTTATGGGTTTTAAATAAAGGCGATTTAAACACGATTTAAATCAATATAAATGTTTATATTGTAACGCATAGGTGACTATTCATTGTTATTAAAATGACTTAAATTCGATCATGTTGTGATATTTAGAAATATACATTTGTTTGGTGGGAGTGAAGTTTTATTTAATCTCTGAGCCATACTGATTCTTCTGGAAGCCAGTTTCCGCCAGGGAGTAAAAAAAAAACACACTATGGTATTCTCTCCAATGCAGTGCAGTTAAAAACATACCTCTGATGCTGCTCCTAAATGAATATCGTTTATGACCATCAGAAGCTTTATGCTCCTTTTCTTTTTTCCAGTGGATTGAACAGGGAGAGGCATTTCATGATGTACTTTTCACTGATGAAACAACAGTGGCTCTGGAACAGTTTTCAACCATGTTGTTTTATAAAAAGGGGAGATATGTACACGTTACTGAAGCTAAAAGTTTAGCCTTTGTCACTTATGTAACCATTAAATAAAGACATATAGAAATCCCTACGTTACAGACTGTATATGGCTGGTATTGGTAGTTTAAAGAAAAAATACACACCAGTATTCCACTTTCTCCGTAAACATTTTAAGCATCAGAGTCTTACATGTGGTTATTTAGGAAACGTTTGTACGTGCTCCTTCTGACCATGTTACTGTTTACTGTTACTGACCATATTAAGTTTAAGTGCCTGTGGGCACTTTTCCTGTCCGTGGGGGGTGGACCGTCTTTCATTAGAAGGTTAGTCTGTTCTACTCTGAGAATGTAGAGGGGGTGAAAAAGGTCATTTAATTAGTATTAAAATTCACACTGATTCCCTTGCGAAGATACGGACATAGGAATATTCGTGCGTGGTCAAAAAATGGCATAAAAATGACAAAGTGAAGGCTGTGAAAACATTCACAATGTACTTTATACACAAAGCAGCAAATATACCCCCCCCCCTCTCAATGGCCTGGTACAGTGAGGTGTGCTGGCAGCTGTGTGGTGTGACGCAGTGGTGGCCTGGCACGGTGAAGTGCGCTGGCAGCTGTGTGATGCAGTGGTGCACTGGCAGCTGTGTGGTGTGACGCAGTGGTGGCCTGACTCGGTGAGGTGCCCTGGCAGCTGTATGATGCAGTGGTGGCCTGGCACGGTGAGGTGCGGTTGCAGCTATGTGACGCAGGCCACCACTGCGTCACAACACACAGCTGCCAGTGCACCTCTACATACCCGACCACCACTGCATCACACAGCTGCCAGCGCACCTCACCGTGCCAGGCCACCACTGCGTCACACAGCTGCCAGCGCACCTCACCGTGCCAGGCCACCACTGCGTCACACCACACAGCTGCCAGCGCACCTCACTGTACCAGGCCACCACTGCGTCACACCACACAGCTGCCAGCGCACCTCACCGTGCCAGGCCACCACTGCGTCTCAACACACAGCTGCCAGTGCACCTCTACATACCCGACCACCACTGCATCACACAGCTGCCAGGGCACCTCACCGTGTCAGGCCACCACTGCCTCACACATATTTCAGCGCCATATATTTCATGGATATTATGGAATATAATGGATGGATATCTTAGTTATCTTTCTAGTTCACAGATTTGCATGCATAATTTAATTTTGAAAGCCACTGAGACATCAGGTACTACTGTTGTATTTATGAAAAAGAAACAAAACAAAAAACATACTAACAACTGTGCCAACGTACTCCTTAGTTAATACATTTTATTACTCATAAACAGTTAACATTGTTAGCAAAATATTTTGAATTATATTTAACCCTATTTTTTCTTTAGTTTTGTATTTAATTTATTATATGATAGTCAGACTTAATGTATATTTGAACAATGAAAATATATTTTTTCAAGATTTTACATTAAGCACTTAAAATTAATATGGTTAATAATAGTAAACTGTAACATGCTGTAACAAGATCGGTTAAACTGCAAAGAAAATGCTTTCAGAGAAAATGTTTCAGGTGTGAAGAACATAGATCTCCAATGCAATTTCAACCAAACCTGTTCCCACACACCCTGCCCCCACTACCATTAGAATATACACAAACATTTTAGCGTTTCATTCTGAGCAGAAGACCCTTACACCTGAAGAGTGCTGGCTGTGACGAATTAAACCGGTTTTACAGGTTTAAATCACAGACCATGTGACATGAAACTCAGTAAACTAACACACAGCGCTACTGGATTAGATAATACCTAACCAAAATCCGCAATATGGAAACAGAACCTATGTAATTGTTGATAGATGATGTACTCGTAACATTTTTTCAAGACGAACTACAACATTTAAAAAATGACTTGTATGTACTTGATATCTCTAATCAATCCACGGGTTCCAGCACAAAACGAAACTAAAACGCATACCGTTTCGCGCTTCTTATTAGTTGCTCAAAAGTAATTTGACCGTATGAAATGCATAATATAAACCTAGAAACATATACGTGAGCAGTACTTAAGCACTGTAGTATCGGTGTTAAGACACACCTCTCAAATACTGTAAATCAAGTTAAAAATATCTCAAGACCGATTCTGGTCATAATGAAACCATGTTTCGTGTATGTTTTCTTTTTCATCTTGAAATAACTCATTTCTAAATACCTTTTTCACTGTTAACATCTTGCAGCAACTTTGCGACAAAATATACACTCTGACAGTTCATCCTGCTACCAACATTAAATAAAACAAATCTTAAGATTTCTATATTTATGTCGTTATTTAGTGGTTTCATTAGTGACAAAGGCTAAACTTTCTTGGAAAAATGTATTTAATGTGTTGCGGAAAAAACTGACTTGCTTTAACAAAATATGTTTACAAATCCTTTCACCTGGCATTGTCGTAGTTAGAAATTATGGAACGCTCTGTTAAAAGCAAGGGAGTTTTTATGTCCGTTGCAGTTCTTTTGCAACATGAATATAATTATATCGTTATTAATTTCTTGAGATACGCAATTCCATATTATATTCCCTTTTAATCAAATTCTAAAAGTATGCTTGTTGACTCCGGTATCACGTTAGTTAAAGACTTCGAAGCTTACAATGTTTAGGGAGAAATGGAATACTGGTGTGTATTTTTTTCTTTAAAGTACCGAGACCAGCCATATACTGTATGTTTATGTTTAGATTTCCCTTCAGTGGTAAAATTAGAAATGAATATTCAATACTTAAACGGGCACAGTTAAGACATTAAATATACATATACATATTGTATACAGTACAGTTTGCATACGGTAATATGTTTATGTTACGCGATTAAAAAATAAATAAATAAAACTGAAAGGTCCAGCACCAGCTGGATTCGAACACACAACCTACCAGTTGGTAGTCACGCACCTAGACCAGTAGGCTACAAGACAGCTCGCATGAACAGGCAGGCGAAACAGCCCTACACAGCCCTGCCGCAGTACACGGATATAATCATACCGTTATTAAATTCTTGAGATACGCGATTCCATATTATATTCCCTTTTATCAATATCCAATCATGCAAAGTACAGTAATTTTTGAGAATCAATTCACCATGCCTTTTACATTCTCATAAAAGAGATTGATTTAGGAACATAAACATATTACCGTATGCAAACTGTACTGTATACAGTATGTATATGTATATTTAATGTCTTAACTGTGCCCGTTTAAGTATTGAATATTTATATGGAATTTTACCACTGAAGGGAAATCTTAGTGTCTGAGCATAAAAAGAATAGGAGCATACTGCTACGCGTGTGAAGGCCATAAACGATATTAATTTTGGAACATAAAGATACAGTATATAGCTGGTCTCGGTACTTTAAAGAAAGCATACACACCAGTATTCCATTTCTCCTTAAACATTTTAAGCATTGAAGTCTTTAACTAACGTGATACCAGAGTCAACAAGCATACTTTTAGAATTTGATTAAAAGGGAATATAATATGGAATCGCGTATCTAAAGAAATTAATAACGATATAATTATATTCATGTTCATATTCAAAATTATATTTTTGTCAAAGGACAGCACAAAAAAACAGACATTGTGTGGTACAGAACGGAGCTCAGTCAATTCAAACAAGTTAAGTTTAAAAAAAACTGCAACGGACATAAAAACTCCCTTGCTTTTAACAGAGCGTTCCATAATTTCTAACTACAGAAATTATTTAAACTGCGACACTTATCATTCAACTTTAAATAAACTTTATTTTATATAGCGTTTTAAACGAATAAGTTATTAGATTGCTCATAAACCTAATTGCTTTTTCTACATAAACACAGCGTGATTGCTCTCTGAAAATGCTTTTTCTTTATATTTAGGCTCAGATTTCAACTATAGATCGTATTATTATAAACTTTCTTGGAAAAATGTATTTTATGTAAACCATGTTTGCTATTAATTCATTTAGGGCTAGAATATGTTCATCGTCCTACAATCGAGTCGAGTTGACATTAAAAGCTTGCCACGCCCGGACTGTTACACCAACGCATTAGCATGTTAAAGCGATTTCATTGAGGAGCCTAGCTTTCCTAACTAGTAAGTACTATACTTCCTACTTTGAAAATACCTGTGAAACCGGTTTAATTCGTCACAGCCAGCACTCCCGCAGAGAGGGGGGTTGTACTTGTTAATGTCTTAGCACAAAGCAGAAACTTCTTGTATTTTCCGATGACATACAAGTGGAAAGATTACAGATTTTAATCGTCTTTTTTCTGAAGCAGGGAAAATCTGACCATGTTTCTCTATAACAATAATAAAAAACTTTATTTTACATATCACCTTTAAAAGTGGCATCTCAAAACAATACAGTAGATGTAAACCACAGATTACAAAGTAAATACCCAGACAAACTCAAACGCGTTTTTAATAATGTAGTGTGCTCTCTGAAGGCACCAGTTCTGTAGGGTTTGGGCATTTACTGGGACAATTATTAATTGTAGCAGTAAATCACAAAATGATTCTTTTGATGGCTTTAGAATCCAACCATGCGATATAACTCAAACAACGCACACACACATGGGTACTCATATACGAGGATACATTTATTAATACATAAAATATGCATATAAACCTAACCGATCTTATCGTGAGGGTTATCAGAATACAAAAGATATATATTCATTCAGTTACGAAGAGTTACATATATCAAGAGGACATACGTTCAGTATATCATTCATTTAGACCGTTTCGTAAATGCACTTGGTTATAACTTCTACATTGGATACTCAAAACAAGTACATAACTCTTAGGAATTAAATTGATATCAACTGGTTGGGATAACAATTGAATTCTCGAGCTGTTGAACTTCAAATTGAAGTTGAATACTCATCCAATCTCTGGGGATTCAGATCTCCTGCGGGCTGTCTGGCTCCGTGCCAGGCTATGCTGTGCTGTTTGCGACGGTGCGCTGCTGATGCTCACTGACCGGCAAGTTAGTGTTGGCTTTAACTAGCAAAGTTTGTGCACAGGAGAAAAGATGACTGTGGGTCCCAGCAAGTCAGGAAGATGACCGGTTCGTTCCTGATGAAGAGCTAGTTCTGAATAGTGATTCAGGTGTCCACAGTTCTGGCCTGTTCACGAGGCCTGCCGCTGGTGCTAACCTCGGGTGGATCCTCTGGTTACTCTCTGGCAACCTCCGCTCTAGACTCTTAGAACAAAGGAAAGTTCTGGCACTCGGACACACTGGCCGTTCCGTGGTTGTCCGGGCTGAGTCTCAGGATGGTCAGGAGGCGCGCTGCGAGAATGTCCTGCCCTTGAGAGCCTTCTGCTCCTGGGCCGTCCTGCCCTGGAATTCTCCTTAGAATTCCCTTTAGAATTGTCCACAGAATTCTCCTGGAGCTCTGTGTTGCCTGTTTTTACCTGGAGGAACTTCAGCTCGTTGATTGGCTGAAAGTTCCATGGGCATCAGAGTCCCACGTGGGTTACTCGGCCCTACCAGTCCCTGATTGGTTGATCAAGGTGAGATATGAGTCACTTACTCCTGACACTTAGGAATGCAGTCCAGATGTCCATCTGGCACTCCCTAGACAGATAGGCGCCAATGGATGACCATTGGTCATGATAGCCAGGCTTAGCTAAGTGCATCCCCCTTTGGGAGCTGTCCCTTATCAAAATAAAACATCTTTAAATCATCCTGCATGAATAGTTTCTCTGTGGCTGCACCACAGAGATGAACAGAGAGATTAGGCCTCATTTGGGAAAGCACAGCAACACTTAATTCTGTCTTATTAATAAGCATTGCCACTACAATAAAATGTTTTTATTAATTTTGCAGAGAAAGAGCGTAAAACCTGGGCGTAACAGCTGTTCCTTTTTCTGATCACTCGCTCTCTAGTTAAACGTCTCACCTGTCCTGTTCTTTGTTTTCCTAATTTGCCGATTATGCCTGCTGAGATCCACTCCTACCCTCACACCTAAAGAAGACTATTTTAAATTTCTTTGTGCGGTCCATTGTGCAATTAATCCTTGTATGTGCTGTCCTTAAGGTGATATCACATAAAGGTGATATGTAAAATAATGTTTTATTATTGTTATAGAGAAACATGATCAGATTTTCCCCGGTTCAGAAATAAACTACTGTACTGTATACTAGCTTTTAATACAGTCTTTGCTGTGCTCTAGAGGATCCTTGTGATATTTTGAGCTCTGGTTGAATGATAAGTGTCGCAGTATAAATAATTTTCGTAGTTAGAAATTATGGAATGCTCTGTTAAAAGCTAGGGAGTTTTTATGTCCGTTGCAGTTTTTTATAAACTGAACTTGTTTGAATTGACTGAGCTCCGTTCTGTACCACACAACGTCTGTTTTTTTTGTGCATATCAAATTCTAAAAGTATGCTTGTTGACTCCGGTATCACGTTAGTTAAAGACTTCGATGCTTAAAATGTTTAGGGAGAAATGGAATACTGGTGTGTATGTTTTCTTTAATGTACCGAGACCAGCCATATACTGTATCTTTATGTTCCAAAATTAATATCGTTTATGGCCTTCACAAGCGTTGCAGTATGCTCCTATTCTTTTTATGCTCAGGTACTAAGATTTCCCTTCAGTGGTAAAATTCCATATAAATATTCAATACTACAACGGGCACAGTAAAGACGTTTACTGTAGATCTTTCTACGAAAGACCAACAGACCACGAGTGCCCCTGTCGGTCAACCAATCACGTACCGCGGTACCGCGCGTCATCGTGCATCACAATGCGTGACGCTGTAGCCAATTACCTTCAGTACGTGTGTGTACCGCGCACTTTGAATGTCTGCATCTGTAGTTATTCTTTAAATCAGGTAATTTAACAAAACGAATGTATTCAATTTAAATTACTGTCATTCGCTTAAAAGTTTATTCTTTATTTCAGAAATGCTTGTTAATTTATTAATCTGGGGGAAAATACTGAAACATACAGTACAGTATACAGCAAAATGTATAAATTATTGAAAAAATATGTTAGATGTGTTGGAATCAGGGTACAATTTATCAACATATTTTAATATGTCTATTTCAATTTTCTATACATTCTAACACACTCAGGTTTATCTTTAAACACTACAAGCTTTATGGAGTTTTAAAGATAAAATTAAGACTAATCTGGCTATGCTCCCTCAAAACCTCTTTGCTTTGCTTTGTCTTAGCCTTTAAGGCTGGTTTCAATAAACCCCATTTCTTGTTAGTATTACTCTTGCTTGCCTACCCTAATATCAAATTGTCCAAGATTAGTCTATTACTTTAGATTAGTTAAACTAGTAAAACTATTAAACTATTAGTTAAACTACTACTTTAAAAAATCTATAACTATAACAAAATCTATAATCTATCAAACTTGATCATTGTCAAGTTTAGAAAAGGATTTATTATACAGTATATTGCAAATTGTATTGCTTTCTTACAGAACTGAAGTCATACCGTTTATAGATTCACAATTTTAGACAGTTGACATCCCAAGGATGAGAGCCTTTTGTTGAGGAACTCAGATACCATTTTAATGCTAGACTCACACTATGATTTTTTCTGTCGTCCAGCCATTTCAGATAATGCTGCAATTTGCAACACACACATGTGTGTTTACAACATCCTTGTCTGTGCTCCACACCTAGAAGTCCACGTCCCTTTGATAAAACTTTGGTCTTCTGGCTAAATTCTGTTTACTCTTGTGATGGTGTTAGCTTAGCATCAGTGTGTATTTATTATTATCATATACTTTTTTATAGAGAAAAATGGCATGTGTGAGTGTCCTGGTTTACTCTGGTTCTGGTGGTGAGTAGCCTGCAGTTAGGGTGAGGACAAATTACATGTCCTTTCTCTTAGGCTGAGGAAACATTACATGTCATCTCCTTCTTTGAAGAAAAAAAAATACTACATAAATGATAAACAAATGAATTGTTGAAAGAAAAAACTAAAATAAAACAAACTAGTACATAGTCAGTGCTTATGCTCATGAAACATTAGTTATCATAAATGCATATTATGATATGGTAGCAGCCATATCACCCCTGGCAACCCACTGAAGCTAAGCAGGTGTGAGCCTGGTCAGTACCTGGATGGGAGACATCCCGGGAAAAAATAAGGTTGCTGCTGGAAGAGGTGTTAGAGGGGCCAGCAGGTGGTACTCACCCTGTGGTCTGTGTGGGTCTAATACCCCAGTATAGTGATGGGGACACTATACTGTAAAAAGGTGCTGCCTTTGGATGAGATGTAAAACTGAGGTACTGAATCTCTGTGGTCATTAAAAATACCAGGGTGTTTCTTGAAAAGAGTATGGGTGTTACCCTGGTGTCCTGGCTAAATATCACATTGGCCTTTACCAATCATGGCCTCCTAATAATCCCCTTCTATGAATCATCTTCATCACTTTGTTCTCATAGTGGTGATAGCTGAAGTGCAGTGAGCATTCTGGTGCACTATGTCAGCTGTTGCATCATCCAGGTGGATGCTACACATGGGTGAAGGAGAGTCCCATTACTTGTAAAGTGCTTTGAGTGGAGTGTCCAGAAAAGTGTTATATACTGTAAGTGTAAGGAATTCTTATTATTATTATTATTGTATTTCAGGTTTTTCTGCTATATCACTGGATTAGAAACATTTGGGACTGGGATTAATATATTGAGAACCAACTCATCTGTGACCAAGTGAGAAATGGATGGAATTCACTACCACATTTGTAAAGTCTTGAGCAGGATCCAGTTTGTTTCATACCACAGAAACAAATAATCATTCCTGTAATGTACTACTGTAAATCCAGGGATGTACAGTACAACCCTGGTACTGATTTAAACACTGAAACAAACACAGTCAAATAGTGTCAGTTATGATCTACATGACATATTGGTGAGAAAAGGTTGTTACAGTTTCAAAACAGCTTTAACAGTATGTACTTTTAAAGTACTGCACTTTCCTATATAAGCTGAGGAAGGCTTGCCCCAGTATCTTTGATAATGCATTTGTTTTATTTGTTTTTAGCACCTGGTTAATTAATTAAAACAGTTATCTGAAATAAAATGAATAAGCTTATAAAAAACATCTGGAATATTGTTCAATTGTTTTTTTTATTTTTCAAAAACTTAACAAACTTGATTCATATGTTTTTAAAACAAAAGTCTTATATATCTGTAGGTATCCTCTCACGAGGCACCAGTAAATGTAGGGGTTTTGTGCTTAACTGGGACAATTATGTTGTAGCAGTAAGTCACAAAATGATTCTTTTGATGGTATTAGAATCTAACCTTGCGGGATAACCCAAACAGCGCACACACGGGTACTAATACACAAAAATCCATTTATTAATACATAAAATGTGCGTATAAACATAACAGATCTTATCGTAAGGGTTAGCAGAATACAAAACATATATATTCAGTCACAAAGAGTTACAAATACCAAGAGGGAGATACATTCAGTATATCATTCATTTAGACCGTTTCATAAATGAACTTGGTTACAACTTCTAGACTAGATGCTCAAAGGCAAGAACATCACTCTTAGAAATTAAATTGATATCAACTCTGGTTGAGGTAACAATTGAATTCTCGAGCTGCAATACAGAATGTTGAATACTCATCCAATATCTGGGGATTCAGATCTCCTGCAGGCGCAAAGAAGCAGTGGCAGGCTTGTTGCTGGGACATGGGACGCAACATGGTGGGAGAGATTCCTGCGGCTGATGCTCTCTGAAGACCGGCTAGTTAGTGTTGGCTGAACTAGCAAAGTTTGTGCACAGGAGAAAAGTGACTACGGGTCCCAGCAAGTCAGGAAGAAGACCAGTTTGTTCCTGATGAAGCGCTAGTTCTGAATACTGATTCAGCTGTCCACAGTTCCGACCTGTTCACGAGGCTTGCTGCTGATGCTAACCTCGGGTGAATCCTTTGGTTACGCACTGGCAACCTCCGTTCTTGACTCTTAGAACAAAGGAAAGTCATGGCACTCGGACACACTGGCCGTTACTTGGTGGTCCAGGCTGAGTCTGAGGATGTTCAGGAGGAGCCCTGAGGCTGAATGTCCACCAGGCGAGAAGCAAGAATGTCCTGCTCCTGGGAACTGTTCTACAGGCGCTCTGTGTTGCCTGTTTTACCTGGAGGAAATGCAGGTCGTTCATTGGTTGAAAGTTTCATGGGCATCAGAGACCCACGTAGGGTTAACCTGCCCTACCAGTTCCTGATTGGCTG
Source organism: Lepisosteus oculatus (assembly GCF_040954835.1). Taxonomy (NCBI): domain Eukaryota; kingdom Metazoa; phylum Chordata; class Actinopteri; order Semionotiformes; family Lepisosteidae; genus Lepisosteus; species Lepisosteus oculatus. Next base: position 26,713,088 of record NC_090705.1, read on the forward strand.
ATGATGAGTAACCATGCCCTCTGACCTTAGAGTTGTAAACAAACTTTGAATCAGACTCTCCCTTGGAATCTCAGACTTTAAGGCGCCAGAGATGACCATTTGTCATCTCAGCTTTAGGAGTTGTTCCTTATCAGGACACTCTATCAGCTAGAAAAACACCTTAATTGTGAACCAAATGGAATGGCCTCTCTGTATCAAGCACCACTGAGATGAATGAGAGAGAGACTGGCAAGGGAGCAGAAAACTTAATTCTTGTACTTTAATAAGCCTTGCCGCTACATATCTAAGAGGACATATTCTTCAAGAATCAAGGTTAAAGGTTATAACAAGATCATTACAGTGTCCTGTTACTCTTAATGCCTACCAGAAACAAGTCATTATCCAAGGTTCCCTTTCAGAAGAAGTGAAAGAGCTGCAATACACAAGTGTAACCTTTAACCTGCTGCATTCTGCAGACAATATTTAAGTCATGTTTCATAATGGGATTGAATGTTTACTATACAGTATGTCATAGTTTCATATAATGAGCTTGTTTGACACTGGGAAAACCATTAAGTCATTAGTTTTTTCAACCATATTTTCCCAATAATGTAAAAAACATTAAAATGTGTCTAAAGTGTCTAAAATGTAACTTCACAGAACTGTGCCTTTTATTGCCATTGAGAGTATATGCCATGTTCTGAGTTGACTACATTTACAATTAATTCACCTCTAATTTCCTTCCATTTTACATGTGAGTGATTAAGTTATGACATCATGAGGTGTTCTTTTTTTAAGCTAATCAGAAGAGACAAAAGTGAGAGATAACATTCACCTTTCTTTGGCTGAAAAACACAAAAGATTACAATTTTGGTCCTTAAACATCAGGTCTCTTCTCTCCTGACAATGACAGCCAGTGCACTGGTGGGAACTCAAAAGTTTGACATCAAAATTGCCACCCTGACCATGCATGTTTCTACAAAAGAAAATCAGAGGAAGAATTTATTTTAGCTGAATTTGCCATCAGGAACAAAATCATTCTTACAGATGCAGCCATTCAAAATGCACGGTACAAACCTGTATCGCAAACAACTACCTACAAGCCACCACGGCATACCGCAGTACGTGATTGGCTGCCCAAAATGACTGACAGGGACACTCGTGGTGCATTGGTCGTTAGTGAAAGATTTACTCATTTAATCTCTTCACTGTGCACATTTTAATCTGCTTAGTATTGAATATTTATATGGAATTTTACAACTAAAGGGAAATTTTAGTAGCTGAGCATAAAAAGAAGAGGAACATAATGTATCTGAACGTCATAAATGATATTAATTTAGGAACATAAACATATTATGTTTATAATATGGTATTGGTAGTTTAAAGAAAAAAATACACACCAGTATTCCATTTCCCCCTAAACATTTTAAGCACATTCTTACATGTGGTTATTTTGGAAACGTTTTTATGTGCTCCTTCTGACCATATTACTGTACGTTTATATACAGTACTTTGTGAAAAGTGACCGTTTTAACCTTTTCTGCAAATATGCTCGTTATCGGAGTAAACAAAAGCATACTTTTAGAATTTGATTAATAGGGAATATAATATGGAATCGCGTATCTAAAGAAATTAATAACAATTTGATGCTTAAAATGTTTAGGGAGAAATGGAATACTGGTGTGTATTTTTTTCTTTAAACTACCAAGACCAGCCATATACAGTACAGTTTACATACAATAATATGTTTATGTTCCTAAATTAATATTGTTTATGAGCATGTGAAAAGCATAGTGAATCGGAAATTCTCAAGATTTACTTTATATGATTGGAAACGAATGTGTGATCGGATCAACGAAATGCTGTGGTTTTACTTTTTGTCAATGTAAAAATAAAGTATTTTCGTTTACAAAGACAGTTACAAAGAATGTGGACCAGGGTAATACTTTGAGTATACAGCTTGTCCAAGGTCATTCGTTATTCTATTAGTAATATCTTCGGTAAAGACTTTGATGCATAAAATATTTCTGCATAATTAAAATATTTATGACAAAGGTGGTAGGTTGTGTACTTTTGTACAACTGAGCAATCTTGCTTTCAGAAAATATACCAACTTTTTAATATAAAATGATTTAAATTATTTAAATGTAAAAGTCTAAAGAGTATACAACTTAAATTCTTAATTGAATAAAGATTGTCCCTCAGCAGTGATCAGGATTCGAAACGGGTTGTTTTCTCAAATGCTGTATATGAGTACTTAAGCTTTATTAGCTCCACCTGGCGGTTTTACAAAGTGATTCCAGATACTATTAACATAATTTAATAGGTTTATTCCATGCTGAAAAAAAGAAGAAAGAGAACACAACGTTTCGGCCGTGGAGCCTTCTTCAGGTGTGAGCAAGAAGGCTCCACGGCCGAAACGTTGTGTTCTCTTTCTTCTTTTTTTCAGCATGGAATAAACCTATTAAATTATGTTAATAGTTAATAATTCTTGCTCACACCTGAAGAAGGTGTGAATTATTAAATAACATAATTTAATAATAGTATTAAATTATGTTAATAGTTAATAATTCTTGCTCACACCTGAAGAAGGCTCCACGGCCGAAACGTTGTGTTCTCTTTCTTCTTTTTTTCAGCATGGAATAAACCTATTACTTGTTCCTTTGCAGCCTACGCATGCTGACGCAGCTACCCACCTGAACATAATTTAATATGCATGTGGTATAATGCGGTAAGACGTGATATGATACGTTTTGATGCGACACGGCCACCGTGTTGTACCGCAGCGTACCTCACTCATTTTGAATGGCTGCATCTGTGTATAAAGTAATTTTAATTTTTTATTGCAACTTTAATGTCAAGATATATCAGAGCTTTTTACAGTATAATTAACAAATCAACATTTCGTAGGTAGAAACCAGAAAATATATATTACACCAGCAAAGTCAACAAGTGATTTAACAAAAATTAGCAGATGATCAATGGGCTCACTGCAAGGCTTTCTGTTCATGACTTATACTCCCAAGTAGATTCCATATCTTACTGTGCATTCATATCATACTGTATAGCCAATATGATATTTACAGCCTATCAATAACAGAAATAATGGTATTTCCACACTGTACTTAGTTTCATTACATATAGAATATCTCATACAAAATCATATGGTTAACCCATTTTGCAGTTAATATCCTATAGATCCAAGGTGTGCATTTATTCTTGAAAGAAGCCGTGGTAATTCATTGCAAAGTATGATTATGCAGTTCATTCCGTATCCCACAACCTGTGCTTTTACGTAGTTTCAATGTTTGTCTTCTGTTTTGGGTAGATTTTGTCAATGCCTTTGTTGGTTTTGAATACTTGTCCTGTCATAGTCTTCCCTGGTCAAGACTAATTTTTTTAAATAAGGCTCCTGGCAATACCTGAATTTTTCATTCTCAAGTTATCTTATCAACCAAGCTAATTTGGTTAGAGAATTTAGTTGACACAATTTCCACGTAGAAACATCAGCTATTAATATCAGAAACCATAGAGAAATAAAAAATGTGACACAGCAGTGACAAAGCTGAATGAGAACTGGGGAGCAAAATAATATTCAAATTGTAGGAAGGGAAAGGAGCACTGAAGCAACCCCACCTAGGAAGAAATTTTAAATAATAATTTAGATGTTCAGGCAAACTCTAATTAAGGCAGAGAAGAGGCAAGGTTTGAATAGCAAACTTTATTGGGGTCCAGTGTTACGGTAACAGTTACGGTGACAAACCATCCATAGAATGTAGTTGTCAGAACCCCAAATGAAACAAAGGATATACCTTATCACTCTAAAGCAGAATTTGTACATTACAAAAATTAAAGATAAAAATTATTAATACTATTACGATTAGCAGATCAAACGCTTAATAGGGGAAAAAAGGTTTGAAGGAAGCTTTAGTAGCATTTCTAAATTGACCAAAGAGAAAGTTCAGGAAACACTACTCCTGACAACAGTGTTACTATTTGTAACTTCAGAGCTTACTTATTGCTTCAAGAAAGTGGTGATGGAACCAGTGTTGAGCACCTACTTGCGATATGTTGAAGAATAGTGATTCGGAAGCAGGGGTTGTCAGAAGCAGATGTGATAGAAATATAGAGGTCTGGAAGGACTGTCCATGATGAGACATCTGGGAAGATTCATGATACACAGAGATTAAAAGTGCCATTATTTATAATGAATACTGCTGGATATGGATGACTGGATGAGGACAGTTTTTAGGTCCAAATGGAATCCCAAGAAAGAGTGATGACAATAGTTTTACAATATGCAAACAGCTATGGAGGGATACAAAAAGATTCATGAGGTCAAGGGGCTGCAAATTATTTTTCTCTGATAAGATATTAAACCTGTGGACAGAGCTGTGCTGCTGAGAACTTGGTGGTCTTCAGGAGACACAGGTCAGGTCAGGACTGGACATTGAGGAAGGCTTCATAGCTGAAACATTATGTTTTCTCTCTTCTCTTTTGAGCATGGAATAAACCTATTACTTATCATACTGTACATACCTCATAGATGCATTGTGCAAAGTGCTTGAAGTTTAAGGTTGATGGCATAAATTGATGGGCTTTGGTGATGGTTGATATGAGCTATGCAATTCATCCTGTTGCTTTGGTTGGGTGTAGCATTGTCAATAAAAGTGGAATTATTAATAATGGGAGTAGGGAATTTATGAAGTGAGAGAAAATTATGACTAAGAATGATTAACCAGTATTTGCAAGTGAAGATTACCAGAGGCGGTTGTATATGTCTGATGTGGATGAGTGCAGGGGTATAGAGTACGAATTGTCAGTCCTGAAGTGAACTAAGGGTGGAAGAGAAAGTAGGACAGTGAATTAGGCATGCATCGGGAGTTGGATGGGCTTCTTCAGTTCAGTGGAAGAAGATTCCATTGATGCAGGTGAGTTGCATCCTGAGGCAGAGGTAGGGTTGTAGAGCTGAAACTGAGAGTCATGGGGGTTAAAGAGTCTTGGGGTGAAAGTCAGGGACCAACACTGCACCCAGTTAGACACCAATGGAGAACGAAGAAGGGTAGGGCATCTGTCATCACCATTGAATGAGGGGCCTTGACATAATGTAGACTGACAGTGTACAATTGGCCTACTAAGGGGTTTAAGTCAGCAACAGTGGCAGAGTGCACTTTGGAAAGAGATGATTAGGGAAGGAAAAAACATTCAAATAACAAAGATATTGCTGGGCTGGACACATGATGATAAAACAGAAGAAAGTAGAAGGGAAAGAAAAGACCAAGTGAAGATTGAAGACTGACAGTGAGAAATAGAGGAGGTGAGAGACGATATGAGCACAAAAAAGGCATGGGGAGCAGCCTTGAGAAAGCAGCTACCCTAAAGTCCAAGAAAAAAACACATTATCAGAAAGAGCCGGAAGAGAAGCGTAGACATCATTGGATTTCTAGCAGGCCAGTTGGTTCTCATTATGCATGGATAAGTAGTGATCAAAGGCACAAGAAAAGGCAGCTTCACACTCCTTGAGAGTCTGGTGCAGATGACACCAGAGGTGAGGATTCAAGAAATTGCTGTGTCATTCCTCAGAAACATAAAAAATAATGCAAAAAAGAAAATCATAAGGGGCATAGATGAAGCAGGAGAGGTGAGACAAGCAAAGGATGGGTTTAAAGAGCAGCCTGGGTAATTGGGGTAAGGGTACTGTACGTGGAGGAACAAAGTCATAGGGATAAGTCAAGGGAGAAAGTGGATAGTATGGTGACTTTCCTATGGAAAATAAGTTGTTTCAGAAAGTGTTAAGGCTGGACTGTCATGGTTGGCTTGGAAAACTGAAGGAGATTTCATCAGCTGGGATTGGTAGAAGCAAACTTGTGCGCTTGGATAAGGAGATAAAGGTCGAAAATTGACCACTGGGAGAATTGCAAGTTGTCCAATGGAGAAATTCTCAATTCTCAATTTTTTCAATTCTGTAGTACTTCAGGGGCTTCAAGTTCAAGTTCAAGTTCAAGTTTATTGTCATTATACTCATATACAGGTATATGGTATAATGAAATGCTATTTAGCTAGCTCTCAGACGATAAGTAGTACAAAAAAACAACAATACAATTGTACAATAAAAGAAAGACAGACAACAGGCAGTGTGTAAAAACAACAAAAGGTAACAGGTAATGTGCAAAACAACATAAGATGTGCAAAAACATACATCAACAGAATGAAATAAAAGGATAGAAAATTATGTGGAGTTAGCTTTTTGACATATAAGGTAGAGGTAGATTTCAATGTGTGTTTGAGTTTTTGGAAAGAAGGTACTGTGAGGTTCAGATCATAGATGAGAGGTGAGGTGAGAGAGGCTGGGAGTTTAATAGTTTGACAGTAAAAGCTGTCTCTGAGTCTGGTAGTCCGGGCCCGAATGCTCCGGTACCTTTTTCCAGATGGTAGAGGGTCATACAGTCTGTAGCTGGGGTGTGTGGGGTCTTTGATGATGCTTAGAGCTTTCCTCAGCACCGTCTGTCATTAATGTCCTACAGATGCAGCCATTCAAAGTGCACGGCACAAACACGTACCGCTGGCATTTTCCTACATCATAATGCATCATAACACGTCATACCGCTGTATGTGATTGGCCGGGCAAAATGACCGACAGGGGCACTCGTTGGTCGGTCTTGGAAAGATTTAATCATTTAATGTCTTTACTGTGCACATTTTAGTATTGAATATTTATATGGAATTTTACCACTGAAGGGAAATTTTAGTAGCTTAGCATAAAAAGAATAGGAGCATAACGCATATAAAGGTCATGTGAAGGTTATAAACGATATTAATTTTGGAACATAAACATACAGTATTATGTAAACTGTATATGGCTGGTCTCGGTATTTTAAAGAAAAAATACACACCAGTATTCCATACTTTTAGAATTTGATTAATAGGGAATATAATTTGGAATTGCTTATCAAAAGAAATTAATAATGATATAATTATATTCATGTACTGCAACAAAACAGTAGTATACAGTATACTGTACATATACAGTGTCTATTGATATGTGTAGGGCTGTTTCACCACTCATCATGTGACTGTGTGAGTGGCGTGATGGTTTAAGTGCTTGACATATAGTTGGCTGTTCAAATCCCACTAGTGCCACAAACTTTCTTTTAACACACATTTCTTTGAAAAAATAAAATAACAATATTATAGACAATTAATTGACTTTTTTATATTTCTAACTATCACAACATGTTCGAATCTATGTCATTTTTTAATAACAATGAATAGTCACCGTCTTTCCCTCTGAATCTCTCCAGTAGCAGGAACCCGTATCGTGTGGGGATCCCCTTAGATCTCCCTTCAGATTTAAAAGGTTATTAATAATATGTTTGGTGTCGCATCTTCCCAGTTTAGCTGGTGTTTTGTTGCCTACGCATGCTTACATAGCTCCCTGGGTAAGCTATCATACTTGACTGAGAAAGCTTTAGAGAACTTAACATTTTTATTATCAACAAATTGTAAATACGATGTTTACATCGGCGTAATAAATTTTTCACTTGAGTGTAGGGAGGAGTGTCAGCTGTCAATGAGAGCAGCCCCCCACCTCTTAGGCTGCGCAAACAATTTTTAAAATTTTAAAATTTTTTAAAAGAAATAAAAAATTAGATATAATGATATTGTAATGCTATGGGGTTCACATGGGCACTCTTGCTACTGCCATATCAGGTTGGCCCCCTACCATCAGGGACTCAAACTCAGGCCTCCAGCATCACTCAACAGGGACCCAGCCTCTTGAACCAAAGGGGAAGCTCCCCTCAGCCTTCTGGCTGCTGTCCCTGCTAGAACCAGGGAAGGGTGGTGACGTCACCGCGCTGGTAAGCCGGCTCTCACAAGCAATGGAGGTTGTATGTGTTACAATATAAACATTTACTGTCAAACTTTAAATCCACAATTGATTTAAAAACGATCTGTCAAAGTGCAATGAAATACAATGTTGTTGTTGTTATTATTGTTGTTTTTATCCTGTAAAGTGCTTTGAGAAGCCACCTTTAAAGGCGCTATTTACAATAAAGTTTATTATTAGTATTATTAATTTGCTGGACAGAGAGTTGGACATTATTATGCAGAAGACAAAGGTAGCGATTTACGTTGCATTGTCAGATCGGGAATCTTTAAAGACATTTAATGGAATGGGGAGCCCTTTCCAGGGTCGCCTCAGCCATGTGGCGGGAAGGAGACACCAGACCAGCAGGGTCCAGACCGCAACCCCTGCACCAGCCTGCGCCAGTGAGGCCAAGCTGTTATAATGGGGAGGTCCCATGGCAAATGTTTGAGGCCCAATTCCAGATGGCAGCCTGGGCAAACAGCTGGTCTCAGGTGGAGATGGCGGGCCACCTCGCCGCGGTCCTGGAGACCTGCCAGGCATTGCTGGATTTACCCAGGGACCAGCGGTACAACTACGTGCCGTTGGCGTCGGCCCTCTGGAGGCGTTTCGGTGGGAGAGGGGAGGCTCCAGGACTGCTGCGGGCGAGGTTGGCCCAACGCCGCCGCCTAGCGGGAGAGCCACTGAGTCAGGTCGCCACAGACTTGGCATACTTAGCCCGCCAGGGTTACCCTACTCTCCCGGAGGAGGCCGATGGGCACCATCGGAGGGGCGCTCCCTGCCGGGCAGCGGAAGCGGCGCATGGGAAATCAGATGGGGAGGAGAAGATGGCCAGCGCAGCGACGCCAGGGGAGCGACGACTGCGGGCCATCTGCCACCACTGTGGGTAGAGGGGGCACATCACCCGGGAGTGCCGGGTGCTGGAGCCCCAGGGACTCCTGAGGCCATTGGGAAACAGGAGCGGGGCAGCCTAAAGGGGGGAAGGCCGCCCTTGAGAGACGCTACCCCCGCTCCGAAAAGCCAGAAGGAGCGCTTCACCCCACCTGCTGCCATGGGAAGGGTTGGCCAAAGCTGGGGCTTATTTCTTCCCTGCCTCATCAAGGGCAGACCCTGCCAGGCCCCCGTCGACACCGGTTCGACCATCACCCTGCTGCGGCCTGGTGTCCTGCCGGGCACTGAGGCAGCCGGACTCTCAGGATGGAAAAACCACCAGCCTGCGCCTGAGGACAGTGACAGGGCAGTGCGCTGAGGTCCTTGACAAGCGGGCACTCACCGTGAAGTTTGAGGCTGCTTCTACCCTGCCCCAGTCCGGGAGGACTGTATCCTGGGGTTGGACTGGTTGCAGCAGGTGGGTGGTTGCTTTGACTTGGGCCAGCGAGAGTTGATGGGGCAGGGGGAACGAATCAGTCTCGCGGGGGGCTGGGCGGGAGGTGTCCAGGGCGTGGAGGCTGACCAGTGCAGGAAGCGGAGGCGGCAGCAGCAGGCATCGACGGGGCCTGTCAGAGCCACGGGTATCAGGGCAAGCGTGCCGGAGCTGACTCCCGGGGCGCCCGGCCATATGTATTCAACAAGTGTCTGACTCACTGTGTCCTTCCTTAGTCTTTCTAAAATTGCTAAACGGGGTGGGGAGCATTCGGGACTGTGAGTTATGTGAGTCAGGTTATGAATGAATAAAAGCATTTTATTAAAAACACGTTTGCGTTTGTTTGGGTGCTATATTATGTATTTTTCATTTATAAGATATAATGATGTGTTCCTGCTTAGACATTGCATGACTTTAAAAGCTATAAAAACAGGTTTCGATAGTTAATAATCACTTTTTATGTGCGAAACACGGGTGATTTTTCTTCCTCCTGATCAGTTGAGAAATCTGTGTATACTGTAAGGTTTTTACTTCTTAATTAAATGTTTAAAATACACATTTCGAATAGATAAAATCATATTGTGTTGTCTTCCTGGTATGTAGAACAGATCAACAGGTATTTTTTCCCCAATCAGAGGCACACCACAATTCACACTCAACCACATCACAGATCTGCCACACACACCTCAGGACAATGACGTCACTGCCTTTCATATGAATCCTTTAATATTGAAACATTTTGACACTGCGCTTAACAATCTTAGGAAGATCACAAATCAAGCCAGTTAGCCTGGTTTTTGCCTAAAAGAATCACACCAAAGAGAGTAAAGTACTGTAGCATTAACTAGAAAAGGTGTTTCGCAATTCAGGCTTGATGAACTCTAATAATTAATAACCCTAATTAATCGAATCCCAGGTGTGAGTTCATAAAGCCTGAATTACGAACTATGCCTACGTCTGTGAAACACCTGATCATCTGCTCGAAAGATTTCAGTGCTTTGTGTATATTCTAATCGCAGTGGGGGCAGGGTGTGTGCGGACACGTTTGGTTGAAATTGCATTGGGGATCTGTGTTCTTCACACCTGAAACATTTTCTCTGAAAGCATTTTCTTCGCAGTTTAACCGATCTTGTTACAGCATGTTACAGTTTACTATTATTAACCATATTAATTTTAAGTGCTTAATGTAAAATCTTTTAAAAAGTTTAGCTGATGTTGTTACAGCATGTTACTGTTTACTGCTACTGACCATATTAAGTTTAAGTGCCCAATGCCATTTTTTTTTACCACTCACGAATATTCTTACGTGTATATCTTCGCAAGGGAATCAGTGAGAATTGTAATACTAATTAAATGACCGTGGGCACTTTCCACCTCCACCACATTCTTAGAGTAGAATAGGCTCTACCTTCTAATTAAAGACAGTCCACCCTCTCCCATGGACAGCAAAAGTGCCTGCAGGCAGGGCAGGTAATATGGTCAGTAACAGTAAACAGTAACATGCTCAGAAGGAGCACGTAATAATATTTCTAAAATAACCACATGTAAGACTTTGATGCTTAAAATGTTTAGGGAGAAATTGAATACTGGTGTGTATTTTTTCTTTAAACTACCAAGACCAGCAATATACAGTACAGTTTACATAATATGTTTATGTTCCTACATTAATATCATTTATGAGCATGTGAAAGGCATGGTGAATAGGAGATTCTCAAGACTTACTTTGTATGATTGGAAACGCGTGATCGGATCAACTAAATGCTGTGGTGTTACTTTTTGTCGATGAAAAAATAAAGTATTTTTGTTTACAAAGACGGTTACAAAGAATGTGGACCAGGGTAATACTTTGAGTTTACTGCTTGTCCAAGGTCATTCATTATTAATACTATTAGTGATATCTTCGGTAAAGACTGACAGCAGGAAGATTGTATCTTATTTTTAGTTTTTGTTTTGTTTCACGTTAATTTTATAAGGGAGAGTGTCATAGAGAAGACTCCCTTGCCCCCATCTTGATTAAAAATCTGGCAATGCCAGACAGAATTCATATTCGCTGGAGCCAAATGGCCTTGCAGATCAGAAAATCAAGGAACACAAAAATTCTCATGCCCGGCTTTTCAACGGATTCATTTTAATTTGCAAATGCATCAAACACATTTCCTGGCATATTGTGTTTTAAAGAAGATGGGAGTTTTTTTAAATACATTTTAGAAAAGTGTAACCTATACTGGAAAGCTGTGTTTATTCAATACCACTTGATAGTTACATTAATAGAGATAAGAATTCAAGTTGATACTGTTTAGGCTTTTAATTATTTTAAACTGTATAACATCATCGAGAGCGAGTTTTCCATTTGAATCACAACGCGTGTTTAATTAAACGATCTGACTATGCAACGTAAATCGCTATCTTTGTCTTCTGCATAATAATGTTCACCTCTCTGTCCAGCAAATTAATAATAGTAATAATAAACCTTATTGTATATAGCACCTTTAAAGGTGGCTTCTCAAAGCGCTTTACAGGATAAAAACAACAATGACAACAACAACAATATTGTATTTCATTGCACTTTGACAGATCGTCTTTAAATCAATTGTGGATTTAAAGTTTGACAGTAAATGTTTATATTGTAACGCATACAGCTTCCATTGCTTGTGAGAGCCGGTTTACCAGCGCGATGACGTCACCACCCTTCCCTGGTTCTAGCAGGGACAGCAGCCAGTGCGCTGAGGGGAGCTTCCCCTTTGGCTAAAGAGGCTGGGTCCCTGTTGAGTGATGCTGGAGGCCTGAGTTTGAGTCCCTGATGGTAGGGGGCCAACCTGATATGGCAGTAGCAAGGGTGCCCATGTGAACCCCATAGCATTACAATATCATTATATCTAATTTTTTATTTCTTTTAAAAAAATTTAAAATTTTAAAAATTGTTTGCGCAGCCTAAGAGGTGGGGGTCTGCTCTCATTGACAGCTGACACTCCTCCCTACACTCAAGTGAAAAATTAATAATGCCAATGTAAACATCGTATTAACAATTTGTTGATAATAAAAATGTTAAGTTCTCTAAAGCTTTCTCAGTCAAGTATGATAGTTTACCCAGGGAGCTGTGTAAGCATGCGTAGACAACAAAAGACCAGATAAACTGGGAAGATGCGACACCGAAGATATTATTAAAAACCTTTTAAATCTGAAGGGAGATCTAAAGGGATCCTAAAACGATACAGGTTCCTGCTACTGGAGAGATTCAGAGGGAAAGACGATGACTATTCGTTGTTATTAAAAAATGACTTAGATTCGAACATGTTGTGATATTTAGAAATATAAAAAAGTCAATTAATTGTCCATAATATTGTTATTTTATTTTTTCAAAGAAATGTGTGTTAAAAGAAAATTCGTGGCACTAGTGGGATTTGAACAGCCAACCTCTTGTTTATAAGTCAGGCACTTAAACCATCACACCACTCACACAGTCACACGAGGAGTGGTGAAACAGCCCTACACATATCAATAGACACTATATGTGTACACTATAATGTATACTACTGTTTGTGTTGCAGTACATGAATATAATTAAATTGTTATTAATTTCTTTAGATACGCGATTACATATTACATATTATATTCCCTATTGATCAAATTCTAAAAGTACGCTTGTTTACTCCGGTATCGAGCGTATTCGCAGAAAAGCTTAAAACTACCACTTTTCTCACAGAGGACTGTATACTGTATAAACGTCCAGTAACATGATCAGAGGGAGCAAGGAGCACTGAAAAACGTTTCCAAAATAACCATGTATAAGACTTTGATGCTTAAAATGTTTAGGGAGAAATGGAATACTGGTGTGTATTTTTTCTTTAAAATACTGAGACCAGCCATATACAGTACAGTTTACATACAGTAATATGTTTATGTTCCTAAATTTATATCTTTTATGAGCATGTGAAAGGCATGGTGAATCGGAGATTCTCAAGAATTACTTTGCATGATTGGAAACAAATGTTGTGGTGTTACTTTTTGTTAATGAAAAAATCAAGTATTTTCGTTTACAAAGACGGTCAAGGAAAAAATAGTCTTTTCGTTTACAAAGACGGTTACAAAGAATGTGGACCACGGTAATAATTAGAGTTTACAGGTTGTCCAAGGTCATTCATTATTAATACTAATAGTAATATCTTCGGTAAGGACTTGATGGCAACAGCTCAAACATTGTACTTGAAAGGTTGAGCTTTATTACAACTGTGGTGTCTTCGGCAAACTTGATGATGGGGTTGGTGTTGTGTTTGGCCTTATAGTTGTGGGTGTAGAGGGAGTAGAGTAATGGACTAAGCACACTAAGCACACACCCTGGGGGACCCCAGTGTTCAGAGTTAGTGTACCGGAGGTGTGTTAAAATTCGCACTGATTCCCTTGCGAAGATACGGACATAGGAATATTCGTGCGTGGTCAAAAAATGGCATAAAAACGACAAAGTGAAGGCTGTGAAAACATTCACAATGTACTTTATACACAAAGCAAATATACCCCCCCCCCCCTCAATTCAATTCAAGCTGCTTTATTAGCATGACAGATGGGTATAATCAGTGTTGGGTATTTACTTTGCTTTGAGATGCCACTTTTAAAGGTGATATATAAAATCAATGCTTTAACTTGCTTTAACTCCGCAAGTCTGAATTCTTGTGTCTGTCCTTTCCGAACCCGAAAGTATTACAATATGTATCTTTATAGCAGGTGGTGTACAGCTTTTTAGTATAGATTACACTTTTCTAAAATGTATTTAAAAAATAAAAACGATTACAATCTAATCTTTCCACGTTTGATCCCAAAATAAATCTAAACGGGGAGAAAGCTATGCTGAAAGTTTATTAAGATACTTAGAAGACAAAGATATCAATTTATGTTGCATTTGTCTGATTGTGAATAAAAAAACACATATATTTAAACCCGAATTTGCGATTTAAATCAAAACGTTATTTAAATCAATATAAATGTTTATATTGTAACGCCTAGGTGACTATTCATTGTTATTAAAATGACTTAAATATCATGTTGTGATATTTAGAAATATAAATTTGTTTGGTGCGAGTGAGGTTTTATTTAATCTCTGACTCAGTGATGGCCTGGCATGGTGAGGTGTGCTGGCAGCTATGTGGTGTTACGCAGTGGTGGCCTGACACGGTGAGGTGCCCTGGCAGCTGTATGATGCAGTGGTGGCCTGGCACGGTGAGGTGCGCTTGCAGCTATGTGACGCAGTGGTGGCCTGGCACAGTGAGGTGCGCTGGCAGCTGTGTGATGCAGTGGTGGTCGGGTATGTAGAGGTGCACTGGCAGCTGTGTGTTGTGACGCAGTGGTGGCCTGGCACGGTGAGGTTCGCTGGCAGCTATGTGGTGTTACGCAGTGGTGGCCTGACACGGTGAGGTGCCCTGGCAGCTGTATGATGCAGTGGTGGCCTGGCACGGTGAGGTGCGCTTGCAGCTATGTGACGCAGTGGTGGCCTGGCACAGTGAGGTGCGCTGGCAGCTGTGTGATGCAGTGGTGGTCGGGTATGTAGAGGTGCACTGGCAGCTGTGTGTTGTGACGCAGTGGTGGCCTGGCACGGTGAGGTTCGCTGGCATATAATGAATATATTTCCATGGATATAATACAACTGTTATTATTGATCACCGAATTATTGTACTTGACATGACTTCATTCAGCCTTTCCTGAACGTCTATGACAGGCAGAGAGAGTGCTGTTTCTGGTGCGATCTTTTGCAGCTGACATTTCACTGTTTTAAACGAACAAGAAATTAGATTGCTCATAAATCACTTATTCTATATAAACACAGCGTAATTGCCCTCCGAAAATCCTCTTTTTCTTGTTCGTTTTAGAGACCTTGATCGAAACTGATTTTAGATGTCAGAAAGGATTTATTTTCTCTGTATTTCCTACATTGCTTTGTCGAGATTTTAACTTTATATCTAACTTTATATCTAGGCTCAGATTTCAACTATAAATCGTACAGTGATTAATAGCAGTAAATACTGATGTTTTTGCGCTCTCCTACCACAAAAATATATGTTTAAAAAAATGTCATGTTCCCATAAAAAAGTCATGCCTTGGAGTATAGACCCCCAAAGGAATGCCATAGACTCAAACTGTAAAATAAACACATACAGAAAGAAAGTATTTGTATTGTAATTGCAAATCCTGGTACTGTATGAGTGATTGGTATGACTTTCCTCATTACAAATCTCTTATTAGAATTTAAATTTCTCTGTAACTCCAGGTCAGAGCAGAGAAAATGTAACTGCCTTAAGGAGTTTACGATTATGAAAAATAGAAGGATAAGCATGATACGTATGTCTTCTGTCATTTTCTAAGTCATGTTACTGAGCACCAAATCTTATTGAGAATATGAATCCATTTAAGGTTTATACCATTAAAGTAACGGTTTATTCCATGCTGAAAATGTTTGTACCAGACTTTTTTGAGGCCTGTTTAATTGTGTCTGAAGTCTGATGTTGTAAATTTTATTGTTAAAAAGATCCATGAAAATGTCACTACTAAAGTTAGCTGGTACTGTTGGTATTGTAAGTGGCAAGTAGAGCTCATATTTTAGATTTTGTGTAGTTGCTAGCGTTGAACTGTGTGTTGGATGCACATGAATTGAAGGAATGGGCAAACATAGCTGATGCGGATCCACAGATCCAGCATATTAAGATGTTTGTAATTAGAGGCAATTTGTTTAAATAACTAGGTATGGATACTGATGTGCAAGAGAGGTGGAAAGGCTGTTTCCTTAAGCCAGCACTATAAAATATTTTATTCTCAGTGAGATGCTATAGTTCCATCCGCACAGTGCCTTTACTTCCATTTCAAATCTCTTTATCCAGTACAGAGGATTTGGAGCCTATCCCAGTAAGCAACGGACACAAGGCAGAATACACCCTGGACATAGCGCCAGTCCATCACAGGACAGACAGACACAAACACACACACACCAGGGCCAGTTTTCCCATAAACCAATTAACTTACCAGTATGTTTTGAAGTGCGAGAGGGAGTCATATCACACATATGGAGAAAAACCATGTAACCCAGAGAGAACATGAAAACCCCACACACACAGGATGGCAGGAATTGAACCTAGGACCCCATTGCTGCAAGATAGCAATGCTAACCACTTCGCCACCATTATAAATGGATGGATATCTTAGTTATCTTTCTAGTTCACAGGTTTGCATGCATAATTTAATTTTGAAAGCCACTGAGACATCAGGTACTACTGTTGTATTTATGAAAAAGAAACAAAACAAAAAACATACTAACAACTGTGCCATCCTACTCCTTAGTTAATACATTTTATTATTCATAAACAGTTAACATTGTTAGCAAAATATTTTGAATTATATTTAACCCTATTTTTTCTTTAGTTTTGTATTTAACTTATTATATGATAGTCAGACTTAATGTATATTCGAACAATGAAAATATATTTTTACAAGATTTTACATTAAGCACTTAAAATTAATATGGTTAATAATAGTAAACTGTAACATGCTGTAACAAGATCGGTTAAACTGCGAAGAAAATGCTTTCAGAGAAAATGTTTCAGGTGTGAAGAACATAGATCTCCAATGCAATTTCAACCAAACCTGTTCCCACACACACTGCCCCCACTACCATTAGAATATACACAAACATTTTAGTGTTTCATTCTGAGCAGAAGACCCTCACACCTGAAGAGTGCTGGCTGTGACTGTCGTGTGGGTAGTTTCACAAGAATCAGACAAAGGTTTAAGCATCGCTTGTTCTAGATAAAACTGCAAAAAAAAACAACAACCAATAATGTACTTCTTTGCGGCTCTGTTTGCCCAAATCATATATTCACAACGTGAAATCTAGAAAATAATATTACGTAACCAAAATCTGCAATATGGAAACAGAACCTGTGTAATTGTTGATAGATGATGTACTCGTAACATTTTTTCAAGACGAACTACAACATTTAAAAAATGACTTGTATGTACTTGATATCTCTAATCAATCCACGGGTCCCAGCACAAAATGAAACTAAAACGCATACCGTTTCGCGCTTCTTATTAGTTGCTCAAAAGTAATTTGAACGTATGAAATGCATAATATAAACCTAGAAACATATACGTGAGCAGTACTTAAGTACTGTAGTATCGGTGTTAAGACATACCTCTCAAATACTGTAAATCAAGTTAAAAATATCTCAAGACCGATTCTGGTCATAATGAAACCATGTTTTGTGTATGTTTTCTTTTTCATCTTGAAATAACTCATTTCTAAATATCTTTTTCACTGTTAACATCTTGCAGCAACTCTGCAACAAAATATACACTCTGACAGTTCATCCTGCTTAAGATTTCTATATTTATGTCTTTATTTAGTGGTTTCATTAGTGACAAAGGCTAAACTTTCTTGGAAAAATGTATTTAATGCGTTGCGGAAAAAACTGACTTGCTTTAACAAAATATGTTTACAAATCCTTTCACCTGGCATTTTCGTAGTTAGAAATTATGGAACGCTCTGTTAAAAGCAAGGGAGTTTTTATGTCCGTTGCAGTTCTTTTGCAACATGAATATAATTATATCGTTATTAATTTCTTGAGATACGCGATTCCATATTATATTCCCTTTTAATCAAATTCTAAAAGTATGCTTGTTGACTCCGGTATCACGTTAGTTAAAGACTTCGAAGCTTACAATGTTTAGGGAGAAATGGAATACTGGTGTGTATTTTTTTCTTTAAAGTACCGAGACCAGCCATATACTGTATGTTTATGTTCCAAAATTAATATCGTTTATGGCCTTCACACGCGTTACAGTATGCTCCTATTTTTTTATGCTCAGCTACTAAGATTTCCCTTCAGTGGAAAAATTAGATATGAATATTCAATACTTAAACGGGCACAGTTAAGACATTAAATATACATATACATACTGTATACAGTACAGTTTGCATACGGTAATATGTTTATGTTACGCAATTAAAAAATAAATAAATAAAAATGAAAAGTCCAGCACCAGCTGGATTCAAACACACAACCTGCCAGTTGGTAGTCACACACCTAGACCAGTAGGCTACAAGACAGCTCGCATGAACAGGCAGGCGAAACA
This sequence comes from Lepisosteus oculatus, assembly GCF_040954835.1. Classification (NCBI taxonomy): domain Eukaryota; kingdom Metazoa; phylum Chordata; class Actinopteri; order Semionotiformes; family Lepisosteidae; genus Lepisosteus; species Lepisosteus oculatus. Next base: position 26,731,411 of record NC_090705.1, read on the forward strand.
GCCCTACACAGCCCTGTCGCAGTACACGGATATAATCATACCGTTATTAAATTCTTGAGATACGCGATTCCATATTATATTCCCTTTTAATCAAATTCTAAAAGTATGCTTGTTGACTCGTGTTGTATCACGTTAGTTAAAGACTTCGAAGCTTACAATGTTTAGGGAGAAATGGAATACCGGTGTATTTTTCCTTTAAAGTGCCAATTCCTGGAATCTGACTGGCTGACACCCCTCTGAAGTGGTTCCATAAAATCTGGTATACGGAAAAAAAAGCGTTGATAAATACAAGTGTCTTTTAATACACTCTTTGCTGTGCTCTTGAGGATCCTTGTGATATTTTAAGCTCTAGTTGATTGATAGGTGTCGCATTTTAAATCATTTTCGTAGTTAGAAATTATGAAACGCCCTGTTAAGAGCAAGGAAGTTTTTATGCCCGTTGAAGTAAAACAAAATGCCTGACAAAGTATGGCTTGGACAGATTCCAAGTGCTTGTACAAATGTGCTGAAGAAATTATACTTTGAGTATACAGCTTGTCCAAAGTCATCCATTATTAATACTATTAGTAATATCTTCAGTAAAGGCTTTGATGCATAAATATTTCTGATAAAGGTAGGTTGTGTACTTTTGTCCAACTGAGCAATCTTGCTTTCATAAAATATACCAACATTTTAATGACTGATGATTAACATGCTGTAATACACAGTTCAAAATTAAAGGCTCAAATGCTGTAAATGAGAGGTTAAGCTCCCCCTGGCGGTTTTACAAGGCGACGCCGGATAGTTTCCGGCAGAGCGTCAAATGATACGTGACACCACGTGATACCGCGTGACACCGCGACACGCCCACAGGGGTATGCCGCGAAATACCTCACCCATTTTGAATGGCTGCATCTGTATGTGTTATTTTTATCCAGATGGGATAGGGCAGTGTGTATGGCAATGGAGAGTGCATCATCTGTGGATTTGTTGGGCCGGTAGGTAAATTGGTATGGGTCCAGTGTGTTTGGAATGGTGTCCTTAATGTGCTTCATGACCAGCCTCTCAAAGCACTTCATGATGACAGGTGTTAGTGCCACCGGTCGGTAGTAATTAAGACATGTCACTGTGGTTTTCTTTGGTACTGGGATGATGGTGGTTGTCTTGAAGCAGGTGGGGACTATGGCTTGGGCCAGAGACATGTTGAAAATGTCTGTGAATACACCCGTCAGTTGATTGGCGCGTGCTCTGAGGACACGACTGGGTATGCCAGTAGTATGGCAGTAGGTATCTTGTAGTCTGTGAGGGCCTGTATTCCTTGCCACATGCGCCTTGGGTCATTAGTGGTGAAGTGTTCCTCTAATTCCTGTTTGAGTGTGTTTTTTGCATGTTTAATACCATTGTTTAGTTCTCATTAATTGCCCACATCCCTTGCTTTGATTAGGATGCGAACCTCACTGTTCATCCATGGTTTCTGGTTATGAAAAGTTCTTATTTCTTTTGTGAGTGTAAAATCGTCAGCACATTTCCTGATGTAGCTAGTAGCTGACGATGCATATTCCTGTATGTTGGTGTATGATCCCTGTGTGGCAGCTTCTTTAAACACACCCCAGTCAGTGCTTTCAAAACAGTCCTGCAGGACTGATTCAGCTCCTTCAGGCCACACTTTCATTGTTCTGACCACTGGTTTCACTCGCCTGTGCAGCTGTCTGTATGCCGGGAGGAAAAACAGAGTGATGTGGTCTGAGTTTCCACAGTGGGGGAGGGGTACTGCGCTGTAAGCATTACATCTTGGTAAGTTCTTGGGCTTGCTAAATTCATAGGAGGGCTGACGTTTAGTTTCCTATGAGCAAGTAAAAAACGTATCCACACTATGTTGCACTATAAGGTCTGCATCTGACAAAGAGCAAAATCAGAATAGTATTGTGTGAAATTAAATGCTATCAAGTTTTATACTGTTCTTTCCCATCCTTTTCATTATCGCTCCAAAACAGCAATGTTACATTCCACACTCTCCAGCTTCACTGCATGACTCTTTGGTACTTTTTGACATTTACTTTCTTCACTTGAGACTAAGTTTACTTTCAAAATAATAATTGACATCTAAATGTTTATGCCTGCACCAATTGCAGTAATCTGTGAACTAATGACTGGCATCTCAGTTTTTGCAAGCTGTGCCTTCTGTTTGACTGCTCCAGCAGAGAGGCCATCTTAGGTAGTGTAGTTGAATCACATTTCTTTCAGGTATTTTTTAATTGCAAAAACAACAGGAAAGGAATTAACCTTTTTTCCATGTCCCACCAGTTGCTCAGCAACAAAACATAATAAAAAGCCAAGGAAAGTGACAAGTGAATAAAAAAAACCTTACATCATTATAATATGTTGCATCTTCCCATTTAGTGCCACATATTCAATATCTAAAATATTGAATATGAAAATTCCTGTTGGCTGTTTGTACATTTTAATTTTGAAATGTCTGCCTATATATCAATAGTATCTAAATTGTCTTGTCTTATCTGTGGGTTTGAAACATTGTAACTTTTCCACCTACACTACAGTTTAGATCATTGATATAAAACAGAAATCCCAATAATAATTCCTGCGATAGTTCACTTAATATGTTAGGTAGATTAGGTCCCCTTTTCAGGCCATAAAGGCCAATGGGGAAATGGGCCACCATTTTTCTTTGACCATCTGACACTGGAGGTGGAGGTGATGTGGTCAGCATCACACTCCAGCCAGCCTAATACCCCCAGAAGGATAAACCACTGGTACTCATTTGGAAAGCAGGCTGTGGACCTGGGAGCTATCTAGAAGGAATTAGACCAAGATCCATTGCTCACCCCTACCTGGGATTGAACCCAGGACTTTCTAGTCAGGAGCTAGATGCCCTTGCTGTATGAGCTACCACAGCTCCCTTAATATACTGTACTGTATATACAGTAGGAAATTATATACTTTAGGTTCCCTGCTGAACATGTCTTACATTTGCAATTTTCAAAGTAGGTAAATGTTATTGAGGACAGGTGATTTGCTTAAATTCTCTTTGAATCTGAGAACAGAAATGGAAACTATGTGAAGTGTATTTAAAATCAAGTATAGGAGGCCGTTCTTTATGTAAGTATTGTTAGAGTATGGAACAAGCTTTTCATTTATGTTGTCATAGCTGATACCCTGGCTTTGTTCAAGAAACAGATGGAAGAGATCTACAGTACACTGACTAGATGGGCTGAATCTTCTTTTTTGTAACCTTTCTTATGTTTTGTTGCATACAGTATAAAATGAAATATGTAAACATATTTGATTTGATTTGACATTGTATTTTATTCTAAAATGCAAATGTCTACCATGGTTAATATTTAAGAACAATAATTTTCTTTTCCTTACATGTAAAGCATATCATTTCTATAATGGAATTTTACATTGAAACAAGAAGTTACATGTCCCAGTAGATATAAAAACACCTCCTGTTTAAACATAAATGTTTAAATATGAAGTAAAGGGGGAGGACATCTGTTTCGTAATTCAGTCTGCTTATTATTATGATATTACATTTATTATCATTTTTCTCTTACAGCTGGAGGCATTATATATGTTTTTAATTAGCTTAAAGACAGAGAAGAAGAAGGTGGTTAATACAGTTGGACTGGTTGATTAGCTCTAATTATCAGTGGAACTGATTTACAGGACTGCAATGAAAATCTTCAAGTGTAGAACACAGTTTCTAACACCCTGCATGAAAGCTTTCCCTAGGCTGTATAGGGGTGCTATATCGTTCCTTTAAGGGTCACTGAAACATAATTATTTTTTTTCCTGCTTTTCAGTTCAAAACACAGATCTTTGAAATACAATGTATTTTTTTCAGAATTCCAAGTGAAAAAATGTTATTGTGAATGTGATCTTTTGCTTTCTTCTGCTCAAAAACATGCTCTTCCTTTAAGGTGTTATGTCCCCCATTTCAGTAGGTCATTCCTCAATGTGCCATTCCAGCCTCTGCCTCATCTTGCACATGTAGCAGATATTCATTTCTACTTGTAATCCTACCTCTAGCAGTAAATACTTTGCACATTTATAAAATACCACCACAAAACACTAGAACCCTATGTTTGTTTTTTGTATAATGCATAATGTTCAATATTTTTGTCAATATTGGTAACTTTAAGTCTGTATGTTATAAGCAGGTATAGGGTAGGATTTCCTTTCTTTAGACTACCCAAAACAAGCTTCACCTACAGTACAGTGAAGTAATATACAGTATATAATATACAGCATATATTAAATAATAGCTACCATCAAGATCCCTAAGTACCACTTTATTCATTATTCAATATTATACAATTAATATTTAATTTAATAATGTAATATTATTAAAATATTCCATATTTAAAATGCATTGCAATTTGGGGAACAGCATTCAATCAAGTATCCAGTTGTGTATTGCTGTTCCTGAAATCAAAGGTAGTATCTAAGTGGTATGACAGCATCTAATCAATCATTGTTTTTCATTCAATCACTTGTAGGAAAACTATTTCCCAAGGACCCTATGCATTTGTTTTAATTCTGTTTTATTGAATTACAATCTTTAATTGCAATCCTTTATATAAAGCAGCTGATAATTTGGCAATATGACCACATTACTACACACCACACAGTGCAAATTTAATTTAAAGCAGCCATGCTGACAGATCAACAACCAGAGCTCTTTGCTACGCCGAATGCAGATGCATTTTCCCTTCAGAAAGGATGAACAATTACAGGAATGTTCTTTTTTAATATATTTGTGGAACATTACTAAAAATGACATAAAATCTTGATTGACATTATGAAATCTATGACAGATTTATATTCATAAAGGCTTTTCAAGTTTGAATTTTTAAGAATGTAAAATATCAACACAAGCTAAAAGAGCAAAAGTCCATAGTGAGTCATAAAGCTCAACAACATTCTTCTTTGGTCTTGTGAATTTAAAGCTGAAAGATTCAGTTTAGTATTTGCATCTGTATTTGCAAGCAAAGATGACCAGAGGCCATTGTATATGCCTGCTGTGGATTTAATCAATATATTACCTCTAACATTGTGTGCTACTCTCATGAGTAAAAATCCTGATGAAATGAATCTTGGAGGTGGTTTGACCCTTTGAAATGTCTGGCTTTCCTCTGGAGATGTTATTCTTCCAAAAGGACCATACTTGTTTTTTTTTTATTGTTCAGGAAAGGGTAAACTCTACCGTGCAACATGATTTATGTTTTTTTTCTTTTGTTAGTTTTAAAATGATCTCAGTGTATGAGCTTTTCTTTAGGTCATCTTACTGTTCTCTTCATTCTCAGGAATCCCAGAGAGCTTTTATGTTTCAGATCAGAAATACATTCAGTATGGCAAATTCTGCTATTAGTGGATTATTTTTCACCACTGGGAGTCTACTGGAGAAATAAATGTCAATATGCACCCAAAAATGACTGTAGTTTCACTGAAACCTCATCGCTGGTGGTATCTTAAAGTAATAGAAAACATAAAAGTCGTTTTTTTTTTAATGTTGACACAAAGCACATACATTACAGAACTCAGAAAGAATATCCTGTATACTATGATAACATATGATATAAGAGTATAATATTATAAAATATAATATCTTAAGGGTTTTAAAATGACCTATGGGACATGCAAAGTATGATAGAAGATTTGTCTGATATAGTATTACAAATAAGTAATCAATATTTTTTTTAAATAAAAAACAATAAACTCAACAGACATTAGGCAAAACAATTAAATATTCGAGGACAGACAACAAGAAATCTTTTTTTAAAAAAACATGCGGCAGTCAAACCATTAAACCATCCGTACATTAACTTACAAAACAAAAGGTATTGGTAAGGTAAGGGAGTTGTGCAAGTTGTTTATAAGGTAACCTGAGGAGAATACACATATTTCTTCAGTCTCATGTAAGTTCTGTGTCACTGAAAGAAGTACTTTAGCAACAAAGGCAGAAAAAATACTTAGTAGTGAAGTCAGCTATTTTCTTATACTAATAGAAATACTAAATCATCAATCTATTCTCATTAATTTCCTAAGAAAATAAGAAAGATAAATAATAAGAGAGGATAAGAGAGGCCATTTGGCCCACTTAGTTTAATTGCAATTACATGATTAGTCCAGAGATGTGCAGTAATCCAAATATTTCTTGAAGATTTTTTTAAGGAAGCTAAGATATCAGCTTCAAGAGAAATAAATAGGCAGATATAAATATGACTTAATTTATTAATTAGTTGTACTTATAACTAAAAGGGTATTTCATGATTCTTTGTGACATTTTTAAGAGCTAACAAATTTTATTAAATTTGACAGACTTTTAAAGCTGTGACTATTGCTATTACTTTCTTGGTTGATTTCCTGTGGTCTAGTGTAGGACGTCTGGTGTGGGAGTTTCATGCTGGCTCTCTTGAGTGGACTGGCAGCTCCTTCCTTAGCTGAATCTTGCAAAGCCTTAGGAGCAGTCTGGTGCATTAGAGATGAAGTTTTACTGTAATGCAAATGTTGAAATGTGATGAAAATGTAAATATGAATAGCTGAGAAATAAATTGAAGTCCCTCAAATAGCACTGACTTAGACCAATAAAGCTGAAGCATTTTTTGGTTTCCAAGATTTTTGGTTTCCAGGTTTCCAAGATCCACTTTTTAGAAGCTACAGGGTTCCGTGTCTCTGAGCCAAAAATGCAAATGAATAACAATTCACTACAATAAAGTTGATATGTGAGGAATGCGAAAACGACAGATAGATTTATTGTTGCATTGATTTTTTTTATTAATAAAACATTATAATTTTATAATACCACCAATACAGACCATTAGACAATTGATTGTTTTGGAAAGCTGGAACATTAATGTGTTGCATCACAATTAAATACTGAACACCCTATTTTGTTCATGTTACTCACAGCTCAAATTGAATGTGCGAATGTGTGTGGGAGTGGGGTTGTTATGATTCTCTGACCGCCTACATACTTAGTCGCCCCTCTGATCATTTACTGCTCCAACACATCTGTGCCTCAGTTACATAGCCTGAAAGACACTTGAAAGACATTTTTGCTAAATAAAGCTATTACATATAGATCCAATTTATATGGATCTCTTTTACAGATGATCATTCAAAACTCAAAAATGTGGTTGGGCAAGATTTGTAAGGAACTGCTCAAAACAGACTTTGAAAGGAGAAACTTTTGGAGACTGGAAGTATAATTCCAAAAATACTTTCATATTAATTGAATTATAAACTTCAATATTTCTTAAAAAATACGTATTTGTTATAAAAAACTGTGTAATTCTACTTCATGTGTGAATGGAACAAAAATGCTGGATTCCTAATAGGACTTCATGTAAGGCGAAACATTTTATCATTACAGAGAAGATGGAGAAGGGACTGTCACAAAATAAAGATGAACACACCCTTTATACTGTAAACACTGAGCAGAGGAAGGTTTCATAATGCTTTATGAACAAAAGTAGAATACACCTCAATGTCTTGCAAATACTTTTTTGCAAATAAATTTGTAAGTATACAGTACTTATTGTCTGTGTTGATTATGTTATTATCTAGAAAAGTCACATGTAACATTTAAATTAAGATATTGGAACATAATTTTACTCAAATGGACTCTAGAGGAATGATAACTTCTTTAGTTTTTCCATCATCATTTCCTGATGAATGCATTAAAGCCAGTCAGACAGGACTTGCACAGGTTATTGGTATAGCTAAAGGAAACAACCATCATTACAAAGCTGTCTAATCCTCCTAAGAGTCAACCTGCAGCCTCTCGCAGGAGCTAAGGCTCTTTGCTAGGTGTGAAAAAAAGGACAATTTAAAGCAATGAATTAATCTAGCCAGTATGTACATTTAAGATGTAATTGAGCCAGAGCATTTGGAAAAAAATGAATGAACACAGAAAGAACTCCACACAGCAGACAAACCATTCCAAAACTGAACCCAAAACCCATGCTTTGTGGGGCAGGAGGGCCATGTACAGTGCCATGCCACGGCATTGTATTCTCTGCAAAAGGCAAGAAAATAGTTTTGACGTTGACACATTATTGTTAATGTTTAACAAATGTCAATTATCTTTCATCGGATATTTTGAATATGAAATAATGTGTTTCCTCTCCTTACTCTGCCCTTTAGTGACTTGCAGGCTCCAACTAGTTCTGTGATTTTGTGTTTAACAGTTTGTTTGCCGTGTCTTCACTGCACCAACACACTAGAGTTTTAAACCAAGATAGTACTGTAGCGAGAACAGCGAGGACAGTCTCAGTGACTCAGACACTCATTGAGTAGAGAAAACAGAGCTTTTATTAACTTCAGTACTGTCGAAGCACACCTGCGCAGCACACCTGCGCCCGCACGCCAACAGAGAAAATGACAGACAGAGCGGGAGAGAGAACAAGCCAGCACCAGAGCGAGAGCGGGAGAGAGAGAGAGCGACACACAGAGGTGCGAAACCAGGGAACTATTTACACAAAAATGGGCGATCTCCCCAGACTGTACGCCCGTTTAACAGTGGGTCAGCTGCACTGGTCAGCGGCTTTCCTAATCCCCGCCCTGACCCCTGACCCCGTCCCGTCCTGTCCCTCGCTACATACCCCAGCCGGGTGCTCTTCTGCCGCAGCGCCGGGCGAATGCACTGTAGTACAATTAAAATGTTGTAATAGTGGAGATTATTTTATTGCCTTCTAGCAGAGGAAACCCTATTTCCTGTGATATCTTAGGTTTAATGATCACAATCCTAGTTTCACTTTCTGTGGATATTAAGCTATGATTGGCAGGGAATAATGATACCCAAGAATTAGATGAGTTTATTGTTTATGTTTAGATTCAATCTAAACCTCAGATTTGGCTTAAATAGTGCCAGCCCACTACCCATTGAATGAGGAGACAAGTATAACCATGTAGATGGAAGGGTTAACCAAGGGGCAGCTGCAAAGGTAGCAATGGAGTAGAGGAGGGATGTACGAGACAAATGCAAAAAAGTAGTGTGTATACTGTATGCTTTGAGAAATGATGTCAGGAATGTTGATGTTTTAGAATAATTGTAAGTGTCTTGGTTATTGTCAACCTTTCCAAATATCACTTAAGAGTGTCAATTGGTTGCGTGCTATTGACGTGAAAGTAGTTTCAAATCTGTATGTTCTGATTCTTCTAGATTTTTAAAAATTGCAAAGTGGGAAACATGGATGTTAAATAATGTTTTGTAGTTGACAACTATAAGTGATTAGATAAGAAATTATCCACTTGGTTTTTACATTTGTCAGATTCTTTGGTCAATGTAGAATCAACCAAGATAGATTTTTTGTTCATGGCATTATTTGGTGAAGCAGGATTTAACAAATAAAACCTCTTCACTTTTACCACGGCAAATGTTAGAAAATTTCTCAAGTTCTTGCTAAGTAGAATGTAGTTCTTGGATAAGCTGTACAATATTTGTGGGTCACAGCACATGGGCTCTGACTTTTTCTAACAAACTACAACTTATTATTACATACTGTACCTAATAAACTGCATTGGCTGATGATTAGTGGCAGTTAGATAGGTAAATGTTCCTGGTCTGAGAGATTTTGTGTTAAAGCAGATTTTATGTTTCATTTATATGCACTAATACTGTACATTTTCATTCTGGTTATTTGCATTACTTACAATATCTGGAGACATCAACAAAATTAATTACTAAAACACTAATACTTAATATTATTAATAATTCATATATAAGTGCATAAAACGAAACCTGAATATATAATTTTTCTTTAAAATCTGTAAATACAGTATGTACTGTATACAGGTTTGCCTATGTAAATGTTGTTCATTTATTTTATATGTATATATTGTATTGTGTATATACTGTAACTTTACATACAGTAGATGGTCATTCACTCAGTATACATCATTGCCCAAAGCCTTCTTCAGGCAGAGGATAAAAGAGACTGGTGTTTACTGTGCATTAAAATGTAATGTGAAGTACAGTATCATTCATATGACTGATTCAAGAGATTCTCTATTTAAATGTTATGTTATGTGAGGGCAGTTACCCATACTGTAAGTCATTACTCAACTATGTGAATGCAGATAGTTGCAGTGAAGCTTTTATGTTCTGTTTGTGTTCACATGGGTTTCCTTCAGATGCTCCGGTTTCCTCCTACATTCCAAAGATATACTGGTAGGTTAATTGACTTCTGGAAAAACTAGCCCTGGTAGTGAGTGTGTGTATGTCTGTGTCTGTGCATGCGTCCTGTCTAGGGTGTACCCTGCCTTCGCCCATTGCTTGCTGGGATAGGCTCTTGGCTCCCGTATGGCCAACTAAATGGATGGATGGATATGTAAGTATGATATTCAAAAACAAGGTTTTTTTTTCTTTTTGCTTTCAACAGAGATATAATCTTGCAATCTCAATGGCACTTATTTCTTTTTTTTCACATTTAAGTAACTTTAAGTAAACATTTTAATAGCATATTGTTGTAGTTTTGCTTTCTAAAACTATTATACACATCAAGAAAAAATAAACCTTTCAGACACTTAGCCTATGCTCCGATGCCAGATGAGACTTATCCAAGAAACTGATTTTAAAGACAGGAGGCACCCTGCAGTAAAGTGACATTGCCTCCTCCCTCTCCTCTCTGATTTCAGTCCAATTTATGTTCCATCATTTATGTAATCAGGGTAAAACCCCTTGGGGCTGCATCTCTTTTCTGAGTGATCCTAGTAGGAGGCACAGTTGCACAGTCACATCAAAATATTTTTCAATATAAAAATAACTGAACAAATAAAAAATACCAGCACTGTAAGATTGGAGTAGAGTGATTTTTTTGTAAAAAAAAACCCTGCATTTTCAGAACAACATTTGTTTTGAATGCAAAACCTTCACTGAGAATTAATTTGGAGTTTCAAATTAACAGTCAAGGGTAATGTTTAAGGCTTGATTTAACACAGAATTAAATCTTACATTTAGGTCTGTAAAAGGATAATTATTTTTATGTTTCTGTGTTGTCATGTTGTGTCATTGTGTAAGGTGATTATAAAAATCAAAAGTATTTAATTGTGTTACAGCTTTAGGTGACTAGGAAGCATCACTTAGAGTTTAGATAAAGTACTATATGTTACATCTGGCAGGGGGATGTTTGCTGAGATGAGGTTGGTCCCCTGGTCCTCTGGTCAAAAAACAATTGCAAGTTAACTTTGGTATACGTAGGTTAAGTCTTGGGTTAATGATTGTGAGCAGTACAGAACCACACCATATACAGTGTGATCACATTAAGACCACAGAGAAAGAAGACAAAGACAGGAATAGAGAGAAGGGAGAGGAGGTGGAATTTGAAGCTTGTGCCAGGCACAGTACTTAAGGTTGCTCCCTCACAACATTGAGGCCCTGGATGCAATTCCAGATCTAATAAACTGGCGTCTGAAAAAATTAATCCTGGTGTGAGTGTGTGCATGTCTGTGTATTGTATGTATGTGCCTTGTAATGGATTAGAGTCCTGTCCTAGGTGTACCTTGCCTTGCGCCCGTTTCAGGCAGAGAGAGGATACAGCTCTCCTTTGATCCTGAATTGGACGAAGCAGCTAGAAAATGGATGGATAAATGGATGAAAGTTGGATTTCAGCATCTGAGGCTTTTCCAAGGTATAGCAAAACTAAATAGAATTGTTAATGATGTTCCAAAAAACTTCAGTTTGGTATTGTAATAGTTTTGTTTCAAGAAACTTCAGTTTGGTACTGTAATAGCTTAGTTCTCCTCATGAATATAAACTGAATATTATGTAGTTTAGTCAATAGATGGATAAATAAATAGAATGTATATGTCTCTGTGTAAGAATACAACAGTATTATCAGAAAATTAAAACAAACACTGTAACTTATTGGAAAACAGAACGTTTCAATTTTCACATCATTAAGCAGAGATGTAATTAGAACATGTTAAAATTTTGTTTTTCCATCCAGTTGGTTTTCCTGTCATTAATCACATGTATCCGAGGCTTGTTAACAAGTTTTTACTTTTCACTTAAACATATCGTTTTAGTTTTGCAAAAACTATTACCTTTGGCTTGTGTTTTGTAGGACTTAAATAAATAAAGCATGTATGCTTCCTTTCATTCAGAAAACCTAATGTTAAGTTTCAAGAGGGTGTGACATACGTAGAATATCCATACACAATTATGCTGAAGTTTTGTGATAGATCCATGTTCCAGTGAAGAGGTTGAAACTGGCCAGAAAAAAAAACAGAAAAAGAATAACATTTTATACCCAAATATGACTTTCATTCTGTCACGTATTGAATTTATGTGGTTGCAGATTGCTGTTAAGGTCTTATGTTAGAAATTCTATTATAACCTTATTAAATTTTAGATCTAGCACAGGTGTCAGGAGACAGAGTTAATAAGGGAAAGGGTAAATTGTCTCAGAGTGAGTGGAAAGCCAGGATTCAAAATCTAGCTTTAGGAGCTTGTATTGTGAGTTTTAATTCTCTGCTGCATTTCCTTTTATTATTTCATTTCCCCGAAATAATATGGTATTGAAGACATGGTAGGTGGTGTTGTTATAGTAACCCTAAGAGTTTCTGCTTTCTCCTGTCAGTCAAATGTATTGCTATTTTAAGGTCTTTTTCAGGAACAGAAAAATATTATATGTATTGATGAAATTCTGAAACACTAATTACAAAAACACATTTATATAACTTCATAAGCACTTCACTAAATGGTGTTAGCAATTGAATTCAATGAATGGATATGAAACCCATAACCTTATGTTTCATATTATGCAAGTCAGATAATTGTAAACACAATACACACCACCCTCAACCTTCACCTTTCTTGTAGACTAGCCGTATTGCTTCTCTAAATAAACAGACATGTACAGTGTATATACAAACCTTAGATGTGTTTCCTTCAACAGATAAGATGTACTGTAAGCTAAGAGCAGTGAAATGATGACAAATGTGAAGTGTTTCCTCCATACCTTAATTTAATAATCCCTCATCCCTCATATTCAGAAAGGAAGAATAAAATTGTAAAACAATCACAGCCATTGTGAAGCCAACTACAAATTGTAAAGAGATTATAAACAATGAACTACGGTTTAAAAATAAATAAATCAAATAAAAATAAATCAAGAATGTTCCCAATCCAATCTGTGCTGATACGAACACTGTCTAAAAGCAGAGTTGAAGCATTTACTGTATAATCTACTGAATGTAAATTCTTAAACAGAAAACATTGATATATCTTCTGCCTTAAAAGAAGCACCATTTGTTCCTCAGTTATTGAAGGGCACTGACAATAATCTTAGATTGTTACCATTTTCCAATTGCTTCACAGATGCTGGCCATAACTCTGGCATTCCCCAGCTGAGATAAGCACTTTAAATTTGAAGTCTGCACTGTTGATCTTTCTAAAGAAAAAAATTGTCTGTTTCTGCCAGAAAAGCATGCCAATCCATAGGTGTTATAGGCCACCATACCTCTGGAGATTACAGTAGCTTTAAAAAGGATTTTGTAAAATGCCTGGTGAAAATGATTGCTTTCTTCCAGGTTAAGTGAAAGCACCCAAGCCAGAGAAAATGGCACAGATATCATAAGAAGTATGATTTTAAAAGAGATGTAATATGTCCTTTCAAAAAGCTGCACAAAGAAGTCAATGTCACAGTGTTCCTGGTAATTCTCCAGGCACAGTATGACTTCTAAGTGCTTTGCATTGCTAGAAGCAAAAGTTTCATTAGGCATTTAACAAAGTATCATTAACCTCTCTGAATATGACAGATAGCATTATTAATTTAGGTTGACTTTGGATGTTTGTCACAATTTACAAAATTATTATAGCAAAAGCTAAAACCCAAGGTTAATCATGCCATGGGAAACGTACTTTACTTTCTCCTCTATCTTCTCAAATTTAACTGCAGGAAACCATACAAAGACCTATTGTTCATGGTTATAAAAAGTTGCCTACAGCTTAAAGTAAAGGCCATAACTTAAAAACATAACTGATGGATTTGATTATGATGACTGCAAATATAATGTGTGCAAGTTTGATGTTGACTTCTTCAGGCTCATACACATATTTAAATCTTTCAAGCAGAAAGTAAGCATGTCCAAATCAAACTCATCTTCCCAGTCTCATGAGTTTAGTGCTTTTGGAAATACTAAAATCAAGTCATTTGTTCAACAGAATATCCCCAGTAAAAGTTAATAAAAAATAATATTTGTAGTGTTATTTCTGACCTGTCTGTTTCCAGGAAACCCTCATTATTACTTGTATGTTTTAGTTTTAATTTACTAAAGATTTTGTAAGTTTAATCGTTTTTTAAACTAATAAATATTTTTCCATTGCATTATTAGAATTGTAGTGCTTGTAGGTGATGTTACTACTGTATCTGTCTGTTTTGGAAAATATTCTGTACTTTTCTATGGAATCTTTATGAAATGTACTTTATGTACTTTTCTATGAAATGTATTAAATCTATCTTTAAACAAAGTATGTTTCCCTCGTGCTAATTTTTTAAATGTAAAATCCAATGAAAAATGTCAAAACAAATGGGTTTTAATTTTGCCAACTCACATACTTCGATGTACATATTGCTTAGTTCACATGCATTATTGGTATCTGCACACAATGCTGTGTAAACGTATTAGACATTAGTTCTGCTTTCTTCATCATGCGGAAACAATATTATTATGGTGATCATCCATTGAAATTTAATCCACATTGTTCTTTACAGATGCAGCCATTCAAAACGTGTGGGGTACCTCCCAGTACAACGCGGTGGGCGTGTTGCATCAAAACGCAGTTTCACGCAGTATCACGCTGTGTAACGTGTCATTTGACGTCATACTGGAAAGTATCCGGAATCACCTTGTAAAACCGCCAGGAGGAGCCAATAAAGCTTAACCTCTCAATGTTCAGCATTTGAGCTTTTGAAAGCAAGATTGCTCAGTTGGGCAAAAGTACACAACCTACCTTTATCATAAATATTTCAATTATGCAGAAATATTTTATGCATCAAAGCATTTACCGAAATTATTACTAATAATTAATGACTTTGGACAAGCTGTAAACTCAAAGTATTACGCTGGTCCACATTCTTTGAAACCGTCATTTTAAACTAAAATACTTTATTTTTTTTCATTGACAAAAACCACAGCATTTCGTTGATCTTTTACTATAACAGACATAAAAACTCCCTTGCTTTTAACAGAGCGTTTCATAATTTCTAACAACGAAAATTATTTAAACTGCTAAACTTACGGATGCAGCCATTCAAAATGCACGGTACAAACCCATACTGCGGGCAACTACACACAAGCCACCTTGCCGTACAACGGTACGTGATTGGCTGGCCAAAATGACCGACAGGGGCACTCATGGTGCATTGGTCGGTAGTGAAAAGATTTAATCATTTAATCTCTTTACTGTGCACATTTTAATCCGCTTAGTACTAAATATTTATATGAAATTTTACCACTAAAGGGAAATTTTAGTAGCTGAGCATAAAAAGAAGAGGAGCATAACGCATCTGAAGGTCATAAACAATATTAATTTAGGAACATAAACATATTACTGTATGCAAACTGTACTGTATATGGCTGTCTTGGTAGTTTAAAGAAAAAATACACACCAGTCTTCCATTTCTCCCTAAACATTTTAAGCATCAAAGTTTTATGAAACGGTCCCCAAATATGTGATTGCTGTATAGAATGAATTTTAATTTTAAAAAAAAATATTTAACACGAAAATTAAGCTGTTTAATTTCCCCCTGAGAAGTATAGTCACTCGTTGCTACGCAATGCAGAAACACCGCCACTAACTAGCAACGAGAGGACATTAGCTAGCCAATATGATAAAATAAATAAATTATTTTTTGTTTATTTCTTTTGCACATTTATTTGAACATTTCCATTGATTGTACAAGCACTTGGAAACTGTCCAATCCCTAGTTCGTCAGGCATTTTCTTTAACGCTCCGGGCATGCTCCCGGTCTGGTGCCGGTCTGTGTCTTCTAGGATATAATGCCGGCGATTTGTTGTTAAAATTGGGTTTCCAATAACGCCGCAGCAAACTCGTTGTTTTTATGTCCACTATAAAAGACAATCTCCCTTGCTTTTAACCGAGCATTTCATAATTTCCTAAAATGAAAATGATTTAAACTATGCGACAGAATTCTGGGGTGTCCCTATACCAGAGATTATGGTACGGCTTCAGAATGGAGTTTGGCTGACACCATCTGAAACCCCTCTGATTGGGGAAAATAGACCTGCTGATCTGTTCTACCTTATCTGTAAAAACCTTACAGCGTACACAGATTTCTAAGCTGATCAGGACGAAAAAAAATCGCACATAAAAGTGGTTATTAACTATCGAAACCTGTTTTATTTATTTTATTTTAATTTAGAAGAAGAATTCCCGTCATCCCCATTTCCATTTAAATCGCAAACCCGTGTTTAATTATATGTCTTTATTGATTCACAATCTGGCAATGCAACATAAATCATTATTCTGCATAAGAATGTTCACCTCTCCGTCCAGCAAATTAATAATAAACTTTATTTTATATAGCACCTTTAAAGGTGGCTTTACAAAGCACTTTACAGGATAAAAACAACAATAACAACAATACTGTTAGGCTGGGCAAAAGATTTTTAATTTTTTTTAAAAAGAAATAAAAAATGAGATATAATGATGTGTCCCGGCATAGACATTGCACGACTTTAAAACCTATAAAAACAGATTTCGAGAGTTAATAACCACTTTTTATGAGTGAAAAACGGGTGATCTTTTGCAGCTGACATTTCACTGTTTTAAATGAATAAGAAATTAGATTGCTCATAAATTGAATCACTTATTCTACATAAACATAGCGTAATTGCTCTCTGAAAATGCTCTTTTTGTTGTTCGTTTTGGAGACCTTGATCGAAACTGATTTGAGATGTCAGAACAGATTTATTTTCTGTGTATTTCTGTGTGTGCATTTCCTACATTGCTTTGTTTGTCGAGATTTCAACTTTATATTTAGGCTCAGATTTAAACTATAAATCGTACGCTAATTACTAGCAGTAAATACTGATGTTTTGCTCCCTCTTACCACAAAAATATATATGTATTGTAGCTCGGATGAACTTTTTTTCGTACGTGTCTCTACCTACTGCGACTCGGACATGGAACGGTTAAAGATGGCGACAAGTCAGGCACCCAGAGGTGGGGGGGCGTCTTTCCGCCTCCATAACTAAAATGCCAAATAGGAGTGGCTTAAGCAACATACACAGTCGTATAACTGACAGTTTGAGGTAGCCTATCATGTAAATTTCACTTGCTGATAGGTTAAGCTTTCTAAACTCAGCCCCAAAGTCAAATTAATTTTTGCCCTGTTTCGTTGGTTAAAAGCAATGATCACAAGCACCACCATGGTAACTGGGATATTAATTTTTTAATTCACTTTGAATTATAACTGTACGTACTGTCTTCGTATTTGGCCAGGGCTTTAAAGAGAGGGCACGCCAAAATATTTTGGTGCCATCGTCTGCGCTTTAAAGGTACCCCTGTCATTTTGACCTTGGAACGTTTACCCAGCATAATTATGTAATAATGTATTTCATTGCAGTTTGACAGATTGTCCTTTAATCAATTGTTGTCAGAATATCCCCACCTCCAAACAAGAACAAAATTGCAACGATTTTATTAACTGGCTGTTTCAGTAACATAAAGTATATATTTAAAGTAATAATTTAACAATATATGTAAATGTTTTAAGATATGTCTACGTTGTGAATGTCTGTAGATTGTATCTTATTTTTAGTTTTTGTTTTGTTCATTTTAATTTTATAAGGGAGAGTGTCATAGAGACGACTCCCTTACCCCCCATCTTGATTAAAATACTTTTATTTTTTCACAATCTGACAATGCCAGACAGAACTCACGTTCGCTCCAGCCAAATGGCCTTGCAGATCAGAAAATCAAGGAACAAAACAATTATCGCGCCCAGCTCCTCAATGGAATTGCTTTAACTTGCTAATTCAATGAGTGTAACAGTCCAGGTGTGGCAAGCTTCTAATGTCTCCAGACTTTGTGAAAGGAACCCGTCTTTCATTGGAAGACAATTAACATATTCTACCTGTACATGAGAATATAATGCTGGCGCGCTGACGCGGTGGGGTGCTATACCAGCTGTCAAAAATGTATTTATTTTTTAAAAGTCAATTGAGTGTCCATAATATTGCTATTTTGCTATTGCTAATTGCTATTGCTACTGAGTCTCTGTGTCTACAGTACATTGTTTGTAAACAAAGCGGTTTCACAGGTATTTTCAACCCCCAGCTACTGTTGTTTCATCAGTTGTTATCCTGTAAAGCACTTTGAGAAGCCATCTTATATGCGCTATATAAAATAAAGTTTATTATTATTATTAATATTGATCATATTTTTCCTCCCAGAGCTGGTAAATTGTTGTTGTTATTGTTGTTATCCTGTAAAGCGCTTTGAGAAGCATACTGTCCAGCATATTGTATTTCATTGCTCTCTGACAGATCATCTTATAACCACTTGTTGTTAGAATATCCCCCAAGAGGATATTCCCCCCAAGAGGATATACAGATGCAGCCATTCAAAATGGGTGGGGTATTACGCGGCATACCCCGGTGGGTGTGTTGCGGTATCACGCAGTATCACGCGGCTAATCGCCCTGTAAAACCGCCAGGGGGAGCTTAACCTCTCATGTACAGCATTTGAGCTTTTAAATTTGAACTGTGTATTACAGCATGTTAATCATCAGTCATTAAAATGTTGGTATATTTTATGAAAGCAAGATTGCTCAGTTGGACAAAAGTAAACAACCTACCTTTATCAGAAATATTTATGCATCAAAGCCTTTACCGAAGATATTACTGATATTATTAATAATGAATGACTTTGGACAAGCTGTATACTCAAAGTATAATTTCTTTAGCACATTTGTACAAGCACTTGGAATCTGTCCAAACCCTACTTTTCAGGCATTTTGTTTTACTTCAACGGGCATAAAAAACTCCCTTGCTTTTAACAGGGCGTTTCATAAATTCTAACTACGAAAATGATTTAAAATGCTACACTTATCATTCAACTAGAGCTCAAAATATCAAAAGGATCCTCAAGAGCACAGCAAAGACTGTATTAAAAGATACTTGTATGAGATACATGAGAATCCAGGCTTTTTTATCAACGCTTTCTTTACCGTATACCAGATATTATGGAACCACTTCAGAAGGGTGTCAGCCAGTCAGATTCCAGGAATCGGAACTTTAAAGGAAAAATACACACCGGTATTCCATTTCTCCCTAAACATTTTAAGAATCTAAGTATTTAACTAACATGTGAAATAGCATGTGAAAAAGTGGTAGTTTTAAGCTTTTCTGCTAATATAATATGGAATCGCGTATCTAAAGAATTTAATAACGATATGATTATATTTACTGCGACAGGGCTGTGTAGGGCTGTTTTGCCTCTTTCTTCATGCAACTTCCCTTGTAGCCCACTGGTCTACGTGCCCAATTATCAACTCACAGGTTGTGTGTTCAAATCCAGCTGGTGCTGGACTTTTCTTTTAACAAACATTTCTTTGAAAAAATAGAATAGCAATATTATGGACAAACAATTGACTTTTATATTTCAAAATATCACAACATGATCGATTCTAAGTCATTTTTGATAACAATGAATAGTCACCTTCTTCCCTTCTGACAACGGTCCCTGCTTCTGCTTCCTGCTTCTATTGTGTGTGTGTGTAATAGAGTAATTTTTTATAGAGAATCGTGTTTTGATTTAAATCTCAAACGCGTGTTTAATTATATGTGTTTTTTTAATCATAATCAGACTAATGCAACATAAATTGATACAGTATCTTTGTCTTCTAGTATCTTAATAAACTTTCAGCATAGCTTTCTACCCGTTTAGATTTATTTTTCTTGGGATTTTGGGATCAAACGTGGAAGGATTAGATTGTAATCGTTTTTATTTTTCAAATATGTTTTAGAAAAGTGTAATCTATACCTGCCCAGACTGTACGCCTTTCTAAACCCCGCCTTTCACTCCTGTCCTGCTCTTCCCCGCGCACCCCAGCCGGGCGCTCTTCGGCCTCTACCCGGGACGAATGTATAGTTTGATATTTACACCCGGTGCAGCACCGAGGGGGCGTCTACATTTATAACTTAGTTTTTAAAATAAGTCAAGCAATATGAAGCATCTCCTTTTACTTTTAAGTCCCTTAAATACATTGAGCACAGCTTTCTCACCACTTAAGATTACTTTTTGATACCATCCTTACACAAAGCAGAAACTTTCTGATGACATACAGTACAAGTGGAAAGATTACAGATTTTAATCGTCTTTAATTTTGTTACGTTATGTTTTAGGAACGTTTCATCTAAACAAACACCACAAAACTATTCTCGATTGTATTTCTGAATGTTATGTTACACCTACAGTAGTTCACTGCTTTAAATACATCGAATGAAGAAAGTTAGGTGTAGCACTTTAGATCTTTTTTTCTGAACCAGGGAAAATCTGATCATGTTTCTCTATAACAATAACAAAAAAAAAATTTTACATATCACCTTTAAAAGTGGCATCTCAAAGCAATATGGTAGATGGAAAAACAGTTAAAAGGGACCAAAGTAAATACCAGACAAACGCAAACGCGTTTTTAATAAAATGCTTTTATTCATTCAGCAGAGAGTGAGAGGGACATCCAGCAGAGAGAGACCCACACACACTTATCCAGTCTCTCGAAATAAAGTTATTTTTCAAGCAATGCAACAAACATCGGGCAATGTGTTTTTTTTAATCCAACATTGACAACCACATCTTAAATCTTGTCAGTCAGCTCTTTTTTCTCTATTTGAATTGTGGCTTACACATCGCACGACTTTAAAAGCTAGAAAGACAGGTTTCGAATCACATTAGCTGGCGAGCCTTGTTAACAAAAAACAGACAATACACAGGGAGGGGGAGGTCAAGCGAGAGAGAGAGTTTTTTACCCTCTGTCTAAAAACCCAAATAACCTGGGGCAGAGACTCTGGGGGGATCATTGCGTGGTACAGAGCGGAGCTCAGTCAATTCTCATGGAATGTGTTTCTTTCTTCTTTTTTTCAGCATGGTATAAACCTGTTACTTGATTCATATGGATGCCCGGTTACGTTCTATGTTTTAGGAACATTTCACCTAAACAAACACCACAAAACTATTCTCGATTGTATTTCTGAATGTTAAGTTACACCTACAGTAGTTCACTGCTTTAAATAAATCGAATTAAGACACCACAATTAATAATGTAACATGCCACTGTTTGTGCATGAACAAAGTTATACTGAGATTTCCTTAGATACGTGATTTTAAAAAAAATTGAAAAAAATTTGAATCCCCGGCAGAACACATTGCATAAGAATCAGCGCTTTTACAGTATATATCGCCTTTAAAGGTGGCTTCTCAAAACGCTTTACAGGATAAAAACAACATGAACAGCAACAACAACAATATTGTATTTCATTGCACTTTGAAAACCAAGTAATAACTTAACTATATGTGCAAACATTTCATATGTCGCTGTTGTGAATGCCTGTGGAGTGTATCTTATTTGCCTTACGTCCTGGTTATCTTGCTCGCCCTCCCCCCCTCTCTCCCTCACTTCAATTCAATTCAAGGTGTTTTATTAGCATGACAGATGGGTACAATCAGTGTTGGGTATTTACTTTGCTTTGAGATTCCACTTTTAAAGGTGATATATAAAATTTTAACTAAAATAAATTGATATCTTTGTCTTCTAAGTATCTTAATAAACTTTCAGCATAGCTTTCTCCCCGTTTAGATTTATTTTTCTTAACTAGTATACTTTAGATCTTTTCCCGGCGGAACACATTCCATAAGAAACAGCTCTTTTATACAGTATATCGCCTTTAAACATATATTTAAACACGTGTTTAAACACGTGTTTACGATTGAAATCAAAACGCAATTCAAATCAATATAAATGTTTATTTTGTAACGCATAGGTGACTATTCATTGTTATTAAAAACACTTAAATTCGATCATGTTGTGATATTTAGGAATATAAATTTGTTTGGTGCGAGTGAGGTTTTATTTAATCTCTGACCAAGGGATTCGTTTCATTTTTTCAAAGAAATATTTGTTAAAAAATAAAGTCATGGTTCCATGGGATTCAATCACAGAACGTATGACATGGGAGTCAAGAACCTTATCCACAGCACTACCGGCACGGTCACATGCTGAGTGCTGAAAAAGTACAACAGAAACATTATCGACAGACAATGTACAGATTTAATAAAGCTATAAAATAATGTAATTAGGCACAGAACAAGTTTACAGCACAGTACAATAATAAATGCTGACCATGACTTTAGAAGCATAAATTACCTTACACTCAATTTAAACACAAGCTGTCTTTAGCCCTCTAAGCTGGTTTATACAGAAATGTAGAGAACCAGGCTCAGAAAACACAGCTTCATTAGCAAATACATATGCAGGACAACTGGAGAAGACGTTTTACAATGGATGGATTTTTAGAAACATCCCGTCAGTGACATCACTGAAGTCAACTCCTAGGTAACTGTCGTGTGGATAGTTTCACAAGAATCAGACAAAGGTTTAAGCATCACTTGTTCTAGATAAAACTGCAAAACAAAACAACACCCATAATGTACTTCTTTGCGGCTCTGTTTGCCCAAATCATATATTCACAACGTGAAATTAGAAAATAATATTATGTAACCAAAATCCGCAATATGGAAACAGAACCTGTGTAATTGTTGACAGATGATTTACTCGTAACATTTTTACAAGACGAACTACAACATTTAAAAAATGACTTGCATGTACTTGATATCTCTAATCAATCCACGGCGATATAGTTAAAGCAGTCCCGGCACAAAATGAAACTAAAACGCCCTGGGCATACCATTTCGCGCTTCTTATCAGTTGCTCAAAAGTAATTTGACCATATGAAATGCATAATATAAACCTAGAAACATACGTGAGCAGTATTTACGTAGTATCGGTGTCAAGACATACCTCTCAAATACTGTAAATCAAGTTAAAAATATCTCAAGACCGATTCTGGTCATAATGAAACCATGTTTCGTGTATGTTTTCTTTAAAGTACAGAGACCAGCCATATACTGTATGTTTATGTTCCAAAATTAATATAGTTTATGGCCTTAACACACGTTGCAGTATGCTCCTTTTCTTTTTATGCTCAGGCACTAAGATTTCCCTTCAGTGGTAAAATTCCATATGAATATTCAATACTACAACGGGCACAGTAAAGACGTTTACAGTAAATCTTTCTACGACAGACCAACGGACCACGAGTGCCCCTGTCGGTCAACCAATCACGTACCACGGTACCCCGCGTCATCTTGCGTCACGATGAGCGACGCCGTAGCCAATTACTTCCGGTACGTGTCTTTACCGCGCACTTTGAATGGCTGCATCCCCAAGATGTATCCAGGTAACAGTGAAACAGGCATACAGTCTGGGGAAATTGCCCGTTTTCCATGTAAATAGTTCCCTGGTTCCGCACCCCTTGGTGTTTCTCTCTCTCTCTGGGCGCCGGAGTGCTGCTGGCGGGTGGTGACGGAGAAGAAATAAACGCAGTTTTTAACTCCACAAGTCTGAGTCTCTGTGTTCGTCCTCAACAAACCCAAATTCATTACATTGGTTTCAGAAGCGGGAGGATGGACAGTGAACGGCCGATGATGTCGGACTCAGAGAAGCGCCGGTTCCCCCAGCCGGAAACGGGAGTGGGGCGGCCTAAAGGGGGGAAGGCCACCCTTGAGCGACGCTACCCCCGCTCCGAAAAGCCAGAAGGAGCGCTTCATCCCGCCTGCTGTGGGAAGAGTTGGCCACAACCCGGGCTTATTCCTTCCCTGCCTCACCGAGGCAAGTCATGTGACACACACTGAAACAGCAATACAAATATTACAGTAATATGGTCGGAAGGTCAACCACATGTTAGACTTTGGTGCATAAAATCTTTAAGGAGAAATGGAGAATGGTGTGTATTTTTTTTTAAATACCAATAACAGCAACATACAGTTTACATAATATGTTTATGTTCCTAAATTAATATCGTTTATGACCTTTATGACCTTCGTTATGCTCCTCTGCATTTTATGCTTAGCTACTAAAATTTCCCTTTAGTGGTAAAATACCATATAAATATTCAATACTAAGCGGATTAAAATGGTCACAGTAAAGAGATTAAATGATTAAATCTTTATAGTAACAACCAATATACCACATTATCTTAAGTGTCGCATTAACATTGGAATGTTTTTTTTACAAGTGTCAAAAGAAGTGATACACAACCTGTCTCCTCTATAACTCTTCAATTTACTGAGAAATTCCACCAGAGCCTCACAACATTGTCCAATTATACCCTTCTTGTGTCTAATTTTTAGTTAAGCAGGATTTCAGCTACAGACTATAACAGACCCAAAAACAGAATCCACCTGCGATTCGGGTGTTAACAAAACGTGTTTACAAAGAAAGTGAAATACAGTAATACTACCAGCTATATAGATACATAGATTTAGATATTTAGGAACAAATATGGAGCCTCCATGGCCGAAACGTTGTGATTTCTCTTTTCTTTTTTTTAGCATGGAATAAACATATTACTTGTTCCTTTGCAGCCTACACATGCTAATGTAGCTACCCACCTGAACTATTTAGATATTAAGATCCTTAAATTAATATCATTATGAATTTCATTAGAAACGTGATTACATATTATATTCTCGATTATAAATTCCGGTCCTGGAATCTGACTGGCTGACACCCTTCTGAAGCGGTACCATAATCTCTGGTATTCAGACACCCCAGAAATTTGACTTTTTACTGTGTGATAAATTTTAAAGACTACTTCTTAGCGTAGATAAAAAAGCTTGGATTCTCATGTATCTGATACACATATCTTTTAATGCAGTCTTTGTTGTGCTCTTGAGGATCCTTGTGATATTTTGAGCTCTGGTTGAATGATACAGTAAGTCAATCTCGAGAGATCTGCATTTTGTATTTTGAAAAGTAGATTTTCAGCATGTATAGAAGTAGCAAATGTTAAAAATGAGGAATACCTGACAATGGGTCAAGTTGATATGATTCATAAATGTCACAAATTGGCAACTGTAATACTTCATGTTGGCTACTCATGTGTAGTTTGACTTGAATTTCTGTGAATATGTTTTGGATGATTCTAATCAATGTGAATTAGAATTTGCCACTAAATAGTAGACTTGTTTTTTTTCTCACCCAATCTATATTATCAAAAGTCAGAGTTGTTATAATAGTGGAAAACTGGAAATGGTTTTGAGTCAATTGTTGATGCTCATAGCATACATAAATTATAGCACTGGTATGAGATTTTCGTAAGGCTGTGTATGTACTTATGACTCTTGTCTATTTTCACATTCATAACATTATCTCCTGGTAATGCCATTGTCTTTTTTTCCATGATCAAAGAATGGGCTTTTCAGAGTTTGAGCCACACCCAGTCATCATGAAGTGACTACTGTGCATCACTGGACAAATGATTGCCATCTCATTATTTTACAGTGACACAATAAGAGCCGAGACAAACTGAGAACACAATCCAAAAAGCGAAATCCAAGAGACAAGATCAAAAGGGAAAAGTGAAGTCCAAAAACCAGGAAATCCAACAAGACAAAAACAAGCACTAGAAAACTCTAAAGGAGGCTTTCAATACAGTAGTGAGCATGGTTTGGTGCATGAGGGAACTGTTCAGGAGTGGGAATCTGGTGCCTGTGAGAATGTGATGGGTTCAGTTAGGAATGAGATCGTGAAACAGTGGGTTTGGGAATGTAATAGTGTTTGTGAGGGCGAGTGCGGGACGTGACATTTCTTAGATAATTATTCTTTGAAGTCTGCCTTTGAAAATGTTGAAAGGAACAAATTAGAAGATTATCTGTGAACTGCTAAAATGAAAAACAATAGAGCTAAATGTATTGAGATAATGGTCCGTTTTATTGAGGGATTGTTGCTTTTTTGTTTATACATGCTTGTGTTGCAGAACATCTTGCATGCCCCTCATATACATCCTGGTTCCCTAAGAAAAAAAGCTACGCTCATAAAATAAGTTTTTAATGAAACAAGATTTTTCAGAAATCCCTATGTTTTCTAATATTTGGTAAAAAATTATTACATAAAATAGTATACCTGGTATATGTGTTCCATTTTTGTTTTGTGGTATATTGTTTTAAAAATTAATCTGTTATTATCTGAAATTAATGATAACTTTCGCTGTGTCTTGCAGAGGTTTTTATTTTTTTTACCAACACTCCACCTTCTAGGTGAATTAACATTTTGGCTTACTATGCTATATGGCCAATCCAATACTCTTGCTCTGGCTCATCTATACTCATACTATACATCTATACTCACTGAAACAGGAAACACACTGTGTATTTTTATTGTATATACTGATATAATAAAGGGTTGCAGAAATTGGAACCTGTTTGTGAGTTAACCTGTAACCTGTAACCTGTCAGGTGGCAATAATTGGGTGCAGATGGGAGGCTCATGCTTAAACAGGTGTCCATAAAATACCCTGGAGAGAGCAGTCATCTGGATGCCTTCAGTGAACAATTGGCAATGTCATGGTACCATTCAGACATTGCAATTCAGAAACCACAACATTTACAATTCAGATCCTTAGAATAATAAGTTAAAAAATCAAACTAAATAGGGACCTGTACCATGAAACAACTTTAGCTATACTGTTTTTTTTTCTGAAAGTGAGACATAAATCAACTAACAAGTGCCATAACAAATTTGTATCAGACAGTCATCATTGGCAGACACCTATTTTTTCTTTCAGTGTTACAGCATTCTGTGCAATGGATAAAGAATGGAAGTTCAACTTGTAAACCAGTGGCCCACATTTAAACCATGAAATCGGGACTTTCAGCTGGTTGTGCTGATTCCCACTGCAACTTCCTTCATCAGTAAACTACAGGTCTGTCTTTGAAACTGAAAGATGAACAGACAGGGTCTCCAAAATAAATCATCTAGTGACAAACTGCATACAGTATGTGTGATTGTTATTATACTTACTCCGATTTCTTTGCTTTCTAACATTACAAAATTTCCAGGAGAACTAATCTGAAGGAATAAACATTTTCTTCATACACACGTCTTCAAAATCACATCAGTGGCAACTGCTCTATCTTTTCCAAGACATACAAGACGTAGATTTATGCTTAATTTGATGACTTTCTTAAGGGATTTACTGTAAAAGCACCTGGAAATTCAAGAAAAAGATTCTCATTTGGAAAACAGATCAGTTTATTCTCTTCTCAGAACACTAGCCACCATAAAAAGCTTGGTAATTAAAAGAACTGGTATCCGTTTAAATATATACAGATGATATACTGTACGTATACAGATGCAGCCATTCAAAATGGGTGAGGTATTTCGCGGCATACTGCGACGCCCACCGGGGTATCACGCAGTTCACGTGTGTCACGTGACTAACTATCCGGCGTCGCCTTGTAAAACCGCCAGGGGGAGCTTAACCTCTCATGTACAGCATTTGAGCCTTTAATTTTGAACTGTGTATTACAGCATGTTAATCATCAGTCATTAAAATGTTGGTATATTTTATGAAAGCAAGATTGCTCAGTTGGACAAAAGTACACAACCTACCTTTATCAGAAATATTTATGCATCAAAGCCTTTACTGAAGATATTACTAATAGTATTAATAATGGATGACTTTGGACAAGCTGTATACTCAAAGTATAATTTCTTTAGCACATTTGTACAAGCACTTGGAATCTGTCCAAGCCATACTTTGTCAGGCATTTTGTTTTACTTCAACGGGCATAAAAACTTCCTTGCTTTTAACAGGGCATTTCATAATTTCTAACTACGAAAATGATTTAAAATGCGACACCTATCATTCAACTAGAGCTTAAAATATCACAAGGATCCTCAAGAGCACAGCAAAGAGTGTATTAAAAGACACTTGTATTTATCAACGCTTTCTTTTCCGTATACCAGATTTTATGGAACCACTTCAGAGGGGTGTCAGCCAGTCAGATTCCAGGAATCGGCACTTTA
Source organism: Lepisosteus oculatus (assembly GCF_040954835.1). Classification (NCBI taxonomy): domain Eukaryota; kingdom Metazoa; phylum Chordata; class Actinopteri; order Semionotiformes; family Lepisosteidae; genus Lepisosteus; species Lepisosteus oculatus. The sequence goes on from NC_090705.1 coordinate 26,759,532, forward strand.
AAGGAAAAATACACAACGGTATTCCATTTCTCCTTAACGATTTTAAGCATCGAAGTATTTAACAAGCATGTGAAATAGCGTGTGAAAAAGTGGTAGTTTTAAGCTTTTCTGCTAATATAATATGGAATCACGTATCTCAAGAAATTAATAACGATATCATTATATTTATGTTGCAAAAGAACTGCAACGGACATAAAAACTCCCTTGCTTCTAACAGAGCGTTCCATAATTTCTAACTACGAAAATGCCAGGTGAAGGGATTTGTAAACATATTTTGTTGAAGCAAGTCAGTTTTTTCCGCAACACATAAAATACATTTTTCCAAGAAAGTTTAGCCTTTGTCACTAATGAAACCACTAAATAACGACATAAATATAGAAATCTTAAGATTTGTTTTATTTAATGTTGGTAGCAGGATGAACTGTCAGAGTGTATATTTTGTTGCAGAGTTGCTGCAAGATGTTAACAGTGAAAAAGGTATTTAGAAATGAGTTATTTCAAGATGAAAAAGAAAATACACAAAACATGGTTTCATTATGACCAGAATCGGTCTTGAGATATTTTTAACTTGATTTACAGTATTTGAGAGGTATGTCTTAACACCGATACTACAGTGCTTAAGTACTGCTCATGTATATGTTTCTAGGTTTATATTATGCATTTCATACGGTCAAATTACTTTTGAGCAACTAATAAGAAGCTCGAAACGGTATGCATTTTAGTTTCGTTTTGTGCTGGTACCCGTGGATTGATTAGAGATATCAAGTACATACAAGTCATTTTTTAAATGTTGTAGTTCGTCTTGAAAAAATGTTACGAGTACATCATCTATCAACAATTACACAGGTTCTGTTTCCATATTGCGGATTTTGGTTACGTAATATTATTTTCTAGATTTCACGTTGTGAATATATGATTTGGGCAAACAGAGCCGCAAAGAAATACATTATGGGTTGTTGTTTTTTTTTTGCAGTTTTATCTAGAACAAGCGATGCTTAAACCTTTGTCTGATTCTTGTGAAACTATCCACACGACAGTTACAGTACCTAGGAGTTGACTTCAGTGATGTCACTGATGGGATGTTTCTAAAAATCCATCCTCTGTAAAACGTCTTCTCTAGTTGTCCTGCATATGTATTCGCTAATGAAGCTGTGTGTTCTGAGCCTGGATCTCTACATTTCTGTATGAACCAGCTTAGAGGGCTAAAGACAGCTTGTGTTTAAATTGAGTGTAAGGCAATTTATGCTTCTAAAGTCATGGTCAGCATTTATTTTTGTACTGTGCTGTAAACTTGTTCTGTGCCAAGTCACATTATTTTATAGCGTTTTTATAGCGTTATCAAATCCGGTGGCGCTGTGTGTTAGTTTCCTGACTCCCATGTCACATGGTCTGTGATTGAAACCTGTAAAACCGGTTTAATTCATCACAGCCAGCACTCTTCAGGTGTGAGGGTCTTCTACTCAGAATGAAATGCTAAAATGTTTGTGTATATTCTAATGGTAGTGGGGGCAGGGTGTGTGGGAACAGGTTTGGTTGAAATTGCATTGGAGATCTATGTTCTTCACACCTGAAACATTTTCTCTGAAAGCATTTTCTTCGCAGTTTAACCAATCTTGTTACAGCATGTTACAGTTTACTATTATTAACCATATTAATTTTAAGTGCTTAATGTAAAATCTTGTAAAAATATATTTTCATTGTTCAAATATACATTAAGTCTGACTATCATATAATAAGTTAATACAAAACTAAAGAAAAAATAGGGTTAAATATAATTCAAAATATTTTGCTAACAATGTTAACTGTTTATGAATAATAAAATGTATTAACTAAGGAGTAGGATGGCACAGTTGTTAGTATGTTTTTTGTTTTGTTTCTTTTTCATAAATACAACAGTAGTACCTGATGTCTCAGTGGCTTTCAAAATTAAATTATGCATGTAAACCTGTGAACTAGAAAGATAACTAAGATATCCATCCATTATATTCCATCCGCATTCCATTCCAAAATCCGCAATATGGAAACAGAACCTGTGTAATTGTTGATAGATGATGTACTCGTAACATTTTTTCAAGACGAACTACAACATTTAAAAAATCACTTGTATGTACTTGATATCTCTAATCAATCCACGGGTCCCAGCACAAAACGAAACTAAAACGCATACCGTTTCGCGCTTCTTATTAGTTGCTCAAAAGTAATTTGACTGTATGAAATGCATAATATAAACCTAGAAACATATACGTGAGCAGTACTTAAGCACTGTAGTATCAGTGTTAAGACATACCTCTCAAATACTGTAAATCAAGTTAAAAATATCTCAAGACCGATTCTAGTCATAATGAAACCATGTTTCGTGTATGTTTTCTTTTTCATCTTGAAATAACTCATTTCGAAATACCTTTTTCACTGTTAACATCTTGCAGCAACTCTGCAACAAAATATACACTCTGACAGTTCATCCTGCTACCAACATTAAATAAAACAAATCTTAAGATTTCTATATTTATGTCGTTATTTAGTGGTTTCATTAGTGACAAAGGCTAAACGTTCTTGGAAAAATGTATTTTATGTGTTGCGGAAAAAACTGACTTGCTTTAACAAAATATGTTTACAAATCCTTTCACCTGGCATTTTCGTAGTTAGAAATTATGGAACGCTCTGTTAGAAGCAAGGGAGTTTTTATGTCCGTTGCAGTTCTTTTGCAACATGAATATAATTATATCGTTATTAATTTCTTGAGATACGCGATTCCATATTATATTCCCTTTTAATCAAATTCTAAAAGTATGCTTGTTGACTCCGGTATCACGTTAGTTAAAGACTTCGAAGCTTACAATGTTTAGGGAGAAATGGAATACTGGTGTGTATTTTTTTCTTTAAAGTACCGAGACCAGCCATATACTTTATGTTTATGTTCCAAAATTAATATCGTTTATGGCCTTCACACGCATTACAGTATGCATCTATTTTTTTATGCTCAGCTACTAAGATTTCCCTTTAGTGGAAAAATTAGATATGAATATTCAATACTTAAACGGGCACAGTTAAGACATTAAATATACATATACATACTGTATACAGTACAGTTTGCATACGGTAATATGTTTATGTTACGCGATTAAAAAATAAATAAATAAAACTGAATGGTCCAGCACCAGCTAGATTCGAACACACAACCTGCCAGTTGGTAGTCACGCACCTAGACCAGTAGGCTACAAGACAGCTTGCATGAACAGGCAGGCGAAACAGCCCTACACAGCTCTGCCGCAGTACACGGATATAATCATACCGTTATTAAATTCTTGAGATACGTGATTCCATATTATATTCCCTTTTAATCAAATTCTAAAAGTATGCTTGTTGACTCCGGTATCACGTTAGTTAAAGACTTCGAAGCTTACAGTGTTTAGGGAAAAATGGAATACTGGTGTGTATTTTTTTCTTTAAAGTACCAAGACCAGCTATATACTGTATGTTTACGTTCCAAAATTAATATCGTTTATGGCCTTCACACGCGTCACAGTATGCTCCTATTCTTTTTATGCTCAGCTACTAAGATTTCCCTTCAGTAGTAAAATTCAATATCTACAACGGGCACAGTAAAGACGTTTACAGTAAGTCTTTCTACGACAGACCAACGGACCACGAGCGCCCCTGTCGGTCAACCAATCACGCAACGCGGTACCCCGTGTCATCTTACTTGCGGTACGTGTCTGTACCGCTCACTTTGAATGGCTGCATCTGTATGTGTCCCAAACACACCCTGCCTGAAGTCAGTAGCTTGAAGAAACTGTGCCATACATTTCTGAGCTGTAGAATTTCACATTATGTTGTATGTAATACAGATATCTCTGTAAGTCATTGTTTTACTGCAAAATGCTGCTGTAACTTTGTATTTTGGAAACTGGGAAACAGTTTGAACTTCAGCTGTCTTTAGAAAAACCTAAAAGAGTATATACATTATGTAAAGTATATTTAAAGAAACAGTTTGTTGTCTGTAATTCCATTACAGTATCCAAGAAGGCCTTTTGTTTTTGTCTTTCCCTTAAGATTTTCATTCAACAAAAATAGTTTGGCCCATTTAGTACTTAGTAACTAAGTGGTACAAGTATTTCTTTCCAACCTGTTTTCAGGTTGAAGTGTAAGCACATTGCTTTCTCTTGAGCCCTACAGTAGTTATAATGTACAGTATACCTACTGTATAATACCTAATAGTATTGAGACAAAATACTAAACAAGTGTTAGGATTTTTTACTCCTAAATATTTCAAGTAATATCTTCCTGGCACTCTGCATGCATAGGGCTGATCAAACCTGTTGTAACCCATTTGTGTGTATTCATTTTCTCACTTTTTAAAGATGGAGTTCAGTTCTCCTATAAGCCAGTAAAATTACTGAATCTTAGGCATCATGACTAACCTAAACTCTATATTTAGAACATATTTTGTTGATAAAAATGAAATCATACGTGTACAAGAAATGTCAGAATATGTAGTGTGCATGTATAAATTGTTCCTCATTTGAAATTTTGAGGTTAGGTTTTACAAGGGTAAATGAGATGTAGCTAAAATCTACTCCTTTACTGTTGAGAAATACAATACATTAAATATTTTTTTTTCATCCAGTACTATTCTCTTCAATGGCATTTCTACTAGCCTGAAGCTTCATGGATCAATCAAAAGTACTCACACACAGCACACTGAACATACAGTACAACATACTGCACACTGAATAGACTGCACATACTCAACACATTGCTGACACTGTCACATGTGGGTTAACTGAATGCTACAATCCACTACTGGATTACTGGACTGTATATCTTAATATCCTTGAAAGGTTTTTCCTTGAGTCTCTCAGGGTCCTTAGTAATTCTTTAGTCAACTTTTGACTTTCAAGGGCACAGCTTGCCAACTTGTACAATTCAGAGCAATCTTTGATCAGCAAATTTTGACACAGCTGTTTAAAATACAATCTAAAGCAATGAAAAGTTTATAATAAAGGAGTTAGTTATTTGTTTAAAAAAAATATATCAAATTTATTAAGCCGTAGTTTCACTGTCACTGAATAACACTGAATTTTGGACTTAATTTAGTCCAGATCTAGTGCTACTTCTGAACTGTGAGAACAGGAGATCCTAAAATTTTAATGGCAGGTTTTGAAGATGACTGGAAACAGGAAACAATAGCTTAGACAATGGGGCAAAAGCTGATATGATAATGTTTCAAAAAATGTATTTAAATTAATTAAGTCAGGAGCTGGCTAGCATATACAGTGTCAATCAAAAGTTTTGAGACATATTTAATGCAATACACCAATAACTTCTATTTTAACAAAGGATAAAACTGACAGCAAAAAAAGCAAAACAGTTGTGAAATATAAATAAAAAAGATAAACAAAGGCAGAACTTCTGAAAGCACAGCTGAGGTAACACTGAAATGTTGCCGTCCCTTTCTCCATGTGAGGTATTAGGATTTGTTTATAAACCAGAATTCATTTCTATTTTCCACAACCTCCTAATTGCTTGGTACTGGCTTGTAGGAGGTTTCAGACACATATCACTTCCCACACAGATTGTCATCTCGTCTCAGATTTCTTCATTAACAAGCTGTCAATACTAACGCCAGCACCATCCGTTCAGTTTGTTGAATCGGATAAGCGTGGAGTGCTGGCTCTTTCCTTTCAAAATGGGAAGCGAGGCAGATGGCTGGCAGCCTGTTCAGAACTCTTTGCATGACAAACATTGTGTTGATAAGCTAGCTGCAGGCACCAGGAGGTAAAACCTGCAAGAATACTTGAATGTTTCTAAAATGACAGCTAGAGGGCTTGTTTACTTTTTAATGTCTTAATTATTAATAAATTACGTAAGTGGATTTTTACATATGTTCTTCTTATAATTTAATTTTTTTCTGCTTGTTGATGGTGATGAGGCTCCATTACAATCTGGAATCATTTTATTTACTTATTTCACGCATGTACAGCATGTTTTGAAGAGCTTTTTTACAGAAATTATTGCATTGTACATATTAGATTTATATAATTCCATATGTGAATTATTTTTGTAGTTTTATCATGATGCAAGTCATCTACTGTAGATATTTGCCTCAGTAAAGTTTGTTTTAACAGAGTGGCTGAAGATGGACATTGCAAGATGATTATGTTTTTTGTGTACAGTATTTGTATGTTTTTACACAACAGTGTTTTATTGATTATGCTACTCTAAAAATTTGAGATTAACATATCGACTTTCACTGCACTTCCAAACTTCAAACTAAAAGCTTTTTTACATATCCTGAAATGGGCATTGAAGAATGTTGACAGAAGTAACTGAAACAAGACACAAATATAAACATAAAATGAAATGCTCGAAAGTACAGTATTTTCAAAGCAAAGGAGACCAACTCACTCTCATTCTATATGGAAACTCTAAATCCCCAGCTCTCTGACTTACTGTATGTTGCATTGCCATGTGGTAACTACTGTAATACTACTATTTTTTTCAAATTAAAACCACACTTGGTGGTTGCTTGGGTTATAAATTGTGCTCTTTCTTTTTACTGTCTAGTAGCATACTGTATACTTTAAGTAGAAGGGTGTTTCAGGAAGTAAAGGTAACTCATAAATTGAGTTTTTTTTTAATGGATGTAGGTCAAACCCTAATCTTCAGACTACCTATATACAGTATGAGGCTTTGTGTTTACTCAGTTGTTCACTTCTTTTGCATTTGATTCTCTCTTTTGTCAGAGGCAAATGTTTCTGAGGAAGCACCAGCACTGATGTAACCGACCCTTACTCTACCAGAGCCAAGCCAACATCTGCATGCAAAAAAACCTCACAGTGGTAGCAAGAAGTAAAGTCCAAGTAAAGTTCACAAACCTGACACAAGGCTCCTGAAAAAAACATAACACCACTTGCACCTTGTACACCTTTTAAATTCCAAACCAAAATCTAAATTGTACCTTAATTGTGAATATGTGGAATTCTGCCCCTTTTACCGATTAACCCGTAATTACCTAATTCACCTCTAGTTTACCTTTGTAGCAGTTTTGGAGTAGTATAGTGACATCTGCTGGCATGACATCTGCAATTACAATCCTTTCTGTAACTGACCTGCCACTACAGCCTTCTTGCAAGTCTCCAAGCAGTCTGTCCAACCACACCAACCTCCATCTATCCCTATCCCACCACATCAGTCTGCACCCAACTCTTCCTGCAGTTGAATCTGTCTTCAGTCCTGCATTTCTTCTCTAAGCGCATGTTTTTTTGCAAGCAAGCCTTTCCAGTCCAACTGCCAATGTCCTTATAAATAAATTGTCTTGTTTCCTTCCTCTGTGCTGCATTACCTTCCTCCATTCTGTTGACACCATATCTCCACTGAGCTCCTGCACAACTTTGCCTCCTTACTGAATGTCCTCTGCTATTCCCTCTATGCTCATCCTTTCTTTCTCACTCTCTTTCTGGTGCTCCTGTCAGAAATGAGAACATAAAGGGTCAATTGCAACGAACTTCCAGAGTTAGTACGCAGCTGTGTAATTAGTTGCAGTTTAGTTAGTATGGTACTTTCTGGAGATCATCTCCAGCTCTGAGTTCAATTGCAGTGAAAAAACGTGCAGAACAAAGTTGGAGTTCAGCTGAATTTGTGCTTAATCCGGTTCCCAGGGCTAGGCGTACTAATGTACAAATTAGCCCGAACTGCAGGGGATTGAGCATCAGAACATTTCAATTAATCTGATTAGTAGGTTAATACATAGGCCACGTTAATATACAATTATTACTTTGTCTGTTTCTTGTTTATATTTAAAATAAATTTCCTGACAAATTAATGTTAGTTTCTAATTTAAGAATTGCATTTAGGCTACAATTCAGCGGATGAGGGTATTGTACGTCGTTAGTGTAACACATACGGCCGACATTGTGGGTTGTGCGACCCGAAAGCACTACATTATTAATGAGATACTCAATCGCAATAAGTCACAAAACAAATGAGAACCGCAGCTGCACGGTTGAAACAGAGCACTACTGTATTATTGCAGCTTTAATTTAGTTTAATGAGACACTCCAGACGAACAAGCGGACACATTGTTATTGCTAAATCGTTACAAAAGACACCAACTAATGACCAGTAAAGTTTTATTTTTAACAGATCTGGAAATTAACTGATAAAATTACTTGAGAAAAAAAAAGTTTATTGTTCCTCTGACCTTCTAAGCATTTCTATTTTTTTAAGGTAATACATTTCTTTAGCACAAAGTCCCTTTTTCTTACTTTTCAGAACTTTAATTTTCTCTTTAAATCAACTTTTCTCTCTCTCCTCCTGTGTCGGTAGGAGCTTACATTTCAAATCAAGTTCTTTTTAAGTCAGTTCCAACATCTTCCTTTCAAAGTGGGGAAGAGCTTGCTTGCGTGTTGTTTTGCTAAGTCATGGTTATCCTATACGACAGTATCTTCTGACACCTGTGCACAATCCTACAACATTACAAGAAGCCAAATTGAATAAGCTTTTGAAATTGTAGAACAATGCTTTGCTTGTCTTTAATTTGGTTTGCATACTAATCCATCAAAAGCCAGCACCACCATCATGGCATGTGCAGTCCTACACAGCCCTGCGATTGACTGGGATGAGCCATCTCCTCCATCTCCAAGGCATTCAGCACACTCTGGCTGTTTCAACACATTACTGGACCATAACCACAGGACAGAAAAGGGACAGTGTTCCGAAAAACTGTCATAAATAATCATTTTTAAGATGCTGAGTTTTTTTCTTTAATTTATGCCTGGGTTCCACCCATTTCCTCAGTATCCCTGCTTTCCTCTGATAACCACAAATATGGAGACCCATCACAACAAAATATTTCAACAAATCTTTCAGTTTACTCCCAGACTTTAAAGAACACATTAAGGCCCACTCTCCATTTATATAACTATTTGCTTATGTTCTGTTCTCTTCACTCCCTAGGATATCTTAAAATTCACAGCTAGTAATAATGATTGACATTAAACGTAATTATTAGTAAATGACACTTTTGTTAATACACACGTATAAAAAAACTTCATTACTAATACATGTGATATGAGTGCTAAGCAATTTGAGTTAAATATTGCAATAATATTTAACGGATGCATAAATTCAGTACGTAGTGATGATATCATTTCCACTACATTCGGGAGCCGTCTAATGCGATCTAGCATTACGTCAAGTAAAGTACTAAGTTGCTTAAACCATATGAAGAGGTGGTTTAAGTTAGTCCGCTACTTTAGTCACCTCTAGAGGGCAGCAGCTGTTACTTTGTGTTTATTGCAATTGAGAACAGGTTTAGTACGATGCAATTGGTTTTAAGGTGAAGCACAAGTTTAAACCGCAGCTGCGTACTAAGCACGGGTTGAACTCCTGTTAGTACGCTACTTTCAATTCATTGCAATTGTCCAAAAAGGCTAATACTCCTTCTTCCCAGGTAATGGAAGATGCAAAGTCAACGTAAAAACCTCCCTTGCTTTCTATCCTAAAACGTACTAGGTAAGGAGAGTTATGTAATGTTATATAAATGTAATGTGTGCATATACAGTGCATAAAAAAGTAAGGGATAATGATAATGATTATTATTATTATTGTTGTTATTATTATTATTATGCTGCTAAATAGCAAGTAGTCTGGCACGTTCCTTCTGCAGATGAATAGTGTGGAGTAAGTAGTATAATGCTGTAGTATAATACTGTCTCCACCAGGTTTCTGTTTTACACTATCTGTAAGTTTCACACACATGTGTTCGCTTAAGCATATTATCTTGTGATATTCTATTGAACACTGTGAGGAATCTTTATTGCAATTATGGCAGGGAATCAACCAAGTAATTTAATTATTTTTAATATGAAGTGCATATTTTATTTTGTGTTTAACTATTGTTCAGTATGGTATGTACAGATGCAGCCATTCAAAGTGAGCGGTACAGACACGTACCGCAGGTAATTGGCTGCGGTGTCGCGTATCATGACGTAAGATAACGCGGGGTACCGCGGTGTGTGATTGGTTGACCAACAGGGGCACTCGTGGTCCGTTGGTCTGTGGTAGAAAGACTTACTGTAAACGTCTTTACTGTGCCCGTTGTAGATATTGAATTTTACCAATGAAGGGAAATCTTAGTAGCTGAGCATAAAAAGAATAGGAGCATACTGTAACGCGTGTGAAGGCCATAAACGATATTAATTTTGGAACTTAAACATACAGTATATGGCTGGTCTCGGTACTTTAAAGAAAACATACACACCAGTATTCCATTTCTCCCTAAACATTTTAAGCATCGAAGTCTTTAACTAACGTGATACCAGAGTCAACAAGCATACTTTTAGAATTTGATTAAAAGGGAATATAATATGGAATCGCGTATCTAAAGAATTTAATAACGGTATGATTATATCCGTGTTTAATTATATATATGATTATATCCGGCTGTGTAGGGCTGTTTCGCTTACTGCCGACAGGCACTGTGTAAGACCCGGCTTACCAGAGCAGCGCACCGAGGGAGCGTTTGCATTTATAACTTAGTTTTAAAAATTAGTCAAGCAATATGAACTCCCGGAGTGCTGGCTGTGACGAATTAAACCGGTCTCACAGGTATTCAAAGTAGGAAGTACAGTGTTAAGTGGTAGCTGGGCTACACCCTCAATAGAATCGATTTAAGGAAAAGCATTTTCAGAGAGCAATCACGCTGTGTTTATGTAGAAAAAGCGATTAGGTTTATGAGCAATCTAATTACCTATTCGCTTAAAACGCTATATAAAATAAAGTTTATTTAGAGATGAATGATAGGTGACTATTCATTGTTATTAAAAAGACTTAAATTCGATCATGTCGTGATATTTAGAAATATAAATTTGTTTGGTGCGAGTGAGGTTTTATTTAATCTCTGACCAAGGGAAACGTTTCATTTTTTCAAAGAAATATTTGTTAAAAAATAAAGTCATAGTTCCATGGGTTTCAATCACAGACCATGTGACATGGGAGTCAGGAAACTAACACACAGTGCCACCGGATTTAATAACGCAATAAAAACGCTATAAAATAATGTATCTGTCCCACTCAGAATATCCTCAGATCAGTTTGCTACCAGCAATCAAACAAAAAAAATGGAAAGAATTGTCTCCTCCTGATTGGAACCTTTCTTACTGTCTTATAATTTATCAGGCTACCTATTAACTTCCACTGAGAGAAGGAAGTCACTTGTCATGCAGCTATATTATTCTTCATTGCACAATATGCTCTAAGTTAGCAAATGAAACATGAACACTTATTGAAATAAATCAAGAATACGATTAACATGAATGTAGAAACATCCAAACTATACTTTATCACATTTAATTATTGTTTACATCTTCCGCCTGAGAACAGTCACCCGTTGCTACCCAACGCAGAAACACAGCCACTAACTAGCAAAGAGAGGACATTAGCTAGCCAATATGATAAAGAAATAAATGATTATTTTGTTTATTTCTTTTGCACATTTATTTGAACATTTCCATCGATTGTACAAGCACTTGGAAACTGTCCAATCCCTAGTTCATCAAGCATTTACCGGTCTACGCTGGGCAAACGTTCTGAGGTCAAATTCTTCCAGCACGGGGGTACCTTTAAAGCAGAGACGACGGCACCGACATTTTTTGGCGCGCCTTCTCTTTAAAGCCCTGGCCAAATATGAAGACAGTACGTACAGTTATAATTCAAACAGAATTAAAAACTACACATCCCAGTTACCATGGTGGTGCTTGTGATCATTGCGTTTAACCAACGAAACAGGGTGAAAAATCAGTCACATGACTTTGGGGCAGAGTTTCGAAAGCTTAACCTATCAGCAACAAAGCGAAATTTACATGATAGGCTACCTCAAACTGTCAGTTACACGACTGTGTATGTCGCTTAAGCCACTCCTATTTGGCATTTTAGTTATGGAGGCGAGAAGACGCCCCCCCCCCTCTGGGTGTCTGATTTGCCGCCATCTTTAACTGTTCGGTGTCCGAATCGGAGTAGCTACGCGTAGGAAATAAAGTTAATCCCAACTACAAAACATATATTTTTGTGGTAAGAGGGCGCAAAACATCAGTATTTACTGCTATTAATTACTGTACGATTTATAGTTGAAATCTGAGCCTAGATATAAGTTTGATATAAAGTTAAAATCTCGACAAAGCAATGTAGGAAATACAGAGAAAATAAATCCTTTCTGACATCTAAAATCAGTTTCGATCAAGGTCTCTAAAACAAACAAGAAAAAGAGGATTTTCGGAGGGCAATTTCGCTGTGTTTATATAGAATAAGTGATTTATGAGCAATCTAATTTCTTGTTCGTTTAAAACAGTGAAATGTCAGCTGCAAAAGATCGCACCAGAAACAGCACTCTCTCTGCCTGTCATAGACGTTCAGGAAAGGCTGAATGAAGTCATGTCAAGTACAATAATTCGGTGATCAATAATAACAGTTGTAGGACAGTATGTAAGGAGGATAAGGATTTTGAAGTTGACTCGAAATCTGATAGGTAACCAGTGCAGGACTTGAAAACAGGTGTAATGCATCCCTGATAGGATTCTTGCTGTCATATTCTGAACATATTGAAGATTGCTCAGTGTGGATTTAATTTCCCCAGTGAACAGGATGTGCATTTATTAATTCTAGAAAAAAAGCCTTTCTTGATTTCTCTAGTTCTTAGTTTCTCTAGTTCCCTTTAAAATAAACTATTATTCCACAATGCAGAGTATTACATGGCCAGTATTTACACATGATATTTGTGATTTAAAGAAATTAACACAAGCAGCTTTTGGAGATTTAAGTGTTGGCTGAGTTATTGCAGGATAAAAGACTAGAGATGTTGGCAAGAAGAAGATAATTTGGGGCTGAGGAATACACTTCCTAATGGGGTTAGGCATACTTTTGATGAAGATGATGAAGTTAACAGACTATATGTTTACATAGATACTGAAATAAGGATTGTATTTTAGATTATGTGTAGTTGCTAGCATTGAACTGTGTGTTGGATGCACATGAATTGAAGGAATGGGCAAACATAGCTGATGCAGATCCACAGAGCCAGCATATTAAGATGTTTATAATTAGAGGCAATTTGTTTAAATAACTAGGTATGTATACTGATGTGCAAGAGATGTGGAAAGGCTGTTTCCTTAAGCCAGCACTATAAAATATTTTATTCTCAGTGAGATGCTGCCATTTCATAGTGGGTTTCTAACACTGTGTATAGTTCCATCCACACAGTGCCTTTACTTCCATTTCTAATCTCTTTATCCAGTACAGAGGATTTGGAGCCTATCCCAGTAAGCAACGGACACAAGGCAGAATACACCCTGGACATAGCGCCAGTCCATCACAGGACAGACAGACACAAACACACACACACCAGGGCCAGTTTTCCCATAAACCAATTAACTTACCAGTATGTTTTGAAGTGCGAGAGGGAGTCATATCACACATATGGAGAAAAACCATGTAACCCAGAGAGAACATGAAAACCCCACACACACAGGATAGCAGGAATTGAACCTAGGACCCCATTGCTGCAAGATAGCAATGCTAACCACTTCGCCACCATTATAAATGGATGGATATCTTAGTTATCTTTCTAGTTCACAGGTTTACATGCATAATTTAATTTTGAAAGCCACTGAGACATCAGGTACTACTGTTGTATTTATGAAAAAGAAACAAAACAAAAAACATACTAACAACTGTGCCATCCTACTCCTTAGTTAATACATTTTATTATTCATAAACAGTTAACATTGTTAGCAAAATATTTTGAATTATATTTAACCCTATTTTTTCTTTAGTTTTGTATTTAACTTATTATATGATAGTCAGACTTAATGTATATTTGAACAATGAAAATATATTTTTACAAGATTTTACATTAAGCACTTATAATTAATATGGTTAATAATAGTAAACTGTAACATGCTGTAACAAGATCGGTTAAACTGCGAAGAAAATGCTTTCAGAGAAAATGTTTCAGGTGTGAAGAACATAGATCTCCAATGCAATTTCAACCAAACCTGTTCCCACACACCCTGCCCCCACTACCATTAGAATATACACAAAGCACTGAAATCTTTCGAGCTAATGATCAGGTGACCCGAGAGAGAGCAAGAGAAACACCAAGGGGTGCGGAACCAGGAAACTATTTACATGGAAAACGGGCGATCTCCCCAGACTGTCCGCCCGTTTCACTGTTACCTGGATACCTCATTATTTAGAACTCACTAACACTGATTTTTAGTTTAGAAGGATTCAAGTAGGGTTTTAGATGAAAGGCAGCGACCTTAATCAAGCCCAAATCATAATTGAACCCATTCAGAGCCTACATTACATTTTAGCGTTTCATTCTGAGCAGAAGACCCTCACACCTGAAGAAGGGGGAGGTGTCTTTCGCTGGAAATCTCGCCTGCTTCTACTTTACAACCGGTGCTGGCTGTGACAAATTTAACCGGTTTCACAGGTTTCAATCACAGACCATGTGACATGGGAGTCAGGAAACTAACACACAGCGCCACCGGATTTGATAACGCTATAAAAACGCTATAAAATAATGTGACTAGGCACAGAACAAGTTTACAGCACAGTACAATAATAAATGCTGACCATGACTTTAGAAGCATAAATTGCCTTACACTCAATTTAAACACAAGCTGTCTTTAGCCCTCTAAGCTTATTCATACAGAAATGTAGAGATCCAGGCTCAGAACACACAGCTTCATTAGCGAATACATGTGCAGGACAACTAGAGAAGACGTTTTATAGAGGATGGATTTTTAGAAACATCCCATCAGTGACATCACTGAAGTCAACTCCTAGGTACTGTAACTGTCATGTGGATAGTTTCACAAGAATCAGACAAAGGTTTAAGCATGGCTTGTTCTAGATAAAACTGCAAAAAAAAAACAACAACCCATAATGTATTTCTTTGCGGCTCTGTTTGCCCAAATCATATATTCACAACGTGAAATCTAGAAAATAATATTACGTAACCAAAATCCGCAATATGGAAACAGAACCTGTGTAATTGTTGATAGATGATGTACTCGTAACATTTTTTCAAGACGAACTACAACATTTAAAAAATGACTTGTATGTACTTGATATCTCTAATCAATCCACGGGTCCCAGCACAAAACGAAACTAAACCGCATACCGTTTTGCGCTTCTTATTAGTTGCTCAAAAGTAATTTGACCATATGAAATGCATAATATAAACCTAGAAACATATACATGAGCAGTACTTAAGCACTGTAGTATCGGTGTTAAGACATACCTCTCAAATACTGTAAATCAAGTTAAAAATATCTCAAGACCGATTCTGGTCATAATGAAACCATGTTTCGTGTATGTTTTCTTTAAAGTACCGAGACCAGCCATATACTATATGTTTATGTTCCAAAATTAATATAGTTTATGGCCTTCACACGCGTTGCAGTATGCTCCTATTCTTTTTATGCTCAGCTACTAAGATTTCCCTTCAGTGGTAAAATTAGGTATGAATATTCAATACTTAAACAGGCACAGTTAAGACATTAAATATACATATACATACTGTATACAGTACAGTTTTCATACGGTAACATGTTTATGTTCCTAAATCAATCTCTTTTATGAGCATGTGAAAGGCATGGTGAATCGATTCTCAAAAATTACTGTACTTTGCATGATTGGAAACAAATGCGTGATTGCGAAATGCTGTGGTGTTACTTTTACAAAGATGGTCAATGAAAAAAATAAAAAAAGAAAAATGAATGTTGACCAGGGCAATACTTTGAGTTTACACTTACAGCTTGTCCAAGGTCATTCATTATTAATACTATTAGTAATATCTTCGTTAAAGACTGATGGCCACAGCTCAAACATGAGAGGTTGAGCGTTATTAGCTCCACCTTGCGGAAATTCCAGATACTATTATTTTGCTTGTCGTATTATAGGAGAATTTACGGTAACTCGCGGTATTTACCAGTAGACTGCGTACAGCGTACCGCAAAATAATGCGGTATCGCCCGCACATTTTGAATGGCAGCATCTGTATGGTAATGAAACACATTGTATAAATGTAAATGCTACTGTATATGATGTTATTTAATAGACGGCTCGGTGGTGGTCAAATTTTGATCTCGCTCCCTGGCTAAACACAGCAAACTATGCATCTTTTCTAACATCCATCCCTTCATCCCAACTTTACCTTTTCAGCATTGTCTCTTTTATATGTGAGGGGGGTTGTGACAGCATTGATCTCCAACTAGTGCTGTCATTACTTCAGCCAAGTGAGTTAAAGCCAAGGTATTAAGCACTATATGTCTTTGTATTCATCAGATAATTTTGCTGTCATGAAAATTTGACCGAACAACTGACATTTGGTGTTTAATTATTCAGATTATAGGGTATTACAATGTAATTTCATTCATTTTATAATAATTAAAAACCACATTTTATTTATCTACAAACCTATCTAAACCTTTTCAACCTACAGTAAATAAAGAAATTTCCCCACTGCACTTCTTGCAGGTCTCCCAGCCATCAATTTCTGCCACAAAACTCTGTCTCCCTATCCAGCCATACTAGTAATGCTACAATAGCAGCTCTCCCAGTAGCTGAATCTGGCCTCAATTCCGCACATGTTTTTCATGCTTTTCCAAGCCAGCTATTCTTTGGAAACGATAAGAAAACCTCATGATTTTTTGAAAACTGTATCCTTTCATGACAGTATCTCCAGTCTTTTTTTTGAGTCCCACTTGGAGCCACAATCTGTCATCCACTCAGTCATACTGTATATCTGTGGTCCATCTATCTATCTTAATCTTCCTTGATCTTATTCTATTTGTTGGTTTCTGTAACTCAAGAATTTTATATCAGTATTATTGGGTTTCTCTTATTATCAGTATTATTGGCTTGTCATTATGTTTTAATCACTGTGTAGATGTGGCCTCTCTAGTTGGTTATTAAGGTGACAGTCTGTAACACACTTCAACAATGCTCTATTTCAGTGGTTCTCAAACTTTTTGGACTAAGTACCACCCCTAATCCAACCAAAGCATTCAAGTACCACCTACAAGTTATCATCTCATAGGAACCCCAGAAATTCTCAATGACCAACATGAGCATGCGTGCACACACACTCACACATACATATAATAAATATTATAATAATAAACTTTGTTTGATATATTAAAATGTGGCTTCTCAAAGTGTTTTACAGAAAAAAACCAACAACAAATAAAAATAAAAAAGCACCATTTCAGTGAGAGGGGTGAGCCTGTTTAGTCGAGCAAAGCAGATGTGAATTAATTTTCGAGCCTTGATACAATTCACAACAGAGTCTTAACAGATTTTAAATCGTCAGGCATTTTCTATATGGCAAAGGTCTCGTGGTGGATGTTGCAATGAAACCATTAATTTCTGGAGCAACCACTCTAATTCGTGCAACTACACCGCTGTGTCGGTTTGTCATTGCTCTAGCACCGTCTGTACAAACTCTGACACATTTTATCCAGTCGATGCCATTCTCTTTGATAAATTCATTCAGAAGCTGAAATACGTCCTCTCATGTAGTTCCTGTTGGTAGCAGCTTACAGAACAGAAAGTCCTCACGGGACGTACCCTCAAACTCGTATCTAACGTAAACGAGCAAATTGGCCAAATCGACTACAGACTCATCTAATTGCAGTGAAAAACATCTGCTCATCTTAACGCGCTCTGTCAGCGTACTTTTGATATAATCCTTCATTTCAATAAGTCTATGAATGACTGTGTCTTTCAGGGGGGGCAGCAGGTCAAGCTGTTCAGCAGCTTTTTCTCCACACATAATAGTGTGGGGCTTACCTGCTTTAGCAATCTGCAAGCTTGCATTTTTCCACGTTTCCGTTTTTATTTAAGTGATTGTAAGTATTTATTTCATGCGCATGGGAGAGAAACACAGAGACGCTCGGTGTATTTTTCTCAAATTAACTTAGAACAGTTCTTAAATATTTTTCTGTTATTTTTCACGCTTTCCTGTGCTCACAAGATTACCAGCGTTCGTAGCACGGATTTCTTTGCATTCCTGTGTTTACAACGTTGGCATTGTTCCAAAATCACGCACATTCTCCTTTCTCCCTATTTGCTGGAGATAGAGTAGCTTTTTTTAAATACAATTGGTCACTTGCATCCATAGCACGCATTCCTATAGAGTGGTATAAAATTACAGAGTATCTCTTGTGTCCACTGAAGTATTAGCGCGCACTGTATCGTAGTACGTAGGCTGCGTATTCAGCACGTATAAAAATAGAAAATACGGAAACCCGTCCCGATTTTTTAAGCGCACACAACACAGTTCCAGGGTCATTTGGCGTACCACCTGGCGGCACGCCACATACAACTGCAGGTATGTGTACCACAGTTTGAGAACCACTGCTATATTTGAATCACATCTCTTCTCCATTTTAGTTAGGGTTTAACCAAACTTTTGAAATAAAAATAAGTAATGCAGATGTTCAAAGTATAGTCTATTTAAAGTGTCAATAGATGGCAATTGGTGATTGTTTCTGTCAGTCTTCTGTGCTGTTTGGTTCAAGCATTTGTTTCTATAATACTGTTTCTGTACTGTAGGTTACTCATTGTGAGTCTATGCTCCATAAAGTGAGTAAGGTGTGGTTGAAAGGAGACACCCTGAACAGGCTGCACTTTGGTAGCATTTGCTCCCACATGCCAAATAACATAATTGATCCAATTGTTCCTCAAAGGTCTAACAGGCTGGGCAAACATGACATTAGGATACCAACAGGTATGTCGCAAAGGGACCATGCAGAGAGATGAGGTGCAGTTCAGTAAATGACACATGGTCACTTTTTTTTTACAAATTAATTCTTAAAACTACCTTTTTGTGTTGAAACTTTTAAAAGTGCTGTAATATGGAATGAACATTAATATGTTGTGCACAAATATTTTAAATTACAGAGGTCTTATTATGTGTCACAAAAAGCTACATAAATATTTTAATGTCATATTTGAAACATATTTTCTGTATTCTGTGAATACACGGTGACACAGTGTTTAGCATTGCTTGAATTCCTAGTTGGTGCTCACTATGTGGTGTTCTTTGTGGGTTGTCCAGTTCCCTACCACAGTCCAAAGACATAGTGGTAGGTTTATTATTTTCTGTCAAACTTGGCCCTGGTGTGAATGGGTGTGTGTTTCTGTACATGTGTGTCCTGCAATGGGCTAGCATTCAATCCAGGGTGTATCCTGCTTTGCACCTATTGCTTGCTTGGATAGGTTCAGGCTTCCTCGCGAACCTGTGCTGGATAAAGCAGTTTAGAACATGGGTGGATGGTGTTTGAATGCAAGAGGTTTCCCCATAACTTGATGTCTACCAAATTATATTATTGCAAAACAAAAAAAAAACTTTTTACAGTTACAAACCTTGAATATTTGAGCTGAATGGCATTTTTCAGAGAATGTTTAAATTATAACGTTTTATAGCCTACAAAGTTTTTGATTTTCTTACATTTACAGCAGTCTAGATGTCCTGTCCTAGTAGGTTCCCACCTGCAAGCTTAAATAAATTGCTACACTGAGCAGTGAAAGCATATCATTCTTAATCAAATATATTTCCACCTACTCAGTTCCATTCTTAGTACTCAATGTAATCATAAAGCTGATAAAAAATGCAGAAAAATGCACCCGCATCATTAGTCTCATTATATGCACAGAAGGGCACTACTTGTACTTTAATCAACAGTTACTGATACTACATTATCAAAAGCATTGTTACAATGAACCACTGATGGATTTGGTTTAATAAAGTACAGGTGTACAGTCTTCATAGCTTTGATGTGGCTGCTGTAACTTGTTATTTATTTTTGGTAATATTTGGTTTTAATATTCCTACAGTTTATCAATCAAGTAAATTCCAATCTTTCCCTTGGCTTGATCTCAAACCTTACAGATAATATTAGGGATCCTTTTCATACAGCACCTACACATGATGTATTTATATACAGTATGATGCTGCTTTTTGTATATTTCTCTCTTTTTCCAAAGCATCAGGTATACTGTCCAGTAACAGAATCCCAAACATTATGCCTTAATCTTCTTAAAAGGCAAAGAACCTGATGTTTACACAAGGAAATATTGAGTCAAAACCATGAGAATGAGAAAGTATGATAATATATAAGTAATAAAGTATATGTTTGTTAACATAATAGTTTTCACTAGGAACAATTAATAGGTTTATTCCATGCTGAAAAGCGAAGAAAGGAAACAGCGTTTCAGCTATGCAACCTTCTTCGTGTGTAAGGTACAGTAGGAATTGTATTGTAACGCTTACAACTGAGAGGCACTGTGTAAGAGCCGGCTTACCAGAGCAGGTGACGTCACCGCCCTTCCCTGTGATAGCAGGACTACAGCTACTGGGCTATAGAGAGATCTCTCTTTGGCTCACTGGGCTGGGTCCCTGCAGAGAGACGCGGGAGTCCTGGGTTCAAGCCCCTGTTGGTGGGGGGCTGACCTACAGATGCAGCCATTCAAAATGGGTGGGGTACTTTGTGGCATACCCTAGTGGGCGTGTCGCAGTGTCATGTGGTTAATCGTGCATCATTTGATGCTCTGCTGGAAACTTTGTAAAACCGGCGTAGTTTCCGGCGTCACCTTGTAAAACCGCCAGGGGGAGCTTAACCTCTCATGTACAGCATTTAAACCTTTAATTTTGAACTGTGTATTACAGCATGTTAATCATCAGTCATTAAAATGTTGGTATATTTTATGAAAGCAAGATTGCTCAGTTGGACAAAAGTACACAACCTACCTTTATCAGAAATATTTATGCATCAAAGCCTTTACCGAAGATATTACTAATAGTATAAATAATGGATGACTTTGGGCAAGCTGTATACTCAAAGTATAATTTCTTTAGCACATTTGTACAAGCACTTGGAATCTGTCCAAGCCATACTTTGTCAGGCATTTTGTTTTACTTCAACGGGCAGAAAAACTTCCTTGCTTTTAACAGAGCGTTTCATAATTTCTAACTACGAAAATGATTTAAAATGCGACACTTATCATTCAACCAGAGCTCAAAATATCACAAGGATCCTCAAGAGCACAGCAAAGACTGTATTAAAAGATACTTGTATGTATCAACACTTTCTTTTCCGTATACCAGATTGTATGGAACCACTTCAGAAGGGTGTCAGCCAGTCAGATTCCAGGAATCTGTACTTTAAAGGAAAAATACACACCGGTATTCCATTTCTCCCTAAACATTTTAAGCATCGAAGTATTTAACTAGCATGTGAAATAGCGTGTGAAAAAGTGGTAGTTTTAAGCTTTTCTGCTAATATAATATGGAAGCGGGTATCTAAAGAATTTAATAACTATATGATTATATTCGTGTACTGCGACAGGGCTGTGTAGGGCTGTTTCGCCTCCCTGTTCATGCGAGTTCCCTTGTAGCCTTCTGGTCTACGTGCCTGACTAACAACTCGCAGGTTGTGTGTTCAAATCCAGCTGGTCCTGGACTTTTCTTTTAACAAACATTTCTTTGAAAAAATAGAATAGCAATATTATGGACAATCAATTGACTTTTATATTTCAAAATATCACAACATGATCGATTTTAAGTCATTTTTGATAACAATGAATAGTCACCTTCTTCCCTTCTGACAACGGTTCCTGCTTCTATTGTGTGTGTGTGTGCAATAGAGTAAATTTTTATAGAGAAATGGAGGCTGGACAGTATGCGTTAAAATATAAACATTTATATTGATTTAAATCGTGTTCTGATTTAAATCGCAAACGCGTGTTTAATTATGTGTTTTTTAATCATAATCAGGCTAATGCATTTCTACATTTCTACCTCTAAGCTGGTTCATACAGAAAGACAGCTTGTGTTTAAATTGAGTGTAAGGTAATTTATGCTTCTAAAGTCATGGTCAGCATTTATTATTGTACTGTGCTGTAAACTTGTTCTGTGCCTAGTCACATTATTTTATAGCGTTTTTATAGTGTTATCAAATCTGGTGGCGCTGTGTGTTAGTTTCCTGACTCCCATGTCACATGGTCTGTGATTGAATCCCATAGAACTATGACTTTATTTTTTAACAAACATTTCTTTGAAAAAATGAAACGTTTCCCTTGGTCAGAGATTAAATTAAACCTCACTCGCACCAAACAAATTTATATTTCTAAATATCACAACATGATCGAATTTAAGTCTTTTTAATAACAATGAATAGTCACCTATGCGTTACAAAATAAACATTTATATTGATTTGAATCGCGTTTTGATTTAAATCGTAAACTTGTGTTTAAATATATGTGTTTAAAGGCGATATACTGTATAAAAGCGTTGATTCTTATGGAGTGTGTTCCGCCGGGGATTCAAAAAATTTATTTTAAATAAACTGATAAAGCTTAGACTAACTGTATTCTAGACTGTATTACAACAGAACATTGGACAATGCAACGTAAATTGCAAAAATGCACTTGGAATCTGTCCAAGCCCTCCTACAAAAATTATTTAAACTGCGACACTGATCATTCATCTCTAAATAAACTTTATTTTATATAGCGTTTTAAGCTAATAGGTAATTAGATTGCTCATAAACCTAATCGCTTTTTCTACATAAACACAGCGTGATTGCTCTCTGAAAATGCTTTTCCTTTATATTTAGGCTCAGATTTCAACTACAGATCGTATTATTATAAACTTTCTTGGAAAAATGTTCTTTCTTGGAAAAGTGTTTATACATACCCAACACTGATTGTACCCATCTGTCATGCAAATAAAACACCTTGAATTGAATTGAATTGAGGGAGAGAGGGAGGAGGGGGAGAGAGATAACCAGGACTCAAGGCAAATAAGATACACTCCACAGGCATTCACAACAGCAACATATGAAACGTTTGCACGTATAGTTAAGTTATTACTTGGTTTTCAAAGTGCAATGAAATACAATATTGCTGTTGTTGCTGTTCTTCTTGTTTATATCCTGTAAAGCGTTTTGAGAAGCCACCTTTAAAGGCGATATATACTGTAAAAGCGTTGATTCTTATGGAATGTGTTCCACCGGGGAATCAATTTTTTTTTATCGCGTATCTAAGGAAATCTCAGTTTAACTTTGTTCATGAACAAACAGTGGCATGTTACATTATTATTAGTTTTTTTGTTAACAAGGCTCGCCAGCTAATGTGAATCGAAACCTATCTTTCTAGCTTTTAAAGTCGTGCGATGTGTAAACCACAATTCAACTAGAGAAAAAAAGACCTGACTGACAAGATTTAAGATGTGGCTGTCAATGTTGGATTAAAAAAAACACATTGCCCGACGTTTGTTGCATTGCTTGAAAAATAACTTTATTTCGAGAGACTGGATAAATAATTCAAGTGTTTTTTTTAACTTCCTGAAAAACAACTAATAATTTAACTATATGTGCAAACGTTTTATGATATGTCGCTGTTGTGAATGTCTGTGGACATGTGCTGGCTGGACAGGAGGCTCCACTGTACACAGAGAGGGGCGGGAGGAGGGGACAAGCCGATACATACTTTTAGAGTTTGATTAATAGGGAATATAATACAAAAATATAGTACTAAAAATAAGATACACTCTACAGACTCACAACGGCGACTGTCAGAAGATAGGACACAGCGGCGCAGGCACCCGCGGAATGGAAAAAGGGCACTTTAATGTTCTGTATGGCTAATACTAAAGCCAATACTGGCTCAATACCCTCAATGGGCTTTGACGTGCTAATGCGTTGGTTTAACAGTCCGGGTGTGGCAAGCTTCCAATGTCAACTCGACTCGATTAGAAGACAATGAACTTATTTAAGCCCTAAATGAATTAATAGCAAACATGGTTTACATAAAATACATTTTTCCAAGAAAGTTTATAATAATACGATCTATAGTTGAAATCTGAGCCTAAATATAAAGGAAAAGCATTTTCAGAGAGAAATCACGCTGTGTTTATGTAGAAAAAGCGATTAGGTTTATGAGCAATCTAATTACCTATTCGCTTAAAACGCTATATAATAATAAATGCTGACCATGACTTTAGAAGCATAAATGACCTTACACTCAATTTAAACACAAGCTGTCTTTCTGTATGAACCTCTAAGCTGGTTCATACAGAAATGTAGAAATGCATTAGCCTGATTATGATTAAAAAACACATAATTAAACACGCGTTTGCGATTAAAATCGGAATACGATTTAAATCAATATAAATGTTTATATTGTAACGCATACTGTCCAGCCTCCATTTCTCTATAAAAATTTACTCTATTGCACACACACACACACAATAGAAGCAGGTACCGTTGTCAAAAGGGAAGAAGGTGACTATTCATTGTTATCATAAATGACTTAAAATCGATCATGTTGTGATATTTTGAAATATAAAAGTCAATTGATTGTCCATAATATTGCTGTTGTAACAGAACGAATAAGGTTCTTGGTCCCGAGATGAATTAAAACAGATGAGTTTATTCCATGCAAGGAACAATAAAGCCAAGGTCTTGATTCCCGCAAGAAACAACAAAACCAAAGTATTGTTCCCCGTACTGTTACAAACTTTTGGGTTATATAGTGTCTTCTTCTCCATTTCTGACGTCACTCGGTCTGATGGGAAAGAGGGGGGTTCATGGTATTTGGGCAGTTTACGATGTCCTGGCCAAATGGTCAGTTTAAGATTACACCCAGGGGGGTTCCTAGCTTGCATCTGCAATCCTTATCAGTATCCTGCCCCCCTTTCCTGCCATAAACCCCAGCTTGTGACTTAGAAGTCTAAACCTCATACAGAAAGGATTAAATTCAAACCCCCGTCTTCACATCTTTCTTCATTGCTATTCTATTTTTTCGAAGAAATGTTTGTTAAAAGAAGAGTCCAGCACAAGCTGGATTTGAACACACAACCTGCGAGGTGTTAGTTAGGCACATAGACCAGTAGGCTACAGGGGAACTCACGTGAACAGGGAGGCAAAACAGCCCTACACAGCCCTGTCTCAGTACACGAATATAATCATACCGTTATTAAATTCTTTAGATACACGATTCCATATTATATTCCCTATTAATCAAATTCTAAAAGTATGCTTGTTGACTCCGGTATCTCTTTAGTTAAAGACTTCGATGCTTAAAATGTTTAGGGAGAAATGGAATACTGGTGTGTATTTGTTTTCTTTAAAGTACCAAGACCAGCTATATACTGTATGTTTATGTTCCAAAATTAATATGGTTTATGGCCTTCACACGCGTTACAGTATGCTCCTATTCTTTTTATGCTCAGCTACTAAGATTTCCCTTCAGTGGTAAAATTCAATATCTACAACGGGCACAGTAAAGACGTTTACTGTAAGTCTTTCTACGACAGACCAACGGACCACGAGTGCCCCTGTCGGTCAACCAATTATGTACCGCGGTACCCCGCATCATCTTGCGTCATGATGCGCGACACTGCAGCCTATTACCTGCGGTACGTGTCTGTACCGCTCACTTTGAATGGCTGCATCTGTAATGTGGCAAGGGCGCCCGCCTGAGCCCCCGTTGTGTTACATTGGTGTCAGAGTGGGATGGGATAGCCCTTTGCTTGGGACGGCAATTTAAGCGGGGGAGAGTGTAACACTTACGGCTGACAGGCACCGTGTAAGAGCCGGCGTACCAGAGCAGGTGACGTCACCGCCCTTCCCTGTGATAGCAGGACTACAGCTACTAGGCTGTAGAGAGATCTCTCTTTGGCTCACCGGGCTGGGTCCCTGCAGAGAGACGCGGGAGTCCTGGGTTCGAGCCCCTAACAGTGGGGGGCCGACCTCATGCGGCAAGGGTGCCCGCCTGAGCCCCCGTTGCGTTACAATATTATAATAACGACATCATTATGGTATGGCGCCGTTAGTGCGGCAGCCTGTTGCAGCAGCTCCAGTTAGTTTGTGATTTGTGTGTCTTTTTTGTTGTTACTACTGGTAGTTAGATTAGTTTTAGTTTGGGATATCGTTTACTTTCGTTTTTGTTTCTGTGTTTTTTTTTCTCTCCGAATCATGACGGTCTCTGAGCAACTTAATAAATCGGCGTGTACTACGAGGAAACCGGCCTCTTTTGTTTACACCAGAGACCAGCCCTTCATGTTACGGAAGCCGGCAGTGTTCTCGGGTGAGCGATTGGAGATCCCCAGAGAACTAATTCAACAGAGTAGAGGCTGTAGATCCGGAGCAACATATCAGGCTAAAAAAGGAGGTACAAACCTTCTTTACCCTCCATCATAATGGGGAATGTACGATCTCTTGCCAACAAGATGGAGGAGCTAGCGGCGCTGACGAGGAGCCAGTGGGAATATCGTGAGTCCTCTATTATGTGCTTCACAGAGACTTGGTTGAATGAACTGGTTCCCGACGCTAACGCTACAATAGAGGGTTTTCAGATAGTGCGTGCGGATCAGAAAATCAAGGAGAGCGATAAAAAGAGAGGAGGAGGGCTAGCAGTGTTTGTGAGTAACAGATGGTGTAACTTTAATCATATAACTGTAAAAGAACAGCTCTGCACCCCGGATATTGAGCTACTAGCAGTTAGCCTGCGGCCATATTACCTACCTAGGGAGTTCATGCAGGTTATTGTTGTGCTGGTATATGTCCCGCCCTCTGCCAGTGCAGCCTCAGCGTGTGACGTCATACACACTGTTACAGCTGGACTACAGACTCGTCACCCACAAACCATATTCTTGATAACTGGTGGTTTTAATCATGTTTCGCTCTCCTCTACCCTGCCTACTTTTAGTCAGTTTGTTAAATGCCCTACTAGAGATAACAAGACTTTGGACTTGCTGTATGCTAATGTCAAGAATGCCTACAGCTCCACATCACTTGGCAGATCTGACCACAGCCTTGTTCACCTCCTATCTCTGTACAAGCCTCTTGTACTACAGCAACCAGTAACCACCAGGACAGTGAGGAGATGGTCAGCTGAAGCTAATAACAACGGACTGGGAGATACTCTGTGAGCCTTATGGAGATGACATTGATGGTCTTACTCACTGCATCACTGACTACTTCTGTGTTGACAGTGCAGTGCCCACCAGGAAAGTGCGCTGCTTCTCCAATAATAAACCCTGGGTCACCAGTGATCTGAAGGGCATCCTAAATAGGAAAAAGAGGGCTTTCCAGGCAGGTGACAAGGAGGAGCTGAAGCGAGCACAGAAAGAGCTGGAGGTGAAAGTTAGGGAGAGCAAGGTGGCTTATGGGAGGAAAATGGAGAACAGGCTGAGGGAGAGCAATGTGAGAGAAGTGTGGAATGGCATGAGGAAGATCTCTGGATACAAGTTGTCCGGCGGCCAACAGAGTGAGGGAGGCCTGGAGAGGGCCAATGAGCTGAATCTTTTCTTTAACAGATTCGATACAGGGTCCACTGTCCATTCACCTCACAGGCATTCACCCCAGACACCCTCTTCATGTCCTCAGTCACCCTATCATGTGATCCCTCCTACTCCTACTCCATCTTCCCCCGCCCTCCTCGGCCTATCCATCACAGCTGACCAGGTCGGAAGGGAGTTGAGGAGACTCCATGCAGGGAAGGCAGCGGGTCCTGATGGTGTCAGCTCCAGGGTGCTAAAGATCTGTGTGCACCAACTGGGTTTAGTGCTACAGTACAACTTCAACCTCAGCCTGAGATTAGAAAAGGTTCAGATGCTCTGGAAGACATCTTGCCTGGTGCCAGTACCCAAAAAGGGGCACCCTAAAGTCTTGAATGACTACAGACAAGTGGCACTTACATGTACATCACACCTAATGAAAACTCTGGAAAGGCTTGTACTGGACCACCTCAGAACCCTGGTGAGTACAGCACTTGACCCCCTGCAGTTTGCCTACTGGTCACACTTGGGAGTGGAGGATGCAGTCATCTATCTGCTACACAGAGCTAACTCTCACCTGGAGAAGACGGGGAACATTGTGAGAGTTATGTTCTTTGACTTCTCCAGTGCCTTTAACACCATCCATCCACCTTTACTGAGAGATAAGCTAAGGGCAGTGCAGGTGGACACTGCCCTGCTGTCCTGGATTATAGACTAAATGACCTGCAGGACACAGTATGTACGGCTACAGAGCTGTGTGTCCAAACAGATTGTTAGCAGTACTGGGGCTCCACAGGGGACTGTCCTTGCTCCATTCCTGTTCACCTTTTACACCTCTGACTTCAGGTACAACTCTGAGACATGTCATCTGCAGAAGTCTTTGGATGACTCTGCAATTGTGGGGTGTATTAGAGAGGGGAGGGAGGAGGAATATAGGAGCTTGATTACCAACTTTGTGGAGTGGTGTCATCTTAACCCTCTCCAGCTTAACACCAGCAAGACCAAAGAAATGATCTTCATTTTCGAAGGAATAAGTCTCCGCTGAACCCTGTTTCCATCCAGGGTGAGGACATAGAGGGCGTACATTCCTACAAGTACTTAGGGGTACACCTGGATGATAAGATGGAGTGGTCAGGTAACACTGACGCCCTGTACAAGAAAGGTCAGAGCCAACTCTATTTTCTTAGGAGACTCAGGTGTGTGTGGAACACTGCTACACATTTTTTATGAATCAGTGGTGGCGGCGGCCATCTTCTACGCTGTTGTGTGCTGGGGCAGCAGCATCATGACAAAAGATGCAAATAGGCTCAATAAACTTATCAAGAAGGCTGGCACTGTGTTGGGGATGAGCCTTGACCCCCTGGTGGTGGTGGCTGAGAGGAGAATGCTGACCAAGCTCACAGCCATCATGAACAACACCTCTCATCCGTTTCATGGGACTGTTACTGGGCAGCGGAGCAATTTTAGCAACAGTCTGCTCCAGCTACGGTGTTCAAGGGAACGTTTCCGCAGGTCTTTCCTCCCGGCGGCTGTCGGGGTGTATAACGCTGCCCTAGGCTAGGACTGTTAGCCCTTCATTTGCTCATCTATGGACAGCATGTTTGCTCCATTGTACTTTTTGGACAATCAGTCTGTATAAACCTATGCACATTTAGCACATATTTCATTGTTTTTACAGTGACTATGATCATCACATTTTGCACACACCTATGTATGTATGTACTTATTTATTTATTTTGTTGTCTTTTGTTTTATAACTATTCTGATATCTGTTTTGCTTGTCTCGGGCTGGACTGCTGTAACACATCAATTTCCCTACGGGATTAATAAAGTATTATCTATCTATCAGTAAAGGAATAGGAGGTGGTTAGAAAGCCTGGTCTTGTAACAGATTGCTGTGAAGAGTTGGAATCCTGGTTTAGTAAGAGAGGGGGGCAAGTGGCCCAGGGAGAAAGAGAAGGAACAACAAAGAGATCTTGAAAAGATTTAGAGGAAGGCATAATGGGTTCGAAGAAGAAGTTGGCTGAAGTAGTTCAGGCGGGTAGCTGCATCAGCATGCGTAGGCTGCAAAGGAATAGGTAAATTTTTATTCTATGCTGAAAAGAGAAGAAAGGAAACACAAGGTTTCAGCTGTGGAGCCTTCTTCAGTTGTAAGTTCTCACTATCCCAGCCATTTTGATCATGGATAGAATCCATGCTGAACCAGTTTTTTAATACATACAATGACCTGTAAAAGTATTCTAATGACTTAATATTTTGATACACTTTAAGTGAATATATTTCATCAAAATGTGAATGTTCAAACTAAACATTAATGGGTGAAAATTTAAATGTTGGCAAAAACTGAGAAGAAAAAACAACAATATGTTAATTTCATAGGTACTCACACCCCAGAGTACATAAAAGTAAATGATATAGACAGGCAGAACTAGGTACACAATCCATAGGTCTTTCTGGATAGTGGATCATTATAATTTGTATTTTATTACACATGATAAAGTTTATTAAGAATCAGTGCTGCTACTATTCAATCAAAACAGAAGGTCAAATAGAATGTATGTTTTGAAATAACTTCCATCTCTGCATTACTAGATGGTGTCTTGTCCTTAAGAACATTTATTTCAGTTTCTGATCTAGTTTTTAATACCCAAGTTTATCAATCATAGAAGGGAGTCGTAATGACTCTGAGTCATCAAATGTGGCCACAGCAGAAGCTTGAAACTTGAAGCTTCAAAACCTGTTTATAAATGAACGATGAAATGAAACATTCTGTATAACAGATAACTGGAATTTATGATGAATGAAAAAAGAATCACAAACAGTATATGCATTAAAATAATTAAGATTCAAAAAGAAAAGTGTTTAACAAATGCTTTACTCAAAGTTTCATTGATTTCTTCATGTCACTCATGGTGTAACTCAAAGGAAAGATCAGATAAACCACTGACCCCTTGTACTCTGCAGGGGTTTCCTTTTCTGATGAAAGATTTCTTTTGTTTCTATTCTGAAAAGAAGCTGATCCAGTTTGATGTGTCATCTTACATTTTTATATGAAAATCCCACTAATTAGGATGTCTCTGCCAACGGTTAGTGGTGAAGCTTGACTATGAAACAAGCATTGTTCCAATTTAACTACATTTTCTTGACTGCAAATATTTGTCATACATTAATCCATTTAATTCTTTGTGTAAAAGGAATAAAATACAAAACAAATGCAATCTAATGTATAACAGCTTAAATCAGACATAATGACTGGCATAGGATAGTGAAACAATAAAATATGATGCCGTTGACTATAGAGCTTTATTTTAAGTGGTACCAGGTTTCTTCCTTTTTTTGAGCCTATTGTTCTTCTTTCGTAAAAATAAATAAATGTTCTTCTATTTATGCAGTGACTTTGTAACTTTATTCTACCCTATATTGACATACAGTATGACACAACTCCCTTATAATACTTTGATTTGATAACCAAAATGTTTTGTAGATATTTGATATACGCTCCACTTAAGCAATTGCATAAACCAAAAACCATGATTGTAATGACTTCACAAAAAATACTTTTATATCTCCAATTCAACTGGTCCTTTATTTGATATGGGCAATAAGATTGAAAAAATTAGCTAGTTCACTTACATAATAGAAACCCAACAGAGTTAGCATACAGTATTCTGTAACACTTTCAATGATTAAACTAATAAGTCATTCTGATCGATAAAATATAATGATTGTAATGATAAAAACAGTTTCTTTCAATCTGTTTGCTAATGGGTAATTTATCAACA
The DNA here is from genome assembly GCF_040954835.1 of Lepisosteus oculatus. Classification (NCBI taxonomy): domain Eukaryota; kingdom Metazoa; phylum Chordata; class Actinopteri; order Semionotiformes; family Lepisosteidae; genus Lepisosteus; species Lepisosteus oculatus. The sequence goes on from NC_090705.1 coordinate 26,790,669, forward strand.
AGTCTCAGTTACTACACTTGGTGAATAAGATTGCACCAAATGTGAACTTACAATACATTATATTTCAATTAAATTGCATTTGATTGTGGATCATGACATTTTCCTTAGAATATTTTCTATTCATCCTTACCTCTGCTGCTCATATATTTATTTCAGTAGTTCAGCAATATTCTAATAAAGATAAGAGACTAGATATGTAGAGTATAGTCTATGTGGCTTAGCACCTGGCTGAAGGAATATTGGCAGCCTCACCATAAGGATGGGGTCCCCAGACCCCCCAGAAGAATCGCCAAAAACAGTGATGCACAATTCAAAATGATGAACTACAGTATGTGTAAGTTAGTTTGGCTATGGTTTCACTGGAACTGAGCTAATTTTTAGCAAAAATGCTTGTGTAACAAATGACAGAATGACAGACGCAAGCTCACACTTGGGTTTTGGGTTTTGTATGGTGCTTGAGAAACACGTATGCTGGGGGAACCAGCAAGTTGACAAATAGGTGGAATGTGAACCACTTGCTCACATGTGCAGGTGAGTGGGATGTTATTTTCTTGGTTTCCAGCTACTGTACCATGTAAGTGAGTTCCGACAATGTCATCTTGTGTTTGTACCAGTTGCCATGGTGACTTGGAGCTACCTGTGACGTGAAGGTGGTGGACGGTGGAAGGCGCTGGGTGACTAGGAGAGTAGCTTGATGGGAAGGAGGAGGAGCTAGCTGTACTACTGTAGCTAGTCTGGGACAGGAACTCTGCGTCAAGGATGTTGGAAGGGACAAACCATGGAGAAGCAGGAGATCTGAAAAAGACCCATATGCGTAGCGGCTGAACGGGGGGTTAGCCCGGGCTCAGCAGTTCAGGAGTCGTATAGAAACCAAAGCCCTCGGGCAGTGGACGAGGGGCGACCTGGATGCTTGGCGGGTCTCAGGACATCCGAACGTCAATGCTGAGCACAGGAGAATAAGAGACCCGGAAATATATAGCCCCAGAGAGAGAGACACCGGAAGGAGAGCAAAGCACAGGAAACTAGGGACAGAACAGAGTAGGAGTGCCCTGGAAGAGGTGATGCCCAGAAGAGCAGCTCAATGAGGAATATGGAAGAAAGCTACCACTTACCGAATAGGAGTAAATTTTGAACTTAATCCCCCAAAATGTCAGCAACATTTGGTGGGACTAGAGGTGGGAATGGGAGGAGTCGAAAGCTAGCACCGACTAACTGATGGATGACAGTGAAAAAGGGGTGAATGGTTTTGGGCAGGGGTCTCCAACCTTTTTTTCTTGAGGGCCGCATTTGCTTTGGAAAAAAGGCCGGAGGGCCAGACAGTGGGAAGGTACAGTAGGTAGACAGGGAGATTTTATGATAAAGGAATACGTAATAAACAACACAATTTACACTTATAATACATTTAATGAAAACCCTTATGTCATATATCGTAATATTCAAATGAAAAAATAGAACTAAAAGAAATATTCACATACATGTGTACAAATTTAATGCAATATTTGGAATTGCTTCTGTTACAGAATGTCCTCAAATTCTGGTTCAAACCTTGTCACCCCCAGAATCAAAATCTGCTCGAGGTGCTCATCAGAGAGTGATGTCTGATATTTAGATTTTACATATTTCATCTTTGAAAATGTTTGTTTACACATATATTTGGAGGCAAAGACAACACTCTACAAGTACATTTTCTAATGTTCTTAAAACTCTCTTCAGGCAGTGATTTATAGAAGTTTAATCCTTCTCCTTAAAAAGATCCCTATACAAGTCATTTGCAGCCAGGCCAATTACTGTGAGCTGCAATTAAGGCTGAAGATCTTCAGCTTCACTTGCAAAAGGGTTCTGGAACAATCTTATGTTCTCTTAGATACTGTCAAAATCTTGAAAACTGTCCTGAACTTATTGCTTCAAATGTGAAATCAATTTTAAAGTGAACATAATCGGAAAAGGTTCGGTACATTTATTTCTGTACTATTCACAAGTTGCAAAATGAACAAAATTGTTAGCTGCCACTTGATTTTCATAAAGAATTAATTTTTGTCTGAAGGATTTACATGTGAAAAAAAATCTGAAATGATAGAATTTTCGCCCTGAAATTTCACATTCAGATCACTTATGTGCAGTCAAATCCACAAGAAAGGCAAGCTTTCATAGATAAACACTGTCAGAGAGGACGTTAATAGGTCATTTCCTCTGAAACATGAAAATATTGATTTTTGTGCTAATTAAAAAAATCTCTTTAGCACCTTAGCTTTGCAGATCCAGCAAACCTCACAGTGGTACGGAACATCCAGATATTCACTCTCAATTTCAGATAGGAAATTTTAAACTGAAGATGATTAAGCGAGGACAATCGATTAAATTCAGTCTTCACAGGTATATCCATTACTTCAGATAATTGTACATTTTTACCACACAAAGCCTGCTGATGAATGAAACAGTGCAAAATAATAATTTTTTCAGCTCCACTTTGTTCAATATTGTGTTTGTTTGTAATGCCTTTGGATATCATATTCCTTGAAAACAGTGATGGTTTATCTGCATATTAAGCACAATGCTTTGTTATTGCTTTCAATCAAGGAATAGTTTTCAGCCCATTTCTCATTAAAAACACAGAGCTCTTCGTCAACTTTTTTTCCTCCTGACATTTTGATATAAAATAAATAAATAAGCAATGCAAGAAATCTCAAGAACAACAAACAAGTGAACCTGAGGTAAAGGTTATTTGACTTCAACACTTGCGCATAAGCATGCAGTGGTGGTGCTGTCCTCTTTTCTCGGGCTGGATAAAAATACTTTAGGTTGGAGACCCCTGGTGTAGGGAACCCATCACTGTAACTGCCTAGGCCTGGGAACTAGGAACAGCATAGTTGTGGATGAGGAAACAAGTACAACCCGTCTCTGTATATGGTCACACCCACAGAATGGAGGGGTAGTCAGCAACAGGGAGCTCCTACAGTGGACACAGACAAAAGGGTGGGGGAGGGGGAGAAAACAATAGGTGCCATACTGTAGGTGCAGTAGGCTGGACTTTCAACCAGAATCAGAAGAGGGGAAGAGGGGAAGGAAAGAGAGGAGGAAAAACTGCTGGGGGGCAGCTGCAGTGAGATTCTGAAAGCTTGATGACAAGAGACCTGAAAGAAAAACACAGATGTACTGTATTAGGGGTGCAGAGCTGCTGTCTTTGAGTGAAGCATTGAGACTTAAAAGGTGAGAGGTTCCCCAATCCTTGATGCATGTGATAAGGGTGAGGTCCCTGGAACGCTGAATGCACAACATGTCTGTTTAAAACAGAACAAGATGCAGAATGTTCGCAGGAAAGAAATGTGCTACAGGAAGTCCTAATTTATATATGCAGGAGAGCAGAAGTGCAAGATTAGGATGTAACCTTTCTCCTGAATTTCCACTATAACTGTGTTATGATTCATTAAGTAGAAATGTTTCATTAAGTAGAAACATTTTCTGGGGTAAATATCTGAAAATACTGTAAGAAGATAAGAAAGTTTACAGATCAGCTGAGACTGTTCAGTCTTTTCTCGAAAAGAATAGGGGTATAACCCTGGCGTCCTGGCCAAATTTCCCATTGGCCCTTACCAGTCATGGCCTCCTAATTATCCCCATCTAAGAATTAGCTTTATTACTCTGCTCTCCTCCCCACTGATAATTGATGTGTGGTGAGCATTCTGGCGCACTATGGCTGCCATCGCATCATCCAGGTGGATGCTGCACATTGGTGGTGGTGGTGGAGGGGAGTCCCCATTACCTGTAAAGCACTTTGATTGGAGTGTCCAGAAAAGCACTATATAAGTGTAAGTAATTATTATTATCTAGTTTTGGTAGCAGTAGCTAATTGATCCAAGGATGTCATTCAGAATTTTCTTAAAAGAAGACAGGATATACAGTAATTTTCAACAACGTGATTGGGTAGTTTGTTCCATACTCCCATAATCCTTTGTGCAAATATGGGTCTCCTGTTCTGGGTTTTAAATGCACTTTCACATCTTCTTCACATGTGTCCTCTTTTTTGTGTTTCAATGTTTTTTTTAATGTAAAAATGTAGAAATCCCCAGAATCAACTTTGTCAATGCCTTCAGGGATTTTGATAACTTGTATCAGGTCCCCTCGTAACCTTCTCTACTCACGACGAAAAATGTTCGAAGTTATATGTTTAGCACTTTCTGATAAAAAGCAATATATACATATAATTAATTCCAATCTCATATGCATATTGATTTCACATCAGACATTATTATTATTACTCATTAAAATATATTGTTTCAAGCATTAACCATTTTCATTTTGAAATGCATTTAAAAACACAAATGAGAGATGGATATATATATAAATATTGCTAACAAAGACGGAGTACCAGAGTACATAGAGGATAGAAAAAAACTTTTATTCTTCAATTTGGCAATATATTACAGGGCAGTGGAGCTGAAGAAACTCTCTTTCAGAAGAAATGGTTACAAAGATTTTTTTTAGCTCACTTTTAGCAAAAAAAGTCCCTCTCAAACACAAACAACATAAAAGCTTATAATATTCACAAAAAATCTTTGTGTTTAGGTCGATGACAGGTAACACAGATGTCCCTAACAATAATTCCATTTCATTTAATTTAATCACCCAGCATTAAGACAATTAAATGTTACATATTTTAATAAAGAATCACATCATGATTAGTATACATAAAGCAAAAAAACTGTAAAAGTGCAAGGCTAAAATTTCTTGTTACAGAATCACACTACACAAATACACGTACAAGCTTTATTTACCACAAAATATTCTTTCTAGTAAAAAATGAGGCAGAAAATGATTGAGTAAAGTACCAATTACTTACTGTAGCACAGCTTAATGAAATTCAGGATCGGTAAATTCCTCTTTCATTGGTAATGGTTAAAATAAAAACTTTTTTAGGTTCTGCTGTAGATTGTTCTTATACTGTACTGTATTTTAGATTAACAATATTTATAATCACACTATTACCCAAAATCTACAGAAATCATATATACTGTACATTTCTTTGGTGTTCTGTAATTATTTAACCAGTGAAGGTGCGTGCTGTGCCCCTTCCTTCTGCTTTCAACATTGTATTAACTGCAAAAACATAAGGTATCTACTGTTAGCAATTATGAATGCTGAAAATAAGGACCCTTTGCAGGGCTCAAGTGGACTTATTTCCCGAGTAGCAATAGGAAATCTAAATAGAAAAGGCTAACAAAAAAGAAACACAAGTCCTAATATCCGAAATCCAAAGGGCAAGCGATAGTCAAAACTGGGAGGAGACAATACGGCGAGGCAACCAAACCAAAAATGCAAAGGCATAGACGTGGTCAGAATCAAGTGAGAGTCAGGAAGTAAGGTAAAGAACAAGCAATAGAAGGAGGGTATGTGCACTAGGAAGCTCCAGGGAGAATCTAAAATAATGAGCAATGGTATGGGAAATTAGGAGGTTTAAAGTAGTGATGGGAGTGAAAGGCGATAGGAAGATCAGTTGAGGCATGAGCGTCTGTTTGAGTGAGTGCACGTGGGAATGCAACGGAATGTTGACCGTGAAATTAGTTGATCCACCAACAAGTTGGGGAGAAGGTGGATGAGGTTCTGGTCTAGAAAGCGAGGATCTGTGGTAAGTCTTCAAAAGGGAAATGTGGAAAGTAGGATGAATCTTAAGGGAGGGAGGAAGTGAGAGACAGTAGGATAAAGGTGTGATCCGGGCGAGAATCTGGAAAGGTCCTATGAAACGAGAACCCAACTTGTGGGACTTGTCAGAGGGGAATGTTCTTCCTGGATAGCCAAACAAATTGTCCTCGTCTTAATCTGGGGTAGGGTCGTCGGCGTTTATTGCTGGGGGTCTGTTGTCTGTGGGCAGTTAAACAGTGTGGTTCTAGCCCTTGTCCAAAGTTTATGGAGGGAGGAGAAGTAAGTCTTGACTACAGGGACGTCAGTTTCAAGAATAGTGTAAGGGAAAAGTGAAGGTTGATAACCGAATGAACAAAGAAAAGGGGACATCTTGGTGGAAGAAGTGTAGAGGGAGTTACGAGCGTACTCAGCCCATTGAAGAAGGGAGACCCAGTCGTCCTGGGTTGTGGAGACATGCGCTCGCAGGAATGATAACAGATCCTGGTTTATTCTATCGCCTGGCCGTTAGCTTCTGGGTGATATCCAGAGGTAAGTGAGGAAGATGCCACCAAGACCTTGCAGAATGACTTCCAGAATCTGGAAATAAATTGAGGTATCCTGTCAGAGATGACGTCCTTTGGGATGCCATGCAATCAGAAACACGTGAAGAACAAGTAGGTAAGCCATCTCCCAGGTGGATGGAAGAGAACGAAGAGAGATAAAATGCGCAGCCTTCGAAAATCGGTCAATTACTACCCTGATGGTAGTCTTATCTTTACTCGTAGGGAGTTCCATAAGTCGACTGAAAGGTGGGACCAAGGACGTGTGGGGACTGGAAGGGGCTGTAAAAGACTGCTTTTTTCTGCCAGGAGGTCTTGACTCTGGAGCAAGTGATGCAGGCTCAGTCGTATTCTGTCATATCGGTCCTCAGGGAAGGCCTCCAGAAATCCCTGGAGATTAGGTCAATGGATCGTTTAGTACCTGGACGACCCGCGAATCAAGAATCATGGCTCCATTGAAGAACCATAAACTGGAGGGAGCTGGGAACAAAAAATCTGTCCTAGGGGCATTGGGGAGGTACTGTGTGACCTCGAAGAGTACGTCTAACCTGGTCCTCGATGTCCCAATGTACGGCTGAGAGAATCTTGGTGGGCGGAATGATGGGCTCGGGGGAAATGTCGGCGTCGGGAGGACCATGTAGGCGGGAAAGAGCTTCGGGTTTGACGTTCTTGGGACCTGGGGTGTAAATGATGAAAAAATTGAACCTGGAGAAGAACAAGGCCCATCTTTCCTGGGGATAATTTAGGCATTTGGCTGATTGCAGATAGGCCAAGTTCTTATGATCCGTGAGTATGGTGAATGGGTATTGAACCCTCTCCAGCCTGTGTCTCCATTCCTCCAGAGCAGCTTGATGGCCAACAGCTTCCTGTTACCGACATTGTAGTTCATCTCCACTGGGGACAGTTTCCTCAAAAAGAAGGCACATGGGTGGAGAACGCCCCTTTCTCCATGGTGCTGAGATAAGACGGCCCCGACTCCATTGGCTGAAGCATCAACCTCAAGAACAAATGAAAGTGCAGAGGATGGCAAAGGATCGGTGCTGTGGAGAAGTGTTGCTTGATTCGATTAAACACCTTGTCAACCTCCGGGGTCCACTTGCCTTGTTGAGAACCTTTACGGGTCAAGGCGGTGATGGGTGCTACAATGGAACAAAAATTCCTGATAAAATGTCAGTAAAAGTTGGAAAAGCCCAGGAAATGCTTAACCTGTTTCAAATTCTTGGGGGTAGGCCAACGCCGGATGGCCTTAACCTTGTCTGAATCCATCTGAATACCCAGAGATGAGATTATGTACCCCAAGAAATGGATTCTGGAGGCATGAAATGTGCATGTCTCCAACTTGGCATATAATTTATTGTGCATTAGTAGAGTCAGGACTTCACGGACATGAGAAACGTGTTCCTGTAAATTGCAGGAAAAAATTAGGATGTCATCCAGGTAAATTAAAACATACTTTTGAATGATGTCTCTAAAAATGTAATTCATAAAGTTATGGAAAACTGCAGGAGCATTGACCAAGAAAAAAGGCATCACCTGGTACTCGTTGTGACCAAGGGTAGCGATAAAGGCCATCTTCCACTCATCCTCCTCTCGAATGCGGATTAGGTTGTAAGCACCCCGAAGGTCGAGCTTGGTGGACTGATTCAAGCGCTGATGAGATGAGGGGAAGGAGGTAACAGTTCTTGATGGTTATTGCATTAAGACCCTAGTAGTCAATGCAAGGTCTCAAGGATTCACCCTTATTTTTCACAATGAAAAATCTGGCGCAGGCCAAGGTAATGGGGACTCCCCTCCACCAATGTGCAGCATCCACCTGGATGATGCGACAGCAGCCATAGTGCGCCAGAATGCTCACCACCCATCAGCTATTAGTGGGGAGGAGAGCAGAGTAATGAAGCCAATTCACAGATAGGGATTATTAGGAGGCCATGATTGATAAGGGTGAATGGGAAATTTAGCCAGGACACCAGGGTTACACCCCTACTCTTTTTGAGAGACTAGGATTTTTAATGACCAAAGAGAGTCAGGACCTTAGTTTTACGTCTCATCCGAAGGACGGTGCCTGCTTAGCTTCAGGGGGCTGCCAGTTGTGAGTTGCAGGGTGATATGGCTGCTGGCATATAGTATAGATATAGATATAGATATAGTATGTACAGTATTAGGAACAGCAATGCCCCCAATACTGATTCTACAGTATTACATCATCAATTACAGTTCCCAATTTTAGCATTAAATGTTTATTTGTACTGTTTCCTGATTATTAAAAAAGTCTTAATCCATTTCATTAAATGCTTCCGACCTGTGATTTATAAATTAATCTTTTATGAGGAACTTTATCGAAATATACCATCTCAAATGTTCTGTTTATATCCATTACATCTGTTACACATTCAAATAATAACTTAAACAACACCTACCTTTTCTAAATGCTGATTATCACCTAGAATCCTGTTGCCATAGAGATGAACTTACAGTAGCTCAAATTAATTATTTCTTTAACTTTTCATATACTAGATTATTTTCCTTATAGGGATTTATAACATGAGGCCTTTGCAATCATGCCGGCTGAACAAAGGTGTCGACAGCAGTCTTAAAATATACAGAGTGTCACAATTGTAATCCCTCCTCTTAAGGGAGCTCCAGCTCTTTCACATTTTAGTTGATCATGTGCACCTGTCTCCAATCCTGCCCCTCCTTATTTAAGGCGGGCGCTCTCGCTACTCCCGGATCTGCATTGGAAGACGGGACGCCCGGAGGCCCACCTACTACCAAGTTGGCCTACGTCCGTGGCTTGAGGGCATAGGTCTCCTATCGGCGTCCTGACCCAGCTGAGTCTGGGGCTCGGAGCGCCTGGCCCTGTCATCCCATTTTTATTCCCTCTCCTTGTGCCTCATCCTGTTTTGTTTTTTAATTTTGTCTTGTTTTCGTCTCATCTGGATTTCTCAGTTTTGGACTCTTGGACTTCGCCCTGGATTTCCCCCCTGGACTCCCTCGGACTTGTTTGCCATGGTCATGCCCCCCGAGCACCAGTTCATTGTCGTCACCTCCCCTGTTTGTCAACCTGTCCTGATCCTCGTCTCCTCCCCGTTGTCCTTTTCCACCTATTTCCGGCTTATGCCGTCTGCATAGGGTCCAGAACTATGCATCGTAACACAGAGCGCCTGCATGCCTTTGGATCCCAAGGTCTTACAAAAGGATTTGGCTACATTTTTGTTAATACTTTATGAGGTATACATATAAATAAGTATGACTGGAACATTTGACCAAATCAAAAATATAATAGGTTCTAATAATAGCATGTATAAACAATAAGAATCACAAATAAAATAAAATATGTAAGATTATCCACCCTTACATTTTTAATTGGGTTGCAGGGGAGCTGGAGCCTATCCTGGCCAACTAACAGGTTAAAGGCAGGACACACCCAGATATAAACACAACCACACCAGGGCCAATTTTCCCAGAAACCAATTAACCTACCAATCCATCTTGGATTGTGGGAGGAAATTGGAGCACCCAGAGGAAACACACAAAAACATACAAATTCAATGCAGATAGCACTCCAGGTCTGGAACTAAATCCAATGTTCCAACAATGTGCGACAGCAATACTAACTACTAACTACTGTGCCACCCATGCAAGATTATAGAAGAAACTATTACTGTAAATGGACATTAAAGGGATACTTGGAATTTTAATACAATTTATACAGCATTTATAAAGCATTCCAAAATTAACATTGTAAAGATTTGAACAGTATATTTTATCTTTATTTACTAAACAATTGGTCACTAGAATTTGTCCGGGAAACAAATTCCCCCCCCAAAAAACTGAGTGTTTTTTATATGAATAGAAAGATGCTGGGTTTTGGAAGTTAAGGAGATCTGCTTCTAGCTACTCTGCTAAAGTTTTAATCTTTCAGTATTGACAAACAATGCTCAATGTGCAACTTAAACAACATCTCTTAATTCAAACAGGCACACTCATCCACTTCCACATCTTAAATGTGTTTATTAATTGAAGAAACTCAGTTGGTTATTTAATTTGTGTAAAATTGTTCAGTAAAAAAGTACTGCATAACTGTGCAGTAGTTGTTATTAGAATATTGATTTCTGTTAGTATTCCTACAGGATGTGAATGTATACTACTGTACTGTACATCATTCTCTGAATTTCAGTTCAATTTAAAACTCTTCCAGGAGCTGAGGAGGGCAATTACAAGCTCTTATAAAAAACCTAATAATACTTTAAAGGTCAAGCTTTATAAAAAGCATTTCTAACCTAACTTCCTACTGAAACAGCTTTAAACAATTTTTATCCTGATAGCTGAACTTTTGCAACTTTAGTAAGCACATGTGTACTGTATAAAATACAACAATACACTGACTTACCTTATACCTCATCAACATGTTCCCATATTTTAAAATGATTTTAACATACAGCTACCATACAGCTAGGTTTTCTCTAATACCGCGAAGGTAATTTTCATCATGGTTCGATGACTTAACAAGGAATTGTTTGCCTTTGGAGAAACCAAAGCAAAATCTTCCTTAATTTGAAAAACTCATGTAAGTATGTACTGGCGATGTTTTTTTAAATTTTTATTTTTTTATTTTATGCCTATCCAAATTAGAATTGCCAGTTGTTAATCAGGAACAAGGACTGTGCACAAACTCCTCTGACACGCCCTCTGTTAAGCTGTTCATCATTCAACTTGCTACAGTCAGGCTGAGATGCTTTACAGGCAAGTTAATGTACTGTAAGTTGGGGGAGCGATATTTTTCCGACTGACAACACTGCAAACTAAGAATAACAGACTGAAGCTCAGCCATCCCTAGTGACATCAATTTTGCACCACCATTTCGAGAGTCCTAGTCTCATTCACCCAATGACATACTGTATACCAAGATCAACTGGGCAATGACTGCACTACAGGGCTCAACCCTTTGGTGGGTTCTTTGTGTGGAATGCTACTATATATGTACATAAAGGAATTATGCCAGCAGCCATATCACTCTGCAACTCACAACTGGTAACCCACTGAAGCTAAGCAGGTGTGAGCCTGGTCAGTACCTGGATGGGAGACCTCGTGGGAAAAACTAAGGTTGCTGCTGGAAGAGGTGTTAGTGGGGCCAGCATGGGGCACTCACCCCACAGGCCATGTGGGTCCTAATGCCCCAGAATAGTGACTGGTACACTATACTGTAAACAGGTGCCGTCCTTTGGATGAGACATAAAACCGAGGTCCTGACTCTCCATGGTCATTAAAAATCCTAGGGCGTTTCTCAAAAAGAATAGGGATATAACCCTGGCGTCCTGGCCAAATTTCCCATTGGCCCTTACCAATCATGGCCTCCTAATAATCCCCACCTATGAATTGGCTTCATTACTCTGCTCTCCTCCCCACTGATGTGTGCTGGTGTGTGGTGAGCGTTCTGGTGCACTATGGCTGTTGTTGTATCATCCAGGTGGATGCTGCACATTGGTGGTGGTGGAGGGGAGTCCCTATACCTGTAAAGAGCTTTGAGTGGAGTGTAGCGGCGAGGCTTATTAATAAGAAAGAATTAAGTGTTCTGAGCCTTCCCAAATGAGGCCCCATTTCTCTGTTCATCTCTGTGGTGCCCCCTTTGGGTCCACAAAGTGCTCCCAAAGGGGGATGCACTTAGCTAAGCCTGGCTATCATGATCAATGGTCATCCATTGGCGCCTATCTATCTAGGGAGTGCCAGATGGACATCTGAACTGCATTCCTAAGTGTCAGGAGTAAGTGACTCATATCTCACCTTGATCAACCAATCAGGGACTGGTAGGGCCGAGTAACCCACGTGGGACTCTGATGCCCATGGAACTTTCAGCCAATCAATGAGCTGAAGTTCCTCCAGGTATAAACAGGCAACACAGAGAGCCTGGGAGATTCAGTAAGATTCAGTAAGATTCTGGAGAGGATTCTGTGGACTGTTCTAAAGGGAATTCAAAGGAGAATTCCAGGGCAGGACGGCCCAGGAGCAGAAGGCTCCCAAGGACAGGACATTCTCGCAGCGCGCCTCCTGACCATCCTGAGACTCAGCCCGGACAACCACCGAGTGTCCGAGTGCCAGAACTTTCCTTTGTTCTAAGAGTCTAGAGTGGAGGTTGCCAGAGAGTAACCAGCAGCAGGCCTTGTGAACAGGTCGGAACTGTGGACAGCTGAATCACTATTCAGAACTAGCTCTTCATCAGGAATGAACCGGTCATCTTCCTGACTTGCTGGGACCCACAGTCATCTTTTCTCCTGTGCACAAACTTTGCTAGTTAAAGCCAACAATGAGCATCAGCAGCGCACCGTCGCAAGCCGCACAGCACAGCCTGGCACGGAGCCAGAGAGCGCGGATTGGACAGCAACAGCCTGCAACTGTTTCTTTGTGCCCGCAGGAGATCTGAATCCCCAGAAATTGGATGAGTATTCAACTTCAATGCATTACAGCTCGAGAATTCAGTTGTTATCCCAACCAGTTGATATCAATTTTATTCCTAAGAGTTATGTACTTGTTTTGAGTATCTAATGTAGAAGTTATAACCAAGTTCATTTATGAAACGGTCTTAATGAATGATATACTGAACGTATGTCCTCTTGATGTGTAACACTTCGCAACTGATTGAATATATACCTTTTGTATTCTGATAACCCTCTCGATAAGATCTGTTAGGTTTACATGCATATTCTATGTATTAATAAATGTATACTCGTGTATTGGTACCTGTGTGTGCGCGTTGTTTGAGTTATGTCGCATGGTTGGATTCTAAAGCCATCAAAAGAATCAACTTTGTGATTTACTGCTACAATTAATAATTGTCTCAGTAAATGCCCAAACCCTACAGAACTGGTGCCTTCACAGAGCCACTACATTTACATTTTGGCTATGATTACATATTTGGCGTCCCTGAGCCGGTTTTCCTACAGGAGTGTCCAGAAAAGGCGCCTATATCAATAATATAGCCTATATTATTAATATAAAAACTAGTCAAATTCACAATGATTCCCAGCTTTCTAGATTTTTATTATTTCCTGTGCTTTCAAGAAGAAATAAAAAACATAGTAAAGTTCCAAATGCAAAGTGTTTGAAACTAAAAAAGAAACTGTCAACATACTGCTGTATTTAAAGGTGATAATAATGCACAGAGACTTCATGCAGTCCCGTGATGCCTGCAATACAATCCCTTTTTAGGTTTCCTGTTAATTAGGTAAGGCGAACTGACACACCCACGCACAATGAAAAGGTTCTCAACACGTGGCTATTATTACAATTTTTCACTCATCATTGTCAATCAGAAACATCAAGCACACCTACTAATTTGCGCCTTTGCTGAGCAGCAAAGCTCTCTACAATATTGCAACTTTATTTCCCTTGACCTTTAAGGGCTGAATCAACACATACGCTTGATTAATTTCATTATCCTTTTCCGATCTGAAGGAAGTGCTGTGTTTGAACTCTTGAGTAATTAGCTGCCTCTTTCCCTGTTTTTTATAGCCCATTTATAATGAGTTACATAATGCTTCATTAAAGCATTTGAGACCACACTATTATTCTTTCCTTCACACTGACAGGATAACTATTCACTGCCCACTACCCTGGTAGAAGTTTTCCTTTAAAACTGTTTAGAAAAATACATATTTTGAACCATATTTTGAAAGCCATGATTAGCCTTATGCTAACTCTCTGTAATGTGAATTTCTTGGATAGCAAGAACATGACCCTTAACAGGTGATCATCTTTGACTAATGTTATTGCTTTACTTAATAAATGTGGTCCTTCCAGATTTTTGTAAAATACTGTTTTAATTTACTACTAAAGATGCCTGCTTACTCTGGCTCATGTTATGTAGAAGATTCCAATTGTGTAAACAATGAACAATTATAGCACACAATTCCCTGTATAAGAAATGAAACAAGGAAAAAGGAAAATAATTTTGAGATCTTATTGGATGTTGTAGTGTTATTTTATATGAATATACTATTTATCCAAAAAAAGAGGAAAAGCTTGAAATACTGATGTTTAGTGACTAAAAATGCAGTGAATGAAAATTCAACAAAAAAATAAAAAACAACACTAATATATATAATAAAAGTTGTATTTTAAAAATTGATTTAATGTTTTGGTGTAATTTTCGGTAACTGAACATTCATAACTGATTAACATCACTTTAATAACCCTTTAGGAATTATCTTTTCACATATCCCAGCTTGCTCTCCATGAGACACACAGATAGGGAGAGAGCCTGGGGTCAGAGAACAGGGTCTGCCATTGTACAGCACCCCTGGAGTCGTTGGGGTTAAGAGCCTTGCTCAGGAGCACAACAGAGTAGGATTTCTCTGCCAGCTGTGGGATTTGAACCAGCAACCTTCCAACCACAGGCGCAGAGCAATAATAAGCAATAATAATCTCACTAGAGAGAGAGAGTTGATTAGACACAGGCGATGAGGTGATTTAACTTGTTGAATGTTAAGCCGAGTGAAAGCCAAGAATGAAAAACAGACTGTTTTCAAATTGATACCAAGAGAGCAGCGTTTTCAGCTAATCAGTACAGTATGTTACAGGGTAGGCTACATCTCCTCAGGTAGACTCATTAGCAATGGACTCAATGTCTCTTTACTGAGGAATCAAGGTTTTGAACAAACCATCTGATATATCAGCAAGAGTCACAGTGACATTTTAGAATGATATGCTAAATATTGTGCACTACAGACCAATAATGGGGGAGTCCAAGTGTGACATTTTGGGCAGAAATGCCTAGTCATTATAGAACTCCACAATTAGTGATACTGTATGTGGCAAACTGACTCCATGGGGCTTCATTGTTCAAGTTGTTGACACTTATGTCATGGATGCCCTACTCACAACTATGGAACCCAACTCAGCATTTGTGGGAAGGCATTGGATATCTAAGGCTCACAGAACAGTGAATGGTAACATGCTTTCCTTTTTTGGATGCTCACTATAACTCCATGCATAAGACCAGTTAAAAGGCCAAGTAAAGTGAGCTTCTTAAAAGATTCTTATGTCCAAGATGGTTATGAAGGAAACTTTGAAAATGAATGAGGGAAATAAATAAATACTTGAACTTTTAATTTCATCTTTGTAAATTGAATTTAAAATTAAATGAAGCCTGCAAATGCCTTTAAAGATTGAAATTATGCCATGTAAAATATGCCTACTACAATTTGTCTTTAAATACTGAAAAATTCTTTTTTAAAACAGACTATCAACATAATTCCAAAGTCGCAGAAGAAGTGCAGCTGCAGTTGTGGACTTATGTAAGGTATTACTAAACAAACGCTGCTAAAAAGAAATGAAAATATTTAAAATCAGTACAGCCCTAGGAACACACAAGAAAAACATGAGACTGGTGTTCCACTGGAGATTTTCTGGATGAAAATATATTTTGTGAGCTTTGTCAAGGCTCCATTTGTTTTAGCAAGAATCTGAATGTCCCTCTGTTTTGATTCTTTCATTTCCCAGACCACTAATTCATTATCATAGCTCTTTACTCCAGGCAGCAGTGACCCTCTTATTTATTCTCCACAATCTGGTCCTGACTCACATTATAATAATCTACAGTTTTCAGATGGATTAGGTACTGTATCAGACTATTTCATTTGTGATGCTTGCAAACACAGCAGTGCCTTCATTCTAAAGTTGGAAAGGTGACTTTCTTCCCTGGATACCTTATGCTGTTCTTTCAACTCAATGTCTTATCTGGCAATATTAAGCCCCTCAAGTGTTTCTTTGCCCCACACTCCATATTTGCAACCCTGATGAAAAGAAATGGTCATATGTGGAAGAATAGAAAATATAACATTAAGTGAAAAACTACCATTTTCATTACTTCTCCTACTACCCTGTTTATTTAGTATCAAGAAGTTATGGTTGTGGTTGATTGTGTTTATTTAGATGAAGACATTATTATTACTGAACAGTGACATTCCATTTAATTTCTAAAAAACTCTTCAAGCAAGATAATTGAAAACATTTAGGAAACTTACCTATGTTAGTAATTCGAATAAGGCAAAAAAAACTCCTTTAAAATCATAGCTCCTTTAAAAAACACTACCCAGCCCAATTAATCAACACACAGTACATAAAAACCATATACAGTAGCAAAATAATTTTCACACAAATGTAATAGTACATTGATACTGTCCTTGTCAGTAGTTACTAGTCCTTGTCAGCTCTCAAGTCCTTAATGGTGTCTTCCATCTTTTTCACTTCACATCTCTCTAACTGGTGTTCTGCTCTTACCTTTTGGTTGCAAAAATGTCTCATATGTATTTCGTGTAAGGGATTATGTTGTTAGTTGTTCAAATGGTTCAAATGTGTTGGATTCAAGTAGTATTACTCCCTTTTTCTCTAAAGGTATACTGTATATTGTTTCTCCTTTCCATTGGGGAAAAAATAACATTGTAACAATATTATGCAACAAAAATACAAATTACTTATAACAGTTGTTGATCATGTGAATGGCAAATTGCATTTTAATGTATATAATTATGGCATGATATTTAGGGGAAAACTAAGCTGAAATGTGTAAAGGAATAAAGGTTGTTTTCCTTATTGCAGAAGCAAGATATAAAGCATATGTTATTATTGAAAAACAAAACAATTACACAATAGAAAACAATATAGGCTTCCTCTTAAATGAATTCACTAAATATACAGATATTTTAAAAAAGAACGAGCAGATGTACCTGTCAAGAGAGTTTCAATGTGAGAGTTGGGTTATCATAAAGAGCTAAAGAAGGCCAGAAGTGTACCTGTTTACAGGAGAGAAACTTTGTCAATTAGCTGAAGATACTTACTGTATATCATAAGTGAAATGCATTTTTTTTAAAGAAGAGATATATTTTTGAAGTGTTGCTATAATACTTTGTATAGACATTAGTATTCTTTTATTGCAAGGGAAAATATGAATTATTTCAAAATAAAGTTTTATAATTATGCATCATTATACTTCCACACGAACCAGTGAGAAACAGTTAGAACTGAAAATTGAAGACAGAAAATTATTGGTTATAGAGGATTTTCCTAGAAAAGCCTCCTCCCCATCTTTTTGCATATCACTTTCTGGTTTTAAATAACACTTTAAAGTTAACATTCTTTCTTTCTTAAACACATATTAGTAATTGTTAACAATGGCCATACACTCGTACATGCATAGACACAGGTGTATAATTCTTATATTTAAAATAATTAGCCTGAAAATTACACAGACTGCCGATACAGTTGCTAAAAGAAAAGCTTTAATTTCTACAAAAGCATGTAATTAACACAGAACTTAAAAAAACTGGCATTTATGCAAACATGTTTTTAAAAAGACATCTATCATATGTAAAATTGACAATTTTTTTTTCATTTCTATATCTCAATGAAGATAATTATATTAAAAGCAACGATAACAGATAGCTTTTGTTACAGGCTGTAAGCATTAAAATATTGCATACATAATAACTGTTATGCAGCAGTTTGTAGCAGTTTGATACAGTATATCAAGCCTGTAGTAGTGGAAGTAGTCTATCTACTAGTTGTATTTAGAGATGTTTTTAACATACTGTAGTCATATGTTAATCATAGTCTGTCCTCCATTTAACCATTTACTATAAATTAGTACTTTAATGGAAAGGAAAGATTATTTTTATTTCTTTAATGTCTTTCTTTTTCAGATCAGTTAGTAATCAAAAGTAGTAAACTTTATTAAAATAAATGTTGACAAACCTGATCAATATGAAACTAATACATATTTTCTTATCTAAACATGTTTAAACATTTTCTTGTTTATATATTTGTCTAAACATTTTAATAAGAGTAAGAAATAAGAAAACTGGCTACAGGTTTGTACTTAGGATCTCAATATCATTTAAAGAGTTAAGAAGAATATATTTAACCTATGTGATTAACCCTGTGTCTAAGCTGTCATAGTTTCATATCCAGCAGTATCTTAACTGGTCATTGTAATAACAATATGCAGTACAGTAGTGTCTATTTCAAGAAGCACACTCTTTTTTTCATAATTTTCCATTAACATTTTGCAAACACAACATTTTCTGATAACTGTGGTTTGGTAAATATCTAAATGTAGATATTTATTTTTTCCCAAACTCAGCTGTTTAAGCCAAAAATTTAAATTTAAATTGCAAGTGTTTTTAGTCAATAAGAATTAGCTATGTTTCTAAATTTTCTAGTCTACAGCTTTTATGCATATTATTAAAAGCAAATGTCATTTTTGTACTTCAATTTGTTTTTAACATGGTATCCGCTAAGTGTTGAAGTGTATTTTTCCTTGAATTGGGCTATTACATCCAAAGTGCCATATCTTTGTACCCTGTGAATCAGTTGGGAGTTTCGGCAACCTGAATTAAATATATTGCTCAAGGATACAACTGTAGTTATATCCCATCTGAGATTTGAACCCACAACCATCCAGTTAACCATCCACAGCCTTAATCTCAGCAGCTGAGGAAGTCTATTTTTCTGTATCAAGCGCTTGTGTCAATGAGAAATAAGTACTGTATGTAATGAAATCAAAAAGAAAAAATAAAACAAAAACCTTAACAAAGTAGTATAATCACATTTTAATAAGAGTAGTAGTCACACCTCTTGCTAACTGTTCAAATGGAAAGATGTTGCCTTGTAAAAAATGCATGATTTTTTACTCTTGAACTGACTCCACATTAGTGGATGAGCATTGGTTTGATGTGGTCTTTGCTGTAAAATAGGTTGACATTTCTTGGACTTCATAAAATATTATCATTTAATATGTTAGGCTAATTAATTACTTTATAACTTCCATGACCAAAGAACTCTGGCTATTCCACAGAGCGCAAAGATTTGATTAGCTTATAGATATTCTTTCCATATAGCTGTTGCTCATTTTCACTTAATGCTTTTTAGGAGCAGTTACAGTAAATAGCTTTTTTTTCTCCTGAGCTAGGATTAAAGTCGCATCACGTCTGCATCATTAAATCATGGTTGCACCATCCTTAAATTCTTGACTCCATTTCTGCTGGTCATTAATGTAGTGTTTGTCTACGTCTTTTGCAGAGACTGAAATAAAGAACTGGAATGCCATAGCTAAGATAACTAAGACCCCTGTAGGAAATTAATTTGGCCCTGTGGGAGGAAATGCAATATCAAGGTCAGGACTTTTTTGGTTGCTATGCCTTGGGTGACATATTAAAGAATAAAAATTCACAAGAAATTCTTATCAGTGAGGAGATACACAAAGATTAGAAGAATAAATGGATTTCTAAGATAAAAACTGTGATAAGCTTTATTAAAAAAAACACAAAAGCTTGATTGTATTGACAACACTAATAAAACTTCATATGACAAAAAGCCTTTGATAGGAAGTTTACTTTTCATTCAGTGTACTTTTCTATTAATTTGTACTTATTTCTACAACACAAGTTAATCTCACTTATTATGTTGTAAGCCATCCCCATAGACAGTTTGAGATGTATCAAATGGCCAAAATAGTTTGCTATACTCTACAATGGATATAAAATGAGAAAATGTTTGTGAAAGTGACTGCTTCCATTACCTAAAACTGATTTTTCCTGCTATGTTTCCAGATAAAATAAATGTATGTTGCATTTAGCAAGAGTGTAGGTGCAACCTGGGTTTCTCTTCATACTAAGTTAAGTCATTTTTATCTTTTATTCAGTTTTACTAAAACAACTATGAATGGCTCTTGCCCTTTAATACATGCCATTGATGTTATGAAACCTTTTCTTAAATTTGTTAATCACAGTAGTTGATACTATGAGTAACGCAGTTCTTTCCAAATGAAAGGGCTCTCCACATTACAGAAACAGAACAAAAACATTTATTTCTGCTAATATATATTATATATAAAGATAGGTGTCATGTATTTTTGTTAATACACTTATATGTTTGATGAAAAATAGACTGAGCAAATGTGTGCTTTATTGCTTAAACTTTACAGTTCTATTCTTTACTGTGCTTATTCACACATCTCTCTTGAGTCTTTCTCTTTTAAACAGACTGGGCATGGCCATAATGCTGGTATATTTCATATGAAAATACCACTGCATCTCTCATACTCCTCTGTCTTTAGTTGGCATTTTTTTTATCACAAGTTGATATAGACTGCTCCATCTGCACTCATCATATGATAGAACTAATGTCAACAAATGTCATGCTCTAACTATTTACAACATAACATCCTTTCAGTCCTTTAAAGGTTAAGTCTTTAAGGAAGTCTCTTTTGATGGGTTAAGTAGTGCCTTTCTGTCAGTGATGAAGACAGATTATCCTGCTCTATCTGTGAGGCTGACATTATTATCATCGAAATGGTTGATCATGGGTAGCAGCGGAAGCTCAGTACAGAAGCCTCTTAACTGTTCTGTAACAAGGTTTCATGCACCTGGCTTTGGGATGAAATCAGGATGGTGTCGGGAGAACTGATGATTAGGTTAAATATGTTTTGCACTTTTCCTCTGTGCTACATTTTCAGGCTTCAGTAGTTGACCCAAACACACTAGTTTCACTTCATTGTTGACTTTCATCAGAAACAACCATGGTTCTATCCCCCTTAAGTGACTTATTTACCCCTCCCACATCCACTTTTTCAGCCACATCAGTTTCTTTGAAATGTGACATTCTCTGGGATGTGTTTTATCGTAGTAAGCTTTTTGTTTGTCTTGTCTGTTTTCCATTTCTTGTTACATAATTGGTTTCATCATCATCAACATGCATGGTTCTCATCTGAAAAGTAATGCCACAGGCATTCTTGCAGTAACAGAGTAAGAAGTGCTTGAATAAGTGATTAGAAAATTTGCAAACTAGGGCTGTAGCAACAGGTTCGGTCTCTTCTGCACTATCAGAAGATGGAATTTGCAGTTCATCAGCCATTTGAAAATACAGGATATCATCTCTTCTGTCTGTTTGTTCCTCCAGTAGTCTGGACAATCCATTTGTTTTACAAGTATGATCACTTGACAGTGAAGTACACAACACTGTATTTGTAGTATAGCATATGGTATCATACAGCAAAATGATGGTCCATCACTGCATTTTAGGAGTTAATAAGAAGCACATTTTGGGGGATAAAACTGATATGAACTATGTGCTGTTCTTCCAGCCCCTGATACATTTCTCTATCTGTGCCATCCAGGTATTATCATACTATATACATTATCATATATTATCATACTATGTGAAGCAGTTGATATGGCCACAGTACAAATTTTGCCTTTTAGTATAGTACTGCTTGCTAAGTACAGACTGCTGTCTTCATCACCAGGGGTGATGAAATAATTGGCTAACTAACATGATTAGTTTTGTTATTTAAAATGCATACATGTAGTTTAAATTCAGCTAGCAATAACAGCAGCTGTTTAGAAATCCTGGGTATTTCCTCAGGGGGGCTGAATGCCTAGGCATCCTAAGGAATATTATCACCATAACAGTATTCTCTTACACTATGTACACTCTTTTGAGCAGAAAACCTTCTGTAGAAATGTAAAGTAAAACAGATGTTCAGGAAACTTTATTTTAGAGAAAAAATATTTTCTTCATACATGATTTTTTTTAGTTAATATATTACTTGATCCACAACTCTGAAATATAACTACATACGTGTTATTTTTGTTCTGGCACTGATTAACACAATCAGAAATGTATTCAGAGAACTTTGAAATCACAGGTGGGAGCAACACCTACTGTACATGTAAAATGTGACCCTATATACAAGGAATTGTTTTGATCCAGAAAGAATGACAGGGAAGGAAAGTCCTAATTCATATTCACTTTGGTACCCTGCTTGTGGCTCCACCTAGTTCTGGTGCTGAACGGATGCTGAGTTCAAATGAGCTCTGATAATAGCTTTTTTGATTTGACATCCCAAGTATTGTTCCTTCTTACTTTGCACTTGAGAATTGGCCTTCTCTCAGTGGGGGAGATTCATATTTTTTAGTTTTTATATCAGGAATGTTATTTTGAAATTATGTAATATTTTTGTTTGTTTTGTTTTTAAATAGGTTTTATATTGTCAGACTATATTACATAATCATTACGATTTCACCCCAAGGAATTATTTTGAATTATTTGTGTAAACCACAGGTGAATCATTACAACTTTGGTCATGATGTTGTAATTTTATATATATATATATTTAATGCTGGGTGCTGTTCTTTTTAATCATCTTAGATGTTGCTACACCAAGAAGCACAGCACGCCCTGTCTAGAGAATGAATTTTCCACGTGTTACTGTACTCTGCTCATTATAAGTGGCAGACAAAAAGCATGTGCTTTAATGAGGATAATAATGAAATAGAAAAATCAACATTTAACCAGTGAAGAACATGGGATAGAATAATGGGAATTTTGTTACAGTTCGCACACTTTTATAGTAGAAAACATGCGCAAGAAACTTTGACTTTCTATTAATGGTTTCTAAATGCATGAATTACACTATTGTATAGTCATTTTATATTGAATTTCAAAATTACATTTTGTACATTTGTAATTTACAAATATAGTTATTTTTAGAATTAATGCAGAGGATCATAATATTAACCTTCTATAGCCTTTAAAGCTATTAAAGCAGCTACCAAACAATAAAGTAATATATATATATAATTATCGATATGAAACAATATGAGATGTTCCAGAATATTTTTATTTTTATTTTCCAGTTGTGAACCCACACTGTATCTTTGTTTCACTACTCAGTATGCAATAGATCTCTGTACCTTATATACTGTACAGTATTTGATTCAAATTTCTTCTCAATCTCCTGTGGTCCTCATTAAAGAGATTTTGCTCCCTTGACTTGGTCAGTATACGATATAACATGTAATTATAAATTATTATTAAATGGGAAAAAATTCAGGAATTGACCAAGCAGATTAGCCAATAAATTACAGTATTTTCAAGTTTACAGACAAGACATTTCAGAGACAGTACATCCAGACCACCCAGAAAACCCCAGGCTGCTACCAAATAATGCCTACAGAGGCACATTAAGAGATAAGCTGCCTTCTAAACTACTGTAAATATTATACAACTTACTATTAATTCTCTCTCTCTAACCCAGAGAGCCACAAAATAAAATATTAAAAAAATATATTCTAAAATGCACCCACTAAGTAGGAGATACAGAATTAAATCAAGGGATCATTCTCTCAGGAACTCCAAGTTCCCTAAAAGCTACAGAATAGCAAGCTCTCTTAGTAAGATTGAAATATTTAGTCCAATCAGGTTTTTTGGATGATAATGAAGTAAGGACTCTACCCACGGGGAACAGCTTCAAATTCCATCTTTTTCTGTCTCCTCTCTCTCGTGTGCTTTGACTTTTTCCTCCCTTCATCTGATTGGATCTTATATAATTTGTTTCTGTACTGCTGATTGACACTTAATCATTTACTCAGAACTTAATTAACTAAGGTACATCAAGGTAAACTTTCTGATTGCTTTGATCACAGACTCTGGCCCCCCTACATCTCAGCAAACAACCCCTCTGATTTAAAGCTGGAAATGTTTACAATTCCAAGTGTTACACACTTTATTAAGACTCTTAGACACTTCCATTGTCACCTACCTCATCCTGTAACAATATAATATTACAATATATATAATCCTCAGAGACCAGGAGTTTTCTGGTTTAGTTAGTAAACTAGTCAAATTTATAGACAATATCAAAATAAGAGGATTAACAAATATGACAGAAATGGCATGTTAAAAAAAACATTAAGTTAAAAAATTTCACCTGGCAGATGATGTTGAATGTAGACAAGTTAAGGATTACATGCAGGTAGCAAACACAAACTATAATATTGTGTAAAATTTAGGTTACAAGGTGACAAAAAATATATTGCTGCTTTGGAGTCAGTCCAGACAATAAAAACCAGAAACATTTCAGGGCACAAAGGAATTCCTTACACTGAGAGGCTATACAAAATTATCAATTTAAAACTTAGCCTGCTATATTTGGACAAACATTTAATTAACTCACCCCTAATGTTATGGCTGGAACTGCCTCTCTTTGGTGAGGCGTGTGATGTTAGCTGGTATTGATGATGTTGCTACTCACAACTGCTTTTCCAGGTTTGCGTCGGTCAGTCTGGAACACAGTCGATCAAACAGCTACTTGCTATCATTGAGTTCCCTGACAGGTTTTCCTTTCATCTCCATGAACTGCTTGACTTCATCCCGCAGTTCGTAAAACACAGTGTGTTAACACTTTCGCAACGTGTACACTCCCAGCCTGCCTGGCACTGACTGTCCTCTGAGTCACCGCAATACAGGCAGACGGGCCGCGGCAGCCGACAAGAAGCATGCATGTCTGTCCCATCATGTACTCATATGTGTCCTGTCTATCCCGCAATGGACGTTCCTTGCTTGTTCCTCAAAATTTACGTTATTATTATGATTCACTTCATATAAATTTA
Source organism: Lepisosteus oculatus (assembly GCF_040954835.1). NCBI lineage: Eukaryota > Metazoa > Chordata > Actinopteri > Semionotiformes > Lepisosteidae > Lepisosteus > Lepisosteus oculatus. Next base: position 26,815,288 of record NC_090705.1, read on the forward strand.
TGTTGCTATGAAAAAAGCTCCTAGATTTATTGAATTTCGAGTCCCGCCTGCTTAGGGCTGGGCGATATGGCCAAAAACATTATCACAGTAAAAACGTTTCATACAGTATCAGTCGATATCGATAATTATCACGATAAATGTCAAATCATTATTTCTTTCAAGTTTAAAGGCAGATTTTTTCTCCTGAGTGAAAGTTGAAGAAACCAGACAGTTAATTGGTGAATTAAACAACTCTTTATTTTAAGAACACAACACTTCCCAAACAGCAGAAACATTAAACAAATCTGTTAGTGCCCTGTCATCAACACGCACGCTCACTCGCGCAGTATTTAGTGAGCATGCGCGTATCATGCGCAAAGCATGAACATTTATTGAACTTTTATTAAAATTATATCGAGGAAAATTATATGGTGATAATTATCGTTATCGAATTATCGCCAAGCTCTATGCCTGCGTTTGCCTTGGCAGGGCCAGACCAAATGATACGGCCCGTGGGCCGGATGTTCCCCACCCTAAGATTTGAACTAAAAGATTTGAACCCTGTTTCATCTTGAACAGAGAACACTATGATAGATAGTCTTGAATTCCTTCATTCAAGTATTCAAAAGGCTTGGATGCACTGAAAAAGTCAGTCTGGTGGTATCAGTGGTAAATATTGTAACGCAACAGGGGTTCAGGCGGGTGCCCTTGCCGCATTAGGTCGGCCCCCCACCGTCGGGGGCTCAAACCCGGGACTCCCGCGTCACTCAGCAGGGTCCAAGCCCGGTGAGCTAAAGAGAGATCTCTCTACAGCCCAGTAGCTGTAGTCCTGCTATCACAGGGAAGGGCGGCGACATCACCGCTCTGGTAAGCCGGCTCTTACACAGTGCCTGTCGGCCGTAAGCGTTACAATATTCTCTTAAACCCAACAGACTCTCATGGTCTTCGACCTGGTGATGGAGATACAGTATATAAATGTAATATGCTCATAAGGAGCACGTAAAAACATTTCCGAAATAACCACATGTAAGACTTTGATGCTTAAAATGTTTAGGGAGATTTGGAATACTGTTGTGTATTGTTTCTTTAAACTACCAATACCAGCCATATACAGTACAGTTTACATAATATGTTTATGTTCCTAAATTAATAAGGTTAATATCAGATGCATTTTCCTCCTGTTCTTTATATGCTTAGATACTGAAATTTCCCTTTAGTTGTAAAATTCCTTGTAAATATTCAATACTAAGCGGATTAAAGTGTGCACAGTAAAGAGATTAAATTATTAAATCTTTTCACTACCAACAAATGCACCACAAGTGCCTGTCGGTCATTTTGGCCAGCCAATCACGTACCGCGGTATGCCGCAGTGGCTTGTGGGTAGTTGCGTGCGGTTTGTACCATGAAGTTTGAATGGCTGCATCTGTACTTAGATTATATACAATTAGGTTTTACAACGCCTGTGACTTTAATGCTGTTTACACTGAAACATATATATCCACTATATTTTTGGTGTACATATGTCATATCTTTGCATTTTTTGAGTCTGCTTTAATATCATTTTCAAAATGTGTGTGATTGATTCAAAATATATACTGTACAAAGATGAAGTAGCACAAATTATACTTTTATGGCATCAGCAAATAAAGATTAATTTGATCATGAAAAAATCCTCAGATATGTTATTTTAAATTTCTAAAATATTATTTCTCTTTCATTATAAAATTGATTAGGTTTACCTTTAACAAATAACAAGCCAGTGTGAGTAGTACAGTACTTCTATGTTGTACATTTTAAACTATGAAAGCGAAGACTTCAGTCTACTTTTGTCTGGTATCCTAGCAACAGTCCTGCATTTTAGCTGTTATATATATCCATAGCCTTCTGTTTAACCCTTATTTGCCCTCAATCTCCTTTTCTCCACACTCAAATTAAAAAGCTGCAACAAAACACTTTGAATACCAGTTCCCTGTCTTTGCAAAAGCCATCTTTTTTGTGATCCCAAAAAATGTCAGCCATTTTCCCAAGGCTATCAAATGACCTACTCAGTTCAAGTGGTCAGAATCCCTGTAATAACATTTCAACATAACAAAACAATGTACAATAGTATATACAGTATAACATCTTGCATTATTTAACATTTAGCATCTCTCTAGAGATTTCATTTTTTACTTTTCATTTGGCTTGAGTTTATTAGTATATTAAAATACTGAATATATTAAAATAGTCACAGCCTTTTTTTAATTTCCATAACATACACAGTGGCACACAAAAAGTAAAAAAAAAAACATTTACTAAAGATTTAACAAGACAGAAAGATCTATTAACAAATTAATGCTTTCATCATTTTGACAAATGGTGCTTAACGACAATGCTGAATGAGTTTTGTATTAAAATTATATTTACTTTATGTTTAATTCAATTCAGGCAGATGTGATTAATTGATTGTAAAACACTTTCATTGCTCAAAAGCTATCTTGAATCACATAGACTAATTTCTTGTCATTCAGAAATTATATAGGTTTTCCTCTCATTTCCACTGTAGTCTCTATTCGTCTGATCTTAGTTAAGACCATGGAAAGAAGACTTTCGAAGAAAAACATATCTACTTTTTAATTAACAAAGTGTCATAGTTATAACATTTTATTTAAACAGTGGAATGGTCCTTACATACAGAAACATCTTTCACTTTAGCTTGAATAACAAATTTGTCTTCTTCACCTATATTCTAAAATCAATTAACTAGAAAAGTATTTGGATCACAGTAATACCATTTGTGAAAGAAACTTTTAGTATTACATACCTACTGTACCTCCTTACGATTTGTCAGTAGCAATCTTTAATACTGTGATGCTACCACATCTAAATCACTTATAAGTTCTATTGTATTTTAACCTTCTTCTTTTCCTTTTTTCCTCCCATTCTCTTTATGTGATCATATATAATTGTGTTTCTGGACTGTTGATTGACACTTAATCATTTATTCAGAACTTAATTAACTGAAGTAAATCAAGGTAAACTTTCTGATGCTTTGATCAAAGACTCTGCCCCCCCTACATCTCTCAAACATCCCCTCTGATTTGAAGCTGGAAATGTTTACAATTCCAGGTGTTACACACTTTATCAAGACTCTTAGACACTTCCATTGTCACCTACCTCATCCTGTAACAATATAATAGTACTATATACTGTATACAGTATAATCCTCTGAGACCAGGAGTTTTGGCCTGATAAACCTTGCTTTTTGAGAACATCCACACAATGTGGCTACTGTTTCAATAATGTCCACCTATTGTTGCATCACCATCATATTGACCTAGTCAGAGTTTATACCTGCATACAGTACCATATGGGGGTATGGTTTACTCATTTTATGGTTAGCTCTCATGCAAGCTGTAGTGCTAGAGTTTGATGCTATTTTCAAAGCACACAAACCTGATTGACACAATATGCTTTGGATCAAGATATGATTGCTGAGAAGTTTGACAAACATAGATTCCTCATTTACACTGATTCATTCCTACAGCGAAGTCCAAGAAGAGTTTCTGTGGTTCCCTGGGTACTTTGGAAACAATTGTTTACATATAGTGGATGTCTACTGGTGTCATTTTATGTCTAGGTCCATCTTCTCGCCAGCTTCTCCTGATGTTGTATTGAGAAATTCTACCTGTAACTATCTTAGGATAGAATTGTTCTCACTGTCTGATAGCCAAGACAAAATTAAACCTAAAAGTTGCAACCTAAGTTAACTGAACAACATATAAGTGCATTAATTGGACAATTCAATTGAGTGATTTGTGATTTCTGAATATGCTTTAATGTCAATATTCATTAGCTTTTTTACCCATTTGTAATCATGTTAAAGTATGTCAGTATTCAAGACATTACTAGGACACTCCCACGTCTCATTTTGAGTTCTGAGCTTTGTCCTGGAAGGGGTCTTATAAGCCTCAGTAAGAAGGACTGAGAGGAATTTAAAAAGAAGAATCTGAAAAGAGTTCACCACTGGACACAGCAGACCTCAGATGATGACAAAAAGCAGCAAAGGAAGGCTCATCTTCCACCCCTCTGCCTTGTATTGGATTTGGAGAGAAAAAGGGTAGGAGGAGTATAAGGGACCCCATTGTTGAGATGGCTGTGCCTAGAGAGAATGCTTTTGGACTACTCATAGCTTCATCCTGAACTGCTCTTTTGGGACATTGTTTTTGGGTAGCCGGAATCCATGGGGTTCATGAGATTCTGTGAGTGCAAGCATCCTTAGGAATGCTTAAGTTTTGTGCATTCTTTAGATTCTTTAGCTAGAGAAAATCGATCATAGTTAGAGAAATAAGTACTACAATTATGTAGGATAACTGTCTTGTCTTGTCTGTTACAGGAGAAAAAGTATTCTAGTACATTTAAAAACACTAGGTGAAGTAGTCAGCTGCACATTTCCTGCAATTTGGTTCTCTATACTTGTGATATACTGTATAAGTTCTCTTATATATTTTTATGTATAAAAAGTATATACTGTAATTATTTATTCATCCATTGTCTAACCTCTTTATCCGATACAGAGTCGAAGGAGAGCTGGAGCATGTGTCAGCAAGCAACAGGCACAAGGCAAGATACACCCTGGACACACACACTCAAAACAGGATTAATTTCCCATAATTTTAACAAATCAGTATGTCTGTGAAGTGTGGGAGAAAACCAGAGCGCCCAGGGTAAACTCTTGCGAAGATGGGGTGAGCATACAAAGTTAATGCAGATAGCACCCCAGGTTTTTAACCAAGGCCCCTGTACTGTGAGGCACTAATAGTAACCAGTGTGCCACCATAACACCCCATACACTATATTATTTTATTATTTAATAATAATTTATTCATTTTACATTTTTTTTCATCTGAAAGTATTTTGAAGTACTTTATATACCCAGCAGGAAGGGACAGACTTCATCCCTCTCTTGGATATTTCATCAATTGAATTAAGATAGAAGAGAGACCAGATTAGAACTTTTTTTAACACACCTGTTCTTTTGAAAATCTGACCACAGGGTCTTTAATGACCTTATTTTAACATCTCATCTGAAGGATGAAACCTTTTACAGCACTGAATTCCTGGTCATCATAGTGGAGCACTACTTTGGATATTCCATCCCAGGACTGATCAGACCCTGTCTTAGTTGCTCTGAGACTTGACAGCATCAGGCTAAGCCTAAGTAATGCAGCTTCTGATTCCTTTTGTCTTCTTGTCTTCCTTTTTTATTCTTGAAATTTGTTAGAACAGAAATGCTCAAACAAGGTGTCACACCCCACACTCTCCCTCGCAAACGACGTTACATTCCCGGAACCTCTGCTTCCCAATCTCATCCCTGATTGAACCCAGCACATTCTCACATGCATCAGATTCCTCAAATTCTCACTCCCTAACCAATCATCCAATCACACCCCTTTTCTTTCAGTATTTAAACCCCCTTCGCACACCTTCCCATGCTCACTATTGAGAAGCCTACCTTAGTATTCTCCAGTGCGTGTTTCCTAACCTTTTGACTGATCTCCCGTTACGAATCTTCTGCTTCCGCCTCTTGACCTCGCCTTCTGGATTTTGCCTTTGAATTGTTTTGAATATCTCTCGTTACCGGACCCTCTGCCTCCCTTATCGACCCAGCCTTTGGATTTTGTCTTTTGGATTGTCCCTTTGCTACTCTGTGTCCTGTGGGATTCCGGTCACGCATAAGGATCCTCCTATTCCATGTATTGGTTCCCTGACAGAATAGTGAGCCATATTAAAATGGATCCAGCGGACCAGAGTCAACTTTCTATTCTCCTTGAACACTCCCGGAACCTGGACCTGCTAACTACTGCAGTCCAGTAACTAGCTGACCACTTTGCACTTCCACCGTCTCCCCCACCTGCAGCTCCTGCTCCTGCACCCCCGCTTCAAACACAAACTAATCTTCTACCCCCTCCCCTCCCGGAAAAATTTGATGGCGACTCCTCCAGTTGTCAGGGCTTTCTGACTCAATGTCAGATGGCTTTCCACATCCGCCCAGACTGCTTCCCCACCGATGGAGAAAGAATTGCTTTTATGGTATCTTGCCTCTCTGGAATGGGCTGGACATCTCCTCTCTCAAAACGCTCCTGAGACTGCTAACTTCCACCTTTTTCAGACAGCTCTACAATCTGCCTTTGGGCAGTTGCACTCTCGCCACCTCATTGTTGCACGCCTCACTTCCCTTACTCAAGGATCTCGCTCTTTTCAGGACTACTCTTCCGAATTCCGTTTTCTGGCTGCTCAACTCGCTTGGGATCACAATGCCCTGATTCACTACTTCCGCCTTGGATTATCTGATGAACTCAAGGATCACGTTGTGCACCTGCCCCTGGACTTCCCATCACTTGACTCCTTCATTTCTCGAGTTTTTGAACTAGAGCTCAGGCTTCAACAGCGAAGGTCGGACAATCGGACCCCTCCCACACCCTCCCAACTGCCTTCCTTACATAGACTGACCTCTGAGGAAAGAGATTGCCGACTTCGTTAGGGGCGTAGCCTTTACTGCGGTTCCCCTGATCACCTCCGAGCTGCGTGCCCCAGTCGCCCTCCTCGCTCCTATCCACCTGCTGTTATGGCCAGTGTCACTTCTTCCTCTCCCAGATCTGGACTCTTTCTCCCAGCCACCCTGTCATGGACTACTGGACAGACCTCTCTCTCTGCTTTTGTTGATTCGGGCTCCGAAGAGAACTTCCTAGACTCTGGACTCGCTTCGTCCTGGAATATTCCCCGGTTGCCAGTCACCCAGCCCATTAGGCTCCTCACTCTTGATGGCTCCCCCCTCTCCCCTGGTCTGGTGAAGTGGCAGACCCCTCCCCTCACTCTTCGCATCGGCCAGGAAGTCATTCAGTTCTTTCTTATTCAATCCCCTTCTCACCCATTGGTTCTTGGTTTCCCTTGGTTACGGATTCACAACCCACACATCTCCTGGTCACAAAGGGAACTCACAGCCTGGGGTTCCCATTGCCTTTCGCATTGTCAGCTTCCTCAGAAAGTTTCCGTCTCCTGCATATCTCAAGATAACCTCCCCAATATCCCTTCCCAGTACTCGGATCTACACCTAGCCTTCAGTAAACAGAAGGCCCTATCCCTCCTGCCTCATCGCCCATCTGACTGTCCTATAGATCTAATTCCAGGGGTTCTACCCCCTAAGGGCCATGTCTATTCACTCTCCAACGAGGAGACTCAGGCTATGGAAGATTATATCCAGGAGTCCTTGGAATCTGGTTTCATCCGCCCCTCCTCCTCACCTGCCTGCGCCGGTTTCTTCTTTGTTAAAAAGAAAGACGGCTCTCTCAGACCCTCCATTGATTATCGCGGTCTGAATAACATAACTATCAAGAACAGTTATCCCCTTGCTCTGATTTCATCGGCTTTGGAATCACTCCGGGGCGCCACTATTTTTTCTAAACTGGATCTCCGCGGTGCGTATAATTTGATCCGCAGTCGTGAGGGTGACGAATGGAAGACGGCATTCATTACTACCCACGGTCATTATGAATACCAAGTAATGCCGTTTGGACTGATTAATGCTCCTGCTGTCTTTCAGGGGTTCATGAATGACATCTTTAGGGATATCTTGCACAAATATGTCCTGGTATACCTGGATGATATTCTAATCTTTTCCCGAAGTCCCCAGGAGCATGTCTCTCATGTGCGCGAGGTTCTTCATCGTTTGATTCAGAACAAACTCTACGCCAAATTGGAAAAGTGTACTTTCCATGTTACCAGAATCCACTTCCTTGGCTATATCCTCTCACCCCTGGGCATTGAAATTGACCCTGCCAAGACTGAATCCATACAGAACTGGCCAACCCCCCAGAATTTAAAACAAATTCAACGCTTCCTGGGATTTTCCAATTTTTACCACCGTTTTATTAGGAATTTCAGCTCTGTCGTCTCCCCCATTACAGCCCTGACCCGAAAAGGTCCTGATCAAGGGAAATGGACTCCTGAGGCAGACCAAGCTTTCATTCATCTCAAGAGACTGTTCACCACAGCCCCCCTCCTCCGTCACCCAGACCCCAACCTTCCATTCATTCTCGAGGTGGATGCCTCAGCCAACGGAGTCGGTGCCATATTATCTCAACGTCATGGAGAGAAGGGTATCCTCCACCCCTGTGCCTTTTTCTCCAAAAAATTGTCCCGGGCCGAGACAAATTATGATGTTGGAGACCGAGAACTACTGGCTATCAAGCTCACCCTGGAGGAATGGAGACACTGGCTGGAGGGGGCCCTACACCCTTTTACCATTCTTACGGATCATAAGAATCTCTCTTACCTACAAACTGCCAAACGTTTGAATCCACGCCAGGCCCGCTGGTCACTTTTCTTTTCTAGGTTCCATTTTTTTATTACTTATACACCGGGATCCAAGAACATAAAGGCTGACGCCCTATCTCGCCTCCATGATCCTCCTGGCTTTTTGGACCCTCCTGAACCTATTATACCCCCTGAGAGAATTGTGGCTGCTATTAGATGGGACCTGGAGAACCAAATCAAACGTGCACTTCACAACCAAACCGTTTCCCCCCCAGTGTCCTCCAGACAGACTCTTTGTTCCTGATACCATACGCTCCACTGTTCTTCGCTGGGGTCATGACTCACTATTTGCAGGTCACCCCGGTGTCAAACGTACCTTGGAATTCATCTCTAGACATTTCTGGTGGCCTTCTATGAGGACTGATGTTACTGGGTACGTGCAGGCCTGTCCCATCTGTGCCATGTCCAAATCCTCCCGTCTTAAGAAGCCCGGTTTACTCCAACCACTCCCAACCCCTAGAAGACCTTGGTCCCACATCTCAGTGGATTTTCTTACAGATCTTCCTGAGAGTCAAGGCAAAACTACCATTATGGTCGTAGTAGATAGATTCTCAAAGTCGGCTCATTTCATTTCTCTTCCTGCCCTTCCATCTGCTCAAGACATGGCTGACCTCTTCATTCTTCATGTCTTCAGACTTCACGGCATTCCTGAGGATATCGTAATCGGATCGAGGACCTCAATTCATTTCAAGATTCTGGAGAACTTTTTGCAAATCTCTCGGGACTTCCACATCTCTCACGTCTGGCTATCATCCTGAATCCAATGGACTGACGGAAAGAACCAACCAGGACCTTCTTACTTACCTTCGATCTTACGTCTCTGCTTCTCAAGATGACTGGGTCTCTCTCCTCCCCTGGGCTGAGTATGCCCATAACTCTCTCTCCTCCACCACTGGGATGTCTCCCTTCTATTGCTCTCTAGGATACCAACCCTCTCTTCTCCCGGACTCTATCCCTGATTCGGATATTCCCTGCCTCCAGACGAGCCTCACTTTCCTCAAGAGGATTTGGAGACAAGCCAGATCCGCCCTCCTGAAGACCTCCTTGCGGCAGAAGACCACCGCTGACCGTCATCGACGACCTGTGCCCAGACTACGACGAGGACAGTTTGTCTGGCTGTCTACTAAAAACTTACCCCTTAGACAGCCTTCACATAAGTTGGGACCCCGTTTTATTGGACCTTTTCGCATCCTCTCCCAGCTAACCCCTGTAACCTATCGTCTTGCTCTTCCTCCAGCTCTCAGGGTGCACCCCTCCTTCCACGTCTCCCTCCTGAAACCCTACCACAGATCCCCCCTCTCCTGGCCTCGGCTACCTCCACCCCCACCACGACTCATTGACGGTCTGCCTTCCTACACGGTCAATAAGATCTTGGATGCCCGCTGGCTCCGAGGTCGCCAACAATTTCTAGTCGACTGGGAGGGCTATGGTCCTGAGGAACGTTCCTGGGTCTGTGAGAAAGATATTTTGGATCGCAGCCTCATTGATGACTTTGTTCGTACTCGCTCTCTGAGGTCGTCAGGAGCCGACCCTAAAGGGGGGGGTACTATCACGCCCCACACTCTCCCTCGCAAACGACGTTACATTCCCGGAACCTCTGCTTCCCAATCTCATCCCTGATTGAACCCAGCACATCCTCACATGCATCAGATTCCTCAAATTCTCACTCCCTAACCAATCATCCAATCACACCCCTTTCCTTTCAGTATTTAAACCCCCTTCGCACACCTTCCCACGCTCACTATTGAGAAGCCTACCTTAGTATTGTAGAGAAAACCGGTTCAGGGACGCCAAATATGTAATCATAGTGGCTCTCTGAAGGCACCAGTTCTGTAGGGTTTGGGCATTTACTGAGACAATTATTAATTGTAGCAGTAAATCACAAAGTTGATTCTTTTGGTGGCTTTAGAATCCAACCATGCGACATAACTCAAACAACGCACACACACAGGTACTAATACACGAGGATACATTTATTAATACATAGAATATGCATATAAACCTAACAGATCTTATCGAGAGGGTTTTCAGAATACAAAAGATATATATTCAATCAGTTACAAAGTGTTACACATATCAAGAGGACATACGTTCAGTATATCATTCATTAAGACCGTTTCGTAAAGTGAACTTGGTTACAACTTCTACATTAGATACTCAAACAAGTACATAACTCTTAGGAATTAAATTGATATCAACTGGTTGGGATAACAATTGAATTCTCGAGCTGTAATGCATTGAAGTTGAATACTCATCCAATCTCTGGGGATTCAGATCTCCTGCGGGCACAAAGAAACAGTTGCAGGCTGTTGCTGTCCAATCCGCGCTCTCTGGCTCCGTGCCAGGCTGTGCTGTGCGGCTTGCGACGGTGCGCTGCTGATGCTCACTGTTGGCATTAACTAGCAAAGTTTGTGCACAGGAGAAAAGATGACTGTGGGTCCCAGCAAGTCAGGAAGAGGACTGGTTTGTTCCTGATGAAGAGCTAGTTCTGAATAGTGATTCAGCTGTCCACAGTTCCGACCTGTTCACAAGGCCTGCTGCTGGTTACTCTCTGGCAACCTCCACTCTAGACTCTTAGAACAAAGGAAAGTTCTGGCACTCGGACACACTGGCCGTTCCGTGGTTGTCCGGGCTGAGTCTCAGGATGGTCAGGAGGCGCGCTGCGAGAATGTCCTGCCCTTGGGAGCCTTCTGCTCCTGGGCCGTCCTGCCCTGGAATTCTCCTTTGAATTCCCTTTAGAATTGTTGAATCTGAATCTGAATCTGAATCTGAATCTCTCAGGCTCTCTGTGTTGCCTGTTTTTACCTGGAGGAACTTCAGCTCATTGATTGGCTGAAAGTTCCATGGGCATCAGAATCCCACGTGGGTTACTCGGCCCTACCAGTCCCTGATTGGTTGATCAAGGTGAGATATGAGTCACTTAGTCCTGACACTTAGTAATGCAGTCCAGATGTCCAACTCGCACTCCCTAGACAGATAGGCACCAATGGATGACCATTGATCATGATAGCCAGGCTTAGCTAAGTGCATCCCCCTTTGGGAGCTGTCCTTGGACCTTAAATCACCTTGCATGAATGGTTTCTCTGTGGCTGCACCACAGAGATGAACAGAGAAATGAGGCCTAATTTGGGAAAGCTCAGAAACACTTAATTCTGCCTTATTATTAAGCCTCGCCGCTACATATCCCCCCTTTTTGAAGGTCACGAGGTCCTGAGGCGTTGTTGCCTTCAAAACAAAACAGAGTTAAGTGATGTCCCTTGCCATTAGAACATTAATCTTAAATGTCTACATTACTCCTCGAGAATTCATACCGGAACCAGCATTGGATACAAACAGGATGAATAACATCTGGAGTATGTATAAACACGGTAGGAGACATTATCTCAGTCTAGGAATTACACATCAGGAAGTTCACTGTCAATATCTGATACCTCTGTGGTAGATATTTGGGGAGAAGTCACTTCCTTTCTTTTGACATGCTACCTTTGACTCATTCATGCTACCCAGAGTACATCTTGATGTGAGAGTACATCATTCAGAGTACACTGTCAGTCATGATCCAGCTACCTGGCAGTAGTGTTACAATAACAACAGTTCCTGTTCCCAGCCCCCGATAAACCACAACACCTGTGTTGGGTATCTGCTAGGGTGGTTTGGAGGTTTGTTCCATTAAAGCAAACTAACTACCTGTACCTCTTCAGGGCTTACTGTTTCTTGGATTTCTATCCAAATCCTTAGTGTGGCATCTGAAGGCATCCAAGACCTCAAGTTTGGTCTTATACTGTCTGGTTCTAGACAGTACAGTGTTAAGTTCAAGCTGTACTATGGCCTCCTCGGG